>NC_092224.1:41361990-41397394 GCF_036320965.1 Panulirus ornatus
TAGATATAAGCCACCTGCCCCGCCCAAGATTCGAAACCATGCGGGTCCGACCCAAAGCAAGCCCATAATGACTCATGGTCAGTAACTCTAATTCCGAACGCTGGTGGCACGTGTGTGATTACGATTTATGTGTTACAAGAAAAGGGTTTTACACTCGGGTTGCCCCGTCTCTTAACCTTTTATGTATGCACCGTGCCTTTACTCTTACGTATGTACACACACACACACACACACACAAACACACACACACACACACATACATATATACACAAACCCTGGCTTATGCCAGGTACCCATTTCATCGACCAGCCCTTCGGGGAGATTGAGCAGCTGTCACGATCAGGATTTGCGCCTATGCGGGTTTGATCCCAGGCGGCCTGTGAATGCGTGACGGTCAGTCACGCGAAGCGTTACACAACGGAAGCGTGTGTGTGTGTGTGTGTGTGTGTGTGTGTGTGTGCTTGTGGCCAAGATAGTAAATGTCAAACGCACTTGGATAACCGGTGTGCCGTCTGTTCACCTTGGAAATGACCGCAAATGTCTCTCAGAGACAGAGAGTCTAGGAAAAAAATTGTTGGTCCCGGAGGTGAGGTTGGGGCCAGTCACCCGAGACCTCGCTAGTGCTGCGCAGGTTCCCGGTGCAGTTAGACTGTGCCTACCACACGCCCAGTGCTGTTCCTCTGGTCTCTACCACACACCCGGTGCACTTCTTCAGGTTAGTACCACACACCCGGTGCACTTCCCGATGATGGATTTGGCGGATTTCATGCTATATCTGACCAGCCTGGGTCATCCAGCCTGGGTCATTGTTCTGCTTAGGGAGGTTAATTGAAGGATAATCATTCTTATAGTTGGTCTGAAGTATATGCTGAAGGTATTTAGCAGCACGGTGGAGCTCTGGAATTGATATCACACTTACCAAGTCCTCACTGCAAATCCATTGCCTAAACTACCTATGAGATGGTTCTCTATGAAGTCGACCTGATATGGTTTGTTTTGTACACGTTGTTGGGGTGCACTCCTCCAGAACCACTACATAATGGTCGGATGTGCGCCACTATCAAGAGTGTATCATATGCAACAATCTCCGTGATAATCTTATCTAGAGTCACATGCTGTCTAGTTGGTACATTCACTATTCATTGTGCGCCAGGATTCCTAGATAGTGTGAGTCAGTCGAGGTGCAGATTTAAATCATCCTAAATGATGATACGGCATGCTAGCCTCTGGGAGCGACTTATGTCAGCAGATTGAACCAAATGATTGATTACTTGAAGTCGTTTTGGTCGAGTATCAGGCGGGATACAAGCTGCCGCAGCTAACTCTGCTTTGGATAACTCTAACATTCCTTCACCTCCTGACGCTCATCTTACCAATCATATGCTCCTCCTTGTAAATTTTTTCAAACTTTCCGAAAAGCGCTACTCTTTCGGGTTACAAGCAAATTTTATGGTCCTGATGGCATCCATTCCCGTGTACTAAAAGAGTGTACCTCTGAACTACTAGCACATGTGTCTACCCGTCTGCTTCGTTTCCCTTTAAAAACCAAAACTTATCCTTCTTGGAAATACGCGTTGGTACATCCCATTCCCAAAGTCTTTGCATCCCTTCTCAACTCCCATATCCTCAGACATCTTGAATCTCACTGTCTTCTCTCTGTAAGACGAGATCCACTAGTAATATCCTTTCCTATCTCACTAATGACTGGTCAACGTCCCTGAAAGATTCTGAGGAACCCTACATCGTTGCCTATGATATACCCAAAGTTTTTGATAAGGTGTGGCATGGGAATCTCATTTCAAAGCTCCCCTCTTTTGGCTTCCTTCCCTCGCTTTGCTCCATCATATCCAACTTCCTCTTTGGCTGATCTAACCCTTTCTCCATCATCATTGGTGTCCCTCAAGGTTTTGTCCTGTCTCCTACGCTTTTCCTCCTTTTTTATCAACGATATCCCTTCTTATGCAAATAACCAAAGTACTCATTAGCTGACGTCTGTACACTGCATCCATCCTAAACCTTCAGATCTGCTACTTCTCTAAATCAATTTGCACCTCGTTTGGATACAACTTCCTCAATAGACTATTACAGGGTATCTAAGTGGGGTAGACGCAATCCAGTTAAGATTAATGCCTCCAAGATCCAGTTTTTGCCCTAACAATAAGTCCTCAACGCTTTCTGTAATTCCACTTCTGAGTTCAGAGAACATATCCTAGAAAGCGACTAAAAGAACCGGGAGCGTGGGGATGGAACCAACCCACCCCCACCCTACCGCGTCTTTCTTTTTTTCATGAATTTGAATTTCTAAAAGAAGGCTCAGATAAAGGAGCCAGGCAAGGAGTGCTCAATCTCCTCGAAGGCTCAGGCTGAGGTGTCTAGATATGTGTGGACGTAACCAAGGTGAAAAGAGAGGAGAGACAGGTAGTATGGTTGAGGAAAGAAACCTGAATGTTCTGGCTTTGAGTGAAACGAAACTCAAGGGTAAAGAGGAAGGACGGTTTGGAAAAAGCAAAGGTTGTGGGTGATACAGTGTAAGGAAGTAAATTCTAAATCATTGTGGGTAAAACTGAAAGTGGATGGTGAGAGATGGTTGATTATTATTAGTGCTTATGCACCTGGCCATAAGAAAAAAGATCAGGAGAGGAGAGTGTTTTGGGAGTACTTGAGGCAGTGTGTAAGCAGTTTTGAAGTACGAGACCGGGTAGTAGTGATAGGTGATTTTAACGCAAAGGTAAGCAATGTAATAGAGGAGGGTGTAATTGGGGCGCATGTGGTATTCAGTGTTATGAATGGGAATAGTGAGTAACTTGTGGAGTTGTGTGCTCCAAGAGTACTTGTGATTGGTTATACCTGGTTTAAAAGGTAGGGATATACACAAGTATACGTATGTGAACTGGGGAGATGGTTAGCGGGCAGTATTAGATTACATATCAAATCAAAGGCATGTAAAAGAAAAAGTGTTGGATGCAAATGTGGTGAGTGGGGCAGCTGGTGGGATGTCTGATCGCTATGTTGTGTAGGCGAAGGTGAAAATTTGTCGAGGTTTTCGAGAAAGTGGAAACGATGTCAGGAGAAGAGAGTGGTGAGAATAAGTGAGCTACGACAAGAGACTTCAGCGAAGAAACAACAGGAGAGATTGATTGTAGAATGGCAAAAGGTGAGAGTAAATAAAGCAAAGGGAGTGGGTGAGGAATGATAGGAATATGGCATGCGAAAGGTGAGGGGTGGGCAGATTAGAGAGGGAAGTGAGTGGTGAGATAGAGAAGTAAATTTGCTTGGGAAAGAGAAAAGAGACGTTTGGGCATTACTTAAAAAGAAAGGAATGCACAGGATTGTGAGATGCATAAGAGACAGCGGCAAGAGGTCAAGAAAAAGGTGCAAGGTCTGAAAAAGAGTGTAAATGAATGCCGGGGTGAGTTAGGGAGAATAAGAAAATATATCCAAGGAGGTTACTGATGTACGGTAAAAACAAGTGAACAAATAGAAATATCGGTGAAGAGCAAAAGGGGAAGTTATAACAGGTAGTCATGAAGGGAGGGGATTGAGTGAGTATTTTGTTAGACTGTCGAATGTTTTTGATGATACAGTGGCAGATGTAGGATGTTTGGGTTAGTGTAGTATGCGAGGTGAGAGAGTTATGGAGAGTGGTTTGAAGAACAGAGAAGAGGTGGTGGAAACTTTACTTTGAATGAAATGGAGCAAATTGGTTGAAGTGGATGGCATTGCTGTTGAGTTTATTAAGAGAGGTGGGTTGGTGATTTTATTGTTGTTTGTTCAGTTAAAATTTTCAATTTACATATGGATCATGGTGACGTGCCTGAGGATTGGCGGCGCCTAAGCATTGCCAATGTATAACGGAAAGTGAGATAAAGACGGGTGTTGAAACTGCAGAGGTATAAGTTTGTTGAGTGCACCTGATAAGTTGTATGGGAGAGTAATGATTGAGAAAGTAAGGGCATATACAAAACATCCGGTTTTGGAGAAACAGTGTGGCAGCAGAGGTGGTAAAGGGTGTATGCATCAAGTGTTTGCTTTGAATATTGTGTGTGAGAAATACTTCAAGAAACGGATGGATTTATACAAGGCATTTATGCGTTAGGAAGATGCATATGATAGGGTTGAAAGAGATGCTACATGGAAGGTTGTATGAATATAAGGTGTGAATAAAAGGTGCGAGAAACAGTAAGAAGTTTTTAACAAGGGTGTACTGCACGTCAATGAGCAGGAAGGGAGGAAAGTGAATGGCTCCAAGTGTAGTTTGTTCAGCGGCAGGGGTGTCTGATGTAACTATGGTTGCTTAATTTGTTTATGGTAGAGATTGGTGAGGGAGGTAAATGCGACAATACTGGAAGTGAGGGGCGAGTATGCCGTCTGTAGAGGATGAAAGGGCTTGGCAAGTGAGTCAGTCGTTGTATGATGATGCAGCACTGGTGGCAGATTTAAATACAAAACTGCAAAACTTGGTGGCTGAGTTTGGAAGGGTACGTGAAAGAAAGAAGCTGAGAAGGCGACTCAAGGGAGCGGGAGCGGGGGTTGGACCCCCCATCCCCTCCACCCCATCCCCCCCTGTCCTTGTATTTGGATTTTTGAAAAGGGAAACAAAAGAAGGAGTCATGCGAGGAGTGCGTGTCCTCCTCGAAGGCTCGGACTGGGGTGTCTAACTGTGTGTGGATGTAACCTCGATGAGAAAATAGGAGAGACATGTGGTATCTTTCAGGAAAGGAATCTGGATGTTTTGGCTCTGAGTGAAACGAAGCTTAAGGGTAAATGGGAGGAGTGGTTTGGGAAAATCTTCGGAGTAAAGTCAGGGGTTGGTGAGAGGACAAGACCTAAGAAAGGAGTAGCACTACTCCTGAAGCAAGAGTAAAGGGAGTATGTGATAGAGTGTAAGAAAGATCATGAGAGGCAAATGTTTTAGGAGTGGTTGAGAGAGTGTATTATGATGCAGCTCTGATCCAGAGACCGGGTTTCAGTGATGGGGGATTTAAATGCGATAGTAAATAATGTGACAGTTGAGGGTATAATTCTTGTACATGGGGTGTTCAGTGTTGCAAACGAAAATGGTGAAGAGCTTGTGGATTTATGTGCCGAAAAAAACTGGTGATTGAGAATACCTGGTTTAAAAAGAGAGATATACACAAGGATATGTATGTGAGCAGGCGAGATGGCCAAAGGGCATTATTAGATTACGTGTTAATTGATAGGCGTGTAAAAGAGAGACTTTGGGTGTTAAAGTGCTGAGAGGGGCAGCTGGAGGGGTGTCTGATCACTATCTTATGGAGGCGAAGGTGAAGATTTACAAAGGTTTTCAAAAAAGAAGAGAGAATGTTGGGGTGAAGGAAGTGGTGAGAGTAAATGGGCTTGGAAAGGAGACTTGTGTAGAAGATCCAGGAGAGAGCAGAATGGCTAAAGGTGAGAGCAAATGACGTGAGGGGAGTGGGTGAGGGATAGGATGTATTTAGGGAAGCAGAGATGGCATGCAAAAAAGATGCGTATGGCATGAGAAAGGTGGGAGGTGGGCAGATTAGAACGGGTAGTGGGTGGTGGGATGAAGAAGTAAGATTGTTAGTGAAAGAGAAGAGAGAGGCATTTGGACGATTTTTGCAGGGAAATAGTGCAGATGACTAGATGTATAAGAGAAAGCGGTAGGAGGCCAAGAGAAAGGTGCAAAGGTTGAAAAGAGGTCAAATGAAAGTTGATGTGAAATAGTATCATCAAATTTTAGAGAGAATAAAAAGATGCTTTGGATGGGGGTAGATAACGCCGTAAGGCAAAAGGACAAATGGGAACATCGGTTAAGGGGGTAAATGAGAAGGTAATAACAGGTAGTGATGAAGTGGGAAGATGTAGTGACTATTTTGAAGGTTTGTTGAATGTGTTTGATGATAGAGTGGCAGATATAGAGTGTTTTGGTGGGAGTGGTGTGTGAAGTGAGAGGGTCAGGGAGAATGGATTGGCTAAGAGAGAAGAGATAGTGAAAGCTTTGCGAAATATGAAATCCAGCAAGGCGGCGAGTTTGGATGGTATTGCAGTGAAACTTATTAAAAAGGGGTGACTGTGTTGTTGATTGGTTTTAAGGATAATCAACGTACGTATGGACAATGGTGAAGTGCCTGAGGATTGGCGGAATGCATGCATAGTGCCATTGCACAGGCAAAGGGGGTAAAGAGAGTGTTCAAATTATAGACGCATAAGTTTGTTGAGTATTCCAGGGAAATTATATGGAAGGGAATTGATTGAGAATGTAAAGGCATGTACAGAGCATCAGACTGGGGCATTATTAGATTACGTGTTAATTGATAGGCGTTTAAGAAGTGGTAGAGTATGTGTGGATCAGGTGTTTACTCTGAAAAAAATGTATGTGAGAAATACTTAGAAAAACAGATGGATTTCTATGTAGCATTTATGGACCTGGAGAAAGCATATAATAGGGTTGATACCGATGCTTTGTGGAAAGCTCTAAGAGTTTATGGTGTGAGAGGTAAGTTGCTAGAAGCAATGAAAAGTTTTTATCAAGAATGTAAGGCAAGTGTACGAGTAGGAAGAGAGGAGAGTGATTGGTTCCAAATGAATGTCGGTCTGCAGCAGGGGTGTGTGATGTCCCCATGGTTGTTTGATTTGCTTATGGATGGAGTGGCTAGGAAGGTAAATGCAAGAGTTTTGGAGAGAGGGGCGTGTACACAGACTGTTAGGGATGATAGGGACTGGGAAGTGAGTCAGTTGTTCGCCGATGATACAGCCCTAGTGGCTGATTCATGTGAGAAACTGCAGAAGTTGGTACCTGAGTTTGGAAAAGTGCGTGAAAGGAGAAAGTTGAGAGTAAGTGTGAATAAGAGCAAGGTTATTTTGTTCAGTAGGGTTGAGGGACAATTGATTAGGTAGTAAGTTTGGATGGAGAAAGTTTGGAGGAAGTGAAGTTTTTTACATATCTGGCAGTGGATTTAGCAGCGGGTGGAACCATGGAAGCGATAGCAAGTCACAGAGTGGGGGAGTGGGCGAAAGTTATGGTAGCGATAAAGAATGTGTGGAAGGAGAGAGCATGGTCTCGGAGACCAAAATTAGTAAGGTTGAAATCATAGTGGCTCCAACAATATTATATGACTACGAGACATGGACTATAGATAGGGTTGTGCGGAGAGGGGTGGATATGCTGAAAATGAAATGTTTGAGGGCAATATGTAATGTGAGGTGGTTTGATCGGGTAAGGAATGATAGGCAGAGAGAGATGTGGGGAAATTAAAAGAGTGTGGTTGATAAAGCAGAAGAGGGTAAATTGAAATGGTTTGGGCATATGGAGAAAATGAGTGACGAAAGATTGACAAAGACGATACATGTGTAAGAGGTGTAGCGAAAAAGGAAAAGCGGGAGGTGCAAGGATAGAGTGAAAAAGATTTTGAGCGATCGGGACCTGAACATACAGGAGGGTGAAGGGCGTGCATGGAATAAAATGAATTAGAACGATGTGGTATACCGTGGTCGACGTGCTGTCACTGGACTGAACCAGGGCATGTGAAGCGTCTGGGGTAAACAATGGAAAGGTCTGTGGGACCTGGATGTGGAGAGGGAGCTGTGGTTTCGGCATACACTACATATTACAGCTAGAGACTGAGGGTGAACGAATGTGGCCTGTTTTTCTGTTTTCCTGGCGCTACTTCACAGAAGCGGGGAGAAGGGACAGAAATAGATGAAGACAAGCAAGTGAAGTGTTTTAGATATCTGGGAGTGGATCTGGCAGCGGATGGAACCATGGAAGCGGAAGTGGATCATAGGGTGGGGGAGGGGGCGAAAATCCTGGGGGCCTTGAAGAATGTGTGGAAGTCGAGAACATTATCTCGGAAAGCAAAAATGGGTATGTTTGAAGGAATAGTGGTTCCAACAATGTTGTATGGTTGCGAGGCGTGGGCTATGGATAGAGTTGTGCGCAGGAGGATGGATGTGCTGGAAATGAGATGTTTGAGGACAATGTGTGGTGTGAGGTGGTTTGATCGAGTGAGTAACGGAAGGGTAAGAGAGATGTGTGGAAATATAAAGAGCGTGGTTGAGAGAGCAGAAGAGGGTGTTTTGAAGTGGTTTGGGCACATGGAGAGGATGAGTGAGGAAAGATTGACCAAGAGGATATATGTGTCGGAGGTGGAGGGAACAAGGAGAAGAGGGAGACCAAATTGGAGGTGGAAAGATGGAGTGAAAAGGATTTTGTGTTATCGGGGCCTGAACATGCAGGAGGGTGAAAGGAGGGCAAGGAATAGAGTGAATTGGAGCGATGTGGTATACCGGGGTTGACGTGCTGTCAGTGGATTGAAGCAAGGCATGTGAAGCGTCTGGGGTAAATCATGGAAAGCTGTGTAGGTATGTATATTTGCGTGTGTGGACGTATGTATATGCATGTGTGTGGGGGGGGTTGGGCCATTTCTTTCGCCTGTTTCCTTGCGCTACCTCGCAAACGCGGGAGACAGCGACAAAGTATAATAAAAAAAAAATATATATATATATATATATATATATATATATATATATATATATATATATATATATATATATATATATATATATGTATGTATGGGGTGTGTGATGTCTCCATGGTTGTTTAATTTGTTTATGGATGGGGTTGTTAGGGAGGTGAATGCAAGAGTTTTGGAAAGAGGGGCAAGTATGAAGTCTGTTGTGGATGAGAGAACTTGGGAAGTGAGTCAGTTGTTGTTCGCTGATGACACAGCGCTGGTGGCTGATTCATGTGACAAACTGCAGAAGCTGGTGACTGAGTTTGGTAAAGTGTGTGAAAGAAGAAAGTTAAGAGTAAATGTGGATAAGAGCAAGGTTATTAGGTACGGTAGGGTTGAGGGTCAAGTCAATTGGGAGGTAAGTTTGAATGGAGAAAAACTGGAGGAAGTAAAGTGTTTTAGGTATCTGGGAGTGGATCTGGCAGTGGATGGAACCATGGAAGCGGAAGTGAATCATAGGGTGGGGGAGGGAGCGAAAATCCTGGGAGCCTCGAAGAATGTGTGGAAGTCGTGAACATTATCTCGGAAAGCAAAAATGGGTATGTTTGAAGGAATAGTGGTTCCAACAATGTTGTATTGTTGCGAGGCGTGGGCTATGGATAGAGTTGTGCGCGGGAGGGTGGATGTGCTGGAAATGAGATGTTTGAGGACAATGTGTGGTGTGAGGTGGTTTGATCGAGTAAGTAATGTAAGGGTAAGAGAGATGTGTGGAAATAAAAAGAGCGTGGTTGAGAGAGCAGAAGAGGGTGTTTTGAAATGGTTTGGGCACATGGAGAGAATGAGTGAGGAAAGATTGACCAAGAGGATATATGTGTCGGAGGTGGAGGGAACGAGGAGAAGTGGGAGACCAAATTGGAGGTGGAAAGATGGAGTGAAAAAAATTTTGAGTGATCGGGTCCTGAACATGCAGGAGGGTGAAAGGCGGGCAAGGAATAGAGTGAATTGGATCGATGTGGTATACCGGGGTTGACGTGCTGTCAATGGATTGAATCATGGCATGTGAAGCGTCTGGGGTAAACCATGGAAAGTTGTGTGGGGCCTGGATGTGGAAAGGGAGCTGTGGTTTCGGGCATTATTGCGTGACAGCTGGAGACTGATTGTGAACGAATGGGGCCTTTGTTGTCTTTTCCTAGTGCTACCTCGCACACATGAGGGGGGAGGGGGATGGTATTCCATGTGTGGCGAGGTGGCGATGGGAATGAATAGGGGCAGATAGTGTGAATTGTGTGCATGGGTATATATGTATGTGTCTGTGTGTGTATATATATGTGTACATTGAGATGTATAGGTATGTATATTTGCGTGTGTGGGCGTGTGTGTGTACATTGTGTATGGGGGTGGGTTGTGCCATTTCTTTCGTCTGTTTCCTTGCGCTGCCTCGCAAACGCGGGAGACAGCGACAAAGCAAAATAAAGAAAAAAAAGAAAAAAAAAAAAAATTTTTTTTTTTTTTTTTTTTTTTTTTTTTTTTTTATACGATTCGCCATTTCCCGCGTTTGCGAGGTAGCGTTAAGAACAGAGGACTGGGCCTTAGAGGGGAAATCCTCACCTGGCCCCCTTCTCTGTTCCTTCTTTTGGAATATTAAAAAAAAAAAAAAAAAAAAACCGAGAGGGGAGGATTTCCAGCCACCCGCTCCCTCCCCTTTTAGTCGCCTTCTACGACACGCAGGGAATACGTGGGAAGTATTCTTTCTCCCCTATCCCCAGGGATATATATATATATATATATATATATATATATTTTATTCTATTTTGCTTTGTCGCGTCTCCCGAAAGAATGGCCCAGCCCACCCACATACATATGCATATACATACACGTCCACACACGCATATATACATACCTATACATCTCAATGTACACATATATATACACACACAGACATATACATATATACACATGTACATAATTCGTACTGTCTGCCTTTATTTTATTTATTCCCATCGCCACCTCGCCACACATGGAATAACATCCCCCCCCCCCCCTCATGTGTGCGAGGTAGCGCTAGGAAAAGACAACAAAGGCCACTTTCGTTCACATTCAGTCTCTAGCTGTCATGTAATAATGCACCGAAACCATAGCTCCCTTTCCACATCCAGGCCCCACAGACCTTTCCATGGTTTACACCAGACGCTTCACATACCCTGGTTCAGTCCATTTGCAGCACGTCGACCCCGGTATACCACATCGTTCCAATTCACTCTATTCCTTGCACGCCTTTCACCCTCCTGCATGTTCAGGCCCCGATCTCTCAAAATCTTTTCCACTCCATTCACTCCACTTCTCCAATTTGGTCTCCCACTTCTCCTCGTTCCCTCTACCTCTGACACATATATCCTCTTGGTCACTCTTTCCTCACTCATTCCCTCCATGTGACCAAACCATTTCAACACACACTCTTTTGCTCTCTCAACCACACTCTTTTTATTACCACGCATCTCTCTTACCCTATTATTACTTACTCGATCAAACCACCTCACACCACATATTGTTCTCAAACATCTCATTTCCAGCACATCCACCCTCCTGCGCACAACTCTATCCATATCCCACGCCTCGCAACCATATAACATTGTTGAAACTACTATTCCTTCAAACATACCCATTTTTGCTTTCCGAGATAATGTTCTCGACTTCCAAACATTCTTCAAGGCTCCCAGAACTTTCGCCCCCTCCCC
Organism: Panulirus ornatus; assembly: GCF_036320965.1. Lineage (NCBI taxonomy): Eukaryota > Metazoa > Arthropoda > Malacostraca > Decapoda > Palinuridae > Panulirus > Panulirus ornatus. Next base: position 41,373,161 of record NC_092224.1, read on the forward strand.
CACCCTATGATTCACTTCCGCTTCCATGGTTCCATCCGATGCCAAATCCACACCCAGATATCTAAAGCACTTCAATTCCTCCAGTTTTTTTCCATTCAATCTTACCTCCCAGTTGACTTGATCCTCAACCCTACTGTACCTAATAACCTTGTTCCTATTCACATTTACTCTCAGCTTTCTTCTTTCACACACTTTACCAAACTCAGTCACCAGCTTCTGCAGTTTCTCACACGAATCAGCCACCAGCGCTGTATCATCAGCGAACAACAACTGACTCACTTCCCAAGCTCTCTCATCCACAACAGACTACATACTTGTCCCTCTTTCCAAAACTCTTGCATTCACCTCCCTAACAACCCCATCCATATATATTACCGAAAGTTACGGTAGGTAGCGGTGTTCATAGGCCCCTCCTCCTCCTTAGGCGCGCCCAGATTCCACCGCGTCTACCTTGCTTACGATTTCGGTAATGTGTACATGTTTTTTTCATGTACATCACCACGGTTTATGTACACCTCCTCCATCTATTTTAGGCTGTTAAAAATCGAAGAGGGTGGAGGGGTGTTCACTGGCGGGAGTAAGGCAAGGAGGCCATCGCGGCCATATTGGATGTTTACATTCAGGGCGGCGGAGTTCACCATTGAAAAATAGCAATCATAGTCCACAGCACCAACAATTCGTCATTCCACATGATTCAAAAGATCCGCTAGACATTCGCAGTCAATATCTTCAAAACTGAGCAGGTGAAATATTGTAGAAGCAGGCTAAAAGACAAGATAAGAATAGAGCTCCTTTGATCAGCGCCATCCTTCGTTTCTCATTTCTCACATGCCCTTTGCTTCATCTATAAGTGTATTTACGTGTTTGCTTTTGTCTGTCATTGCCTTGTTGTCTGTCTGCCTGATCGGAAGCGTTTGAGAATATGAATGCAAGAGTTTACATTCTTGTTTATTCATGTATGAATGTGCGTCGTGTGTGATTCTGTCGCATGCAGGTACGTATGCAATTACCTAATAATCTAGTGTAACTACCTAAGTGCAACTAGGTAGTTAACCTAAAGACACAAGTGTCTGTAGGTTACATTCGCTTTATGACGTAGCTTATGTAGCCTGACATGGTTCCAAGCGACGGTTCAGGTAAGACCATGCACCAGTCATGGCTGCAAGCGAATAAAGCTCTGGTAATCATATGGAATCTGGTTCTCACAAAAGAGAGGCGTTCGACCACTCCCACGAATCCGATCTTTAGCCTAAGAGTAATTCACTTTGATCCATCGCGCATGAATCATACCTTTAGCCCGAGAGAGGTTCATCTAGTTCAACAAGCCTCTCGATTTTAGCTGGGCCTTTGCACTTATAGACTTTTTTTCTGAGTCTTTGCTGATGATAAAGAGGGCATTCAATAGTTCTTTCCTCTTACAGAATGAAGCAGCAGATGGCTGTGATCGGGATGTGGGTGATATTAATGACAATCTTGGTGAGTGGTGAGGCAAAGCTGTCGGCGTCGACTTTGGAGGTGCAGCTGAGTCAGGGTTCCATCCTCGCCACCAGAGAGGAGGCAGGAGAGGGAACGTACTTCTACAGTGTTAAGAGCATCCCATTCGCCAAAGCCCCTGTCGGAGACCTCAGGTTTAAAGTAAGTAATGCTCTCTGCGGTACCCTCGACTCTTACCTCGTTAGAAACATAACAATCACATATCATATTATTTACCGCAGGTAGCAAACACTTATCATATAAAAGGATTTTTTTATTATATCTTCAGGATCCTGTTGCTCATGGCACCTGGTTGGGTCTCAGGAATGGCACCATCCATCCGCCTCTTTGCCCCCAGGTATCACTGAAAACCTATCTCAAGGGAGAGATGGATGTAACAGGCAGCGAAGACTGTCTTTACCTTAATGTGTACACACCAACGGTAAGTAAGACCTGACAAAACTTTAACGTGTACCTATTAACTGTGAGTAGATGACAGTGGGACCTAGCAACACCTTAACATGTGCCTACCAACTGTGAGTAGATGGCAGTAGGAACCTGGCAACACCTTAACGTGTATCTAAAAACTGTGATTAGACGAGAGTGGTGACTGACTATACCTTAACGTGTACTTACCAACTGTTAGTAGATGAGAGTGGAGAATGGCCACTCTTTTTCGTGTGCCTACTAACTGTGACTAGATGAGATTGGAGACTGACCACAGTTTAACATATGCTTACCAACAATAAGTAGATCAGGGTGAACACTCTCCTCTCCGTAAATTGTACTTACCAACAGTAAGTACATCAGAGTTGAAATTGGCTACACCTTAACGTGTAACTACCAACAGTAGGTAGAGCTTATAATCGCTTGGCACTAGACCCGACAGCTTGGCACTAGACCCGACAGCTAGCGTTCCTGAACACATTACCATGAAATCAGTGTCCAGACCCAGTTCCAGCGATGTGGATCGTATCAACTATTGGTTAATATCTAGTTAGCATAACCTGCTATATACACGCACACACAGGGAAAAAAAGCTATACATTCGTATTCCCCGCGTGTCGTGGAAGGCAACTAAAGGGGGCTGGAGCAGGGGGCTGGAAACCCACCCTTTCTTATATTTCAATTTCTAAAAGAGGAAGCAGTATAGTGCCACTGTATAAAGGAAAAGAGGGTAAAGATAAGTGTTCAAACTATAGAGGTACAAGTTTGTTGAGTATGCTTGGTGACGTGTATGGGAGAGTATTGATTGAGACGATGAAGAACTGCACAAAGCACCAGGTTTGGAAGGAGTAGTGTGGTTTTAGAAGTGGCAGAGGATGTGTGGATCAGGTGATTGCTTTGAAGAATGTGCTTGAGAAATACTAAGGAAAACAGATAGATTTGCATGTGGCATTTATCGAGCTGGAGGGGACATATGATAAGACTGATAGAAATGCTTTGTGGAAAATCTTAAGAATATATGATGTGGGAGGTACGCTGTTAGAAGCAGTGAGAAGTTTTTATAAACGGTATAAGGCGCGTATACGAGTAGGAAAAGAGGATAGTGAGTGCTTCCCAGAAAAGGTTAGTCTGCGGCAGAGGTGTGTAGTTAGACTTTCCTGCACGTCCCATCACTAATTGGGAATCTATGAAGAAAAATCTTGCTTAACTTGTTTATGGATGGGGCGGTGAGGGAAGTAAATGCAGGAGCATTTGAGAGAGAAGCGAGTATGCAGTCTGTCTGGGATGAGAGAGCATGTGAAGTGAGTCAGTTTTGTTCCCCCGATGATACAACACTGGTGGCTAAATTGAATAGAAACTGCAGAAGTTGGTGACTGAGTTTGGAAGGTGTTAAAAGAAGAAAGTAGAAAGCAAATGTGAACAAAAGCAAGGTTATTAGGCTCAGCAAGGTTGAGGGACAAGTTACTTTGGATGTAAGTTTGAATGAGAAAAATTGGATGAAGTTAAGTTTTTTAGATGGCTGGGAGTGGAGATGACGCGAATGGAATCATGGAAGGGAAAGTGAGTCAAAGGGTGAGGGGAAGAGTGGATGTTATCTGTGAGGGCTTTAAAATTATGTATGTTTGAAGGAATAGTAGTTCCAACAATATGATATGGTTGCGAGGAACGAGCTATAGATAGAGGATGGATGAGTTGGAAATGTGCTGTGAGGTGGTTATATCGAGTGGGTCATGCGGGAGTAAGAGCGATGTATGGAAATAAAAAAAAAGTTTGGTTAAAAGAGCAATAGAAGTTGTGTTGAAATGGTTGGGAGAGAATGATTGAGGAAAGGTTGATAAAGAGAATATATGTGTCAGAAGTGGAAGTAACAAGAAGAACCAGGTGACTAAACTGGAGACGAAAGGATGGATTGATAAAGATTTTGAACGATCTGGGCCTGAACATGCTGGAGGATGAAGGGCGTGCGCGGAATAGAGTGGTATACTGGAGTCAACATGCCGTCAATGGACTGCACCAGGTCTAATGGAATGTCTGGGCTAAATCATGAAAAGGTCTATAATGCCTGGATATGTATAAGGAGCATTGGTTTCGGTACATTACACTTGACAACTCGTCTGTGGGTGTGAGCAGATGTAGCCTTACATCGTCTGTTTCCTGGTGCTTTCTCGCTAACGACGAGGGTGGCGATTGGGTGTGGGGAAGAGAAGATAATGTATATGTAATCTTTATTCTTTTTCTTCATGTATTTGCGCTGTTTCGTGCCACGCGGGTTGGTGTCGGGAATGGATGACTGTGAGCAAGAAGGAATACGTGCATGTGTCGTAGAAGGCAACTAAAGGGGACGGTAGCGAGGGGCTAGAAAACCTCCCCTTCATATATTTTAACATTCTAAAAGGGAAACAGAAGAAGGCTCAGATTGGGTTGCCTAAATATGTGTAGATGTAACCAAGTTGAGAAAAATGGAGAGATAGGTAGTATGTTTCAGGAAAGGAACCTGGATATTTTGGCTCTGAGAGAAACGAAGCTCAAGGGTAAAGAGGAAAAGTGGTTTAGGAATGTTTTGGGAGTAAAGTCAGAGGTTGGTGAGAGGATAAGAGCAAAGAAAGGAGTAGCACTACTCCTGAAACAGGACATGTGGGAGTATGTGATAGAGTGTAAGAAAATAAACTCTAGATTGATATGGGTGAAACTTAAGGTGGATAGAGAGAGATAGGTGATTATTGGTGCCAATGCACCTGGGCATGAGAAAAAAGATCATGAGAGGCAAGTGTTTTGGGAGCAGCTGAGTGAGTGTGTTAGCAATTTTGATGCACGAGACCGATAAATAGTGATGGATGATTTGAATGCAAATGTGAGTAATATGGCAATTGAGGGAATAATTGGTGTACATGGGGTGTTCAGTGCTGTAAATGGAAATCGTGAAGAGCTTCTAGATTTGTGTGCAGAAAAAGGACTGGTGATTGGGAATACCTGGTTTAAAAAGAGACGTATACATAAGTATACGTATGTAAAAAGGAGAGATGACCAGAGAGCGTTATTGGATTGCATGTTAATTGATAGACGCGTGAACAAGAAACTTTTCGATGTTAATGTGCTGAGAGGTGCAACTGAAGGGATGTCTGATCATTATCTTGTGGAGGCGAAGGTGAAGATTTGTAGAGGTTTTCAGAAAAGAGGAGTGAATGTTGAGGTGAAGAGAGTGGCGAGAGTAATTGAGCTTGGGAAAGAGACTTGTGTGAAGAAATACCAGGAGAGACTCAGAGCAGAATGGAAAAGATGAGGGCAAAGGACTTAGGGGGAGTGGGGGAGGAATGGGATGTATTTAGGGAAGCAGCGATGGCTTGCGAAAAAGATGCTTGTGGCATGAGAAGCGTGGGAGATGGGAAGATTAGAAAGGGTAGTGGGTGTTGGGATGAAGAAGTAATATTCTTAGTGAAAGAGAAGAGAGAGGCATTTGGACGATTTTGCAAGAAGATAGTGCAAATGAGTGGAAGGTGCATAAAAGAAAGAGGCAGGAGGTCAAGAGAAAGATGCAAGAGGTGAAAAAGAGGGCAAATGAGAGTTGGGGTAAGAGAGCATCATTAAATTTTAGGGAGAATAAAAGAGATGTTTTAGAAGGAGGTATATAGAGTGCGTAAGACAAGAGAACAATTGGGAACATCGGTGAAGTGGGCTAATGGGGAGGTAATAACAAGTAGTGGTGATTTGAGAAGGAGATGGAGTGAGTATTTTGAAGATTAGTTGAATGCGTTAGATAATAGAGTACCAGATATAGGGTGTTTTGGTCGAGGTGGTGTGCAAAATGAGAGGGTCAGGAAGAATGATTTAGTAAACAGATAAGAGGTACTGAAAGCTTTGCGGAAGATTAAAGCCGGCAATGAGGCGGGTTTGGATGGTATTGCGGTGGAATTTATTAAAAAAGGGGTGACTGTATTGTTCACTGGTTGGTGGGGATATTCAGAGTGTGTATAGCTCGTGGTGAAGTGCCTGAGGATTGGCGGAATGCGTGCATGGTGCCGTTGTACAAAGGCAAAGGGGATAAAGGTGAATGATCAAATTACAGAGGTATAAGTTTGTTGAGTATTCCTGGGAAATTATATGGGAGGGTATTGATTGAGAGGGTGAAGGCATGTACAAGAGTATCAGATTGGGAAAGAGCACTGTGGTTTCAGAAGTGGTGGAGGATGTGTGGATCAGGTGTTTGCTTTCAAGAATGTATGTGAGAAATACTTAGAAAAACAATTGGATCTGTATGTAGCATTGATGCATCTGGAGAATGGATTTGATAGAGTTGATAGAGATGCTCTGTGGAAGCTATCAAGAATATATGGTATGGGAGGCAAGTTGCTAGAAGCAGTGATAGTTTTTATCGAGGATGTAAGACATGTTCCAGTAGGAAGAGAGGAAGGTGACTGGTTCTCAGTGAATGTCGGTTTGCGGCAGGGGTGCGTGATGTCTCCATGGTTCTTTAATTTGTTTATGGATGGGGTTGTTAGGGAGGTGAATGCAAGAGTTCTGGAGAGAGGGGCAAGCATACAGTCTGTTGTGAAGGAGAAGGCTTGGGAAGTGAGTCAGTCGTTGTTCGCTGATGATAGAGCGCAGATGGCTGATTCGGGTGAGAAACTGCAGAAGCTGGAGATTGAGTTTGGTAAAGTGTGTGAAAGAAGAAAGCTGAGAGTGAATGTGAATAAGAGCAAGGTTATATATATATATATATATATATATATATATATATATATATATATATATATATATATATATATATATATATATATATATATATATATATATATATATGGATGGTATTGCAGTGGAATTTATTAAAAAAGGGGGTGACTGTATTATTGACTGGTTGGTAAGGTTATTTAATGTATGTATGACTCATGGTGAGGTGCCTGAGGATTGGCGGAATGCGTGCATAGTGCCATTGTACAAAGGCAAAGGGGATAAGAGTGAGTGCTCAAATTTCAGAGGTATAAGTTTGTTGAGTATTCCTGGTAAATTATATGGGAGGGTATTGATTGAGAGGGTGAAGGCATGTACAGAGCATCAGATTGGGGAAGAGCAGTGTGGTTTCAGAAGTGGTAGAGGATGTGTGGATCAGGTGTTTGCTTTGAAGAATGTATGTGAGAAATACTTAGAAAAGCAAATGGATTTGTATGTAGCATTTATGGATCTGGAGAAGGCATATGATAGAGTTGATAGAGATGCTCTGTGGAAGGTATTAAGAATATATGGTGTGGAAGGCAAGTTGTTAGAAGCAGTGAAAAGTTTTTATCAAGGATGTAAGACATGTGTACGTGTAGGAAGAGAGGAAAGTGATTGGTTCTCAGTGAATGTAGGTTTGCGGCAGGGGTGTGTGATGTCTCCATGGTTGTTTAATTTGTTTATGGATGGGGTTGTTAGGAAGGTGAATGCAAGAGTTTTGGAAAGAGGGGCAAGTATGAAGTCTGTTGTGGATGAGAGAGCTTGGGAAGTGAGTCAGTTGTTGTTCGCTGATGATACACCGCTGGTGGCTGATTCATGTGAGAAACTGCAGAAGCTGGAGTTTGGTAAAGTGTGTGAAAGAAGAAAGTTAAGAGTAAATGTGAATAAGAGCAAGGTTATTAGGTACAGTAGGGTTGAGGGTCAAGTCAATTGGGAGGTAAGTTTGAATGGAGAAAAACTGGAGGAAGTAAAGTGTTTTAGATATCTGGGAGTGGACTTAGCAGCGGATGGAACCATGGAAGCGGAAGTGGATCATAGGGTGGGGGAGGGGGCGAAAATCCTGGGAGCCTTGAAGAATGTGTGGAAGTCGAGAACATTATCTCGGAAAGCAAAAATGGGTATGTTTGAAGGAATAGTGGTTCCAACAATGTTGTATGGTTGCGAGGCATGGGCTATGGATAGAGTTGTGCTCAGGAGGATGGATGTGCTGGAAATGAGATGTTTGAGGACAATGTGTGGTGTGAGGTGGTTTGATCGAGTAAGTAATGTAAGGGTAAGAGAGATGTGTGGAAATAAAAAGAGTGTGGTTGAGAGAGCAGAAGAGGGTGTTTTGAAATGGTTTGGGCACATGGAGAGAATGAGTGAGGAAAGATTGACCAAGAGGATATATGTGTCGGAGGTGGAGGGAACGAGGAGAAGTGGGAGACCAAATTGGAGGTGGAAAGATGGAGTAAAAAAGATTTTGTGTGATCGGGGCCTGAACATGCAGGAGGGTGAAAGGAGGGCAAGGAATAGAGTGAATTGGATCGATGTGGTATACCGGGGTTGACGTGCTGTCAGTGGATTGAATCAGGGCATGTGAAGCGTCTGGGGTAAACCATGGAAAGCTGTGTAGGTATGTATATTTGCGTGTGTGGACGTATGTATATACATGTGTATGGGGGTGGGTTGGGCCATTTCTTTCGTCTGTTTCCTTGTGCTACCTCGCAAACGCGGGAGACAGCGACAAAGCAAAAAAAAAAAAAAAAATATGATCAATAAATAAATAAGAAAATGAGTGAATATAGAAATGACAAAGAGAATTGAAAGGAAATAGGCTGTAACTACCTCAACTCCAGTTATCCCACGTCTTTCACCTGCAAAAGGCAGGCAATTTCTAATTAAGCCAGTACAGCCAACACACAAAGGAAATATATAATCATCGGCTAGGTGAACAGAAAGAATAAGAGAATATGTATCCATTGTGTGTTGTAGGGAAGGCAGTAAATGTATATTAAGAGTTGAAATCAGCATACTTGAAAGGCAGTTGACCAAAAGTAACAATGGGAGCAGAAATTAAGTATCTGAATGTAGTGGTGCAGGGGGTTAGGAGGTGAGTCTGCAAAGCCTTGTAGAGGCAATGATCAAAACTAACACAGTGGGAGCAGAAATTATATATCAGAATGCAGTGGTGAAGGGGGCTAGGAAGTGAGTATGCAAAGCCTTGTATAAATTTAGCTGAAAATTTGAATAATTTCCTATTTTGTAAAGAGAAGGAGAAATATCTTTCAGGGAGGAGTCACGTGGGTAAGCTTAACTGATGCCTAATTGGGTATGTGGCTTCTCACTTAATCACGCTCATATGATTTTCCAGCATACTTTAAAGCCTCCATTTGTTTATTCATAAACAACTTACAGGTAAATTTGCATGCATCCACTTTTCTTTTTCATGAATATATTTTTCATGAATGTATTTTGATATCTTATACTTAACATGCAGGAAGGACGCTATGAGGAGGCATGTCAGAAGTTCAGCAATGCCTTGCAAGTGGCTGGTTATCAACCACATCTGTCTTACAACATTGCTCTCTGTTACTATCGCCTGAAACAGTATGCTCCTGCTCTTAAGCACTTTGTTAGCCTACATCATGAGTGAAAAGAGGAAAATTCAGATGATGCAAATAGAATTTGTATGGAAAATGTGATTTTTCATCAATATTTGCATGTCTACTGTACAGGCTTGTAAGGAAATCTTGTAATTCATTTGTATATAAAAGAAGGTTTGGTAAAGTGTGTGAAAGAAGAAATTTAAGAGTAAATGTGAATAAGAGCAAGGTAATTAGGTACAGTAGGGTTGCGGGTCAAGTCAATTGAGATGTAAGTTTGAATGGAGAAAAACTGGAGGAAGTAAAGTGTTTTAGATATCTGGGAGTGGATCTGGCAGCGGATGGAACCATGGAAGCGGAAGTGGATCATAGGGTGGGGGAGGGGGCGAAAATCCTGGGAGCCTTGAAGAATGTGTGGAAGTCGAGAACATTATCTCGGAAAGCAAAAATGGGTATGTTTGATGGAATAGTGGTTCCAACAATGTTGTATGGTTGCGAGGCGTGGACTATGGATAGAGTTGTGCGCAGGAGGATGGATGTGCTGGAAATGAGATGTTTGAGGACAATGTGTGGTGTGAGGTGGTTTGATCGAGTAAGTAACGTAAGGGTAAGAGAGATGTGTGGAAATAAAAAGAGCGTGGTTGAGAGAGCAGAAGAGGGTGTTTTGAAATGGTTTGGGCACATGGAGAGAATGAGTGAGGAAAGATTGACCAAGAGGATATATGTGTCGGAGGTGGAGGGAACGAGGAGAAGTGGGAGACCAAATTGGAGGTGGAAAGATGGAGTGAAAAAGATTTTGTGTGATCGGGGCCTGAACATGCAGGAGGGTGAAAGGAGGGCAAGGAATAGAGTGAATTGGATCGATGTGGTATACTGGGGTTGATGTGCTGTCAGTGGATTGAATCAGGGCATGTGAAGCGTCTGGGGTAAACCATGGAAAGCTGTGTAGGTATGTATATTTGCGTGTGTGAACGTATGTATATACATGTGTATGGGGGTGGGTTGGGCCATTTCTTTCGTCTGTTTCCTTGCGCTACCTCGCAAATGCGGGAGACAGCGACAAAGCAAAAAAAAAAAAAAAATATATATATGATATCAATTTTTCAATTTTACTTTGTCGCTGTCTCCCGCGTTAGCAAGGTACCGCAAGCAAACAGACGAAAGTATGGCCCAACCCACCCATATACACATGCATATACATACACGCCCACACACGCTCATATATATACCTTTACATTTCAACGTATGCATACATCAAAGCAACTCTATTATATGCCTTCTCCATATCCATAAATGGTACATACAAATCTATCTACTTTTTAAAGTGTTTCTCACATATATTTTTGAAAGCAAACACCTGATCCACACATCCTCCACCACTTCTGAAACCACAATGCTCCTCCTCAATCTGATGCTCTGTACATGTCTTGACCTTCTCAATCAATACCCTCCCATATAATTTGCCAGGAATACTCAACAAACTTATACCACTGTTCTTTGAACACTCACCTTTATCCCCTTTGCCTTTGTATAATGGTACTATGCATGCGTTCCGCAAATCCCGAGGCACTTCACCATGAACTATATAAATGGTACATACAAAAACCCATCTGCCTTTTTAAGTATTTCTCACATACATTTTTTAAAGCAAACACCTGATCCACACATCCTCTACCACTTCTGAAACAACACTGCTCCTCCTCAATCTGATGCTCTGTACATGCCTTGACCCTCTCAATCAATACCCTCCCATATGATTTACCAAGAATACTCAACAGACATATACCTCTGTAATTTGAACACTCAACTTTATCCCCTTTGCCTTTGTACAATGTAACAATGCATGCATTCCGCCAATCCCCAGGCACTTCACCATGAACCATACATGTATTGAATATCCTCATCAACCAGTCAACGATACAGTCACCCCCTTTTTTAATCAATTCCACCGCAATACCATCCAAACCCGGCCCCTTGCCGGCTTTCATCTTCTGCAAAGCTTTCACTATTTCTTCTCTGTTTACCAAATCATTCTCCCTGACCCCTCTCACTTTGCACACCAACTCGACGAAAACACCCTATATCTCCCATTCTATGATCGAACACATCCAAGAATCCCTCAAAATACTCACTCAATCTCCCTCTCACTTTACCACTACCTGTTATTACCTCCCCCCTTTGCTCCTTTCACCAATGTTCTCATTTGTTCTCTTGTCTTACGCACTTTCTTTACCTCCTTCCAAAAATCTTTTTATTCTCCCTAAAATTTAAAGATAGTCTCTCACCCCAACTCTCACTTACCCTCTTTTTCACCTCTTGCATCTTTCTCTTGACCTCTTGCCTGTTTCTTTTATACATCTCCCAGTCATTTGCACTATTTCCCTGCAAAAAATCATCCAAATGCCTCTCTCTTCTCTTTCACTAACAATCTTACTTCTTTATCCCACCACTCACTACCCTTTCTAATCTGCCTACCTCCCATCTTTCTCATGCCACAGGCATCTTTTGAGCAGGCCCTTACTGCTTCCCTAAATACATTCCATTCCTTAACCCCAGTACCCTTACGTCATTTGCTCTTGCCATTTTCCAATCTACACTCAGTCTCTCCTGGTACTTCCTCACACGAGTCACCTTTCCAAGCTCCCTTACTCTCACCACTCTCTTCATCCCAACATTCTCTCTTATTTTCTGAAAACCTCTACATATCTTTACCTTCGCCTTCACAAGATAATGATCAGATATCCCTTCAGTTGCACCTCTCAAGACATTAACATCCAAAAATCTCTTCCGCGCGCCTATCGATTAACACGTAATCCAACAACGCTCTCTGGCCATCTCTCCTACTTATATACGTATACTTATGTATATCTCTCTTTTTTAACCAGGTATTCCCAATCACTAGTCTTTTTCAGCACACAAATCTATAAGCTCTTCACCATTTCCATTTGCAACACTGAACAACCAATATATACAATTATACCTTCAACTGCCACATTACTCACCTTTGCATTCAAATCACTCATCACTATAACCTGGTATCGTGCATCAAAGATGCTAAGACACTCACAGCAGCTCCCAAAACACTTGCCTCTCATTATCTTTCTTCTCATGACTAGGTGCATAGGCACCAATAATCAGCCATCTCTCTCCATCTACTTTCAGTTTTACCCATATCAATCTAGAGTTTAATTTCTTACACTCTATCACATACTCCCACAACTCCTGCATCAGGAGTAGTGCTACTCCTTCCTTTGCTCTTGTACTCTCACCAACCCCTGACTTTAGTCCCAGAACATTCCCAAACCACTCTTCCCATTTATCCTTGCACTTCCTTTCATTCAGACCCAAAGCATCCAGGTTCCTTTCCTCAAACATACTATCTACCTCTCCTTTTTTCTCATTTTGGTTGCATCCACACATTAAGACACCCCAATCTGAGCCTTAATTTACCATACTTAATCGCCATATCCGACGTTAGCGAGGTAGCGTAAGAAAACAGACGAGGAAAGGCCTAACCCACCCACCTACAGATATATATGTACATAAACTCCCATACATGCATATATAAATACATATGCATTTCAAAGTATAGGATACATATACATACACAGACATATACAAATATTCACATGTACATATCAACACTTGCTACTTTCGTCCATTTCCGTCACCACCCTGCCACATGTGAAACAGCTTCCTCCACCCCCTCCAGCGAGTTAGCGCTAGAAGAGAAAAAAGAAAGCCACATTTGTTCACACTCAGTCTCTAGCTGTCATGTATAATGCACCGAAACCACAGCTCCGTTTCCACATCCAGACCCCACAGACCTTTCCATGGTTTACTCCAGACGCTTCACATGCCCTGGTTCAGTCCATTGACACCACTTCGACTCCGGTATACCACATCTTTCCAATTCACTCTATTCCTTGCACGCCTTTCACCCTCCTGTATGTTCAGGCCCCGATCGCTCAAAATGTTTTTCACTCCATCCTTCCACCTCCAATTTGGTCTCCCGCTTTTCCTTCCTCCCTCCACCTCTGACACATATATCCTCTTTGTCAATCTTGCCTCACTCATTCTCTCCATGTGTCCAAACCTTTTCAAAACACTCTTCTGCTCTCTCAACCACACTCTATTTATTACCACGCATCTCTCTTACTCTTTCATTTCTTACTCGATCAAACCTCATCACACCACATGTCCTCAAATATTTCATTTAGAACACATCTATCTTCCTCCACACAACCCTATCTATTGCCCATGCCTAGCAGCCATGGAACCACTAGTCCTTCAAACATACACATTTTTGCTCCCCGTGGTAACGTTTTCGCCTTCCACACATTCTTCAACGCTCCTAGAACCTTCGTTCTCTCTCCCACCCTGTGATTCACATCCGCTTCCATATTTCCACCCGCTGCTAAATTCACTCCCACATATCAAAAGCGATTCACTTCCTCCAGTTTTTCTCCAGTCATACTTATGCACCGAATAAACTTATCCCTCAAACCAACGGAACCTAATAAACTAAACTTTCTTCTTTCACACATTCTACCAAACTCAGTCACCAACGTCTGCAGTTTCTCATCCGAATCACCCACCAGCGCTTTGTCATCAGCAAACAACAACTGACTCACTTCCAGAGCTCTCTCATCCACAACAGACTGCATACTTGCACCCTCTCTCCAAAACTCTTGCATTCACCGCCCTAACAACCCCATCCATAAACAAATTAAACAGGCATGGAGACATCACGCACCCCTGTCGCAAACCGACATTCACAAAGAACCAATCACTATCCTCTCTTCCTCCTCGTACAAATGCTTTACATCCATGGTAAAAAAAAATTTCACTGCTTCTAGCAACTTCGATCCCATGTATACGTGCATGAGTTGAGCCAATTCTCGTCTGTTTCCTTGCTCTACCTCGCCGACGCGGGAAAAAGCGGTTAATTGTAATAAAATGATATAAATAACAAGTACTGGTGATATGAAAAGAAGATGGAGTGAGTATTTTGAAGGTTCATTAAATGTGTTAGATGATAGTGGCAGATATAGGGTATTTTGGTCGAGGTGGCGTGCGAAGTGAGAGGGACAGGGAGAATGGTTTGGCAAACAGATGAGAGGTAGTGAAAGCTTTTCGGAGGATGAAAACCGACAAGGCGGCGGGTTTGGATGGTATTGCAGTGGAATTTATCGAAAAAAAGGTGGTGACTGTGTTGTTGACTGGTTAGGTGAGGATATTCTATGTATGTAGAGCTCATGGTGAAGTACCTGAGGAATGGCGGAATGCATGCATAGTGCCATTGTGCAAAAGCAAAGGAGATAAAAGAGAATGTTCAATTTCAGAGGTATAAGTTGGTTGAGCATTCCTGAGAAATCATATGGGAGGGTATTCATTGAGAGGGTGAAGGCATGTACAGAGCATCAGATTGGGGAAGAGCAGTGTGGTTTCAGAAGTGGTAGAAAATGTGTGGATCAGGTGTCTCCTTTGAAGAGTGTATGTGAGAAATACTTAGAAAAACGAATGGATTTGTATTTAACATATATGAATCTAGAGAAGGCATAAGATAGAGTTGATAGAGATACTCTGTGAAAGGTATCAAGAATATATGGTGTGGGAGGCAAGTTGCTAGAGGCAGTGAAAAGGTTTTATCGAGGATGTAAGGCATGTGTACGAGAAGGAAGAGAGGATAGTGATTGGTTCCCAGTGAATGTCGGTTTGCGGCAGAGGTGCGTGATGTCTCCAGGGTAATTTAGTTTGTTTATGGAACGGGTTATTAGGGAGGTGAATGGAAGAGTTTTGAAGAGAGGGGCAAGTATGCAGTCTGTTGTGGATGAGAGGGCTTGGGAAGTGAGTCAGTTGTTCGTTCATGATACAGCACTGGTGGCTGATTCGGGTGAGAAGTTGCAGAAGCTGGTGATTAAGTATGGTATCGTGTGTGAAAGAAGAAAGTTGAGAGTAAATGTGAATTCGAGCAAGGTTATTAGGTACAGTAGGGTTGAGAGCCAAGTCAATTTCACTGCTTCTAACAACTTGCCTCCAACACCATATATTCTTAATACCTTCCACAAAGAAACTCTATCACCTCTATCATATGCCTTCTCCAGATTCATAAATGCTACATACAAATCCATTTGCTTTTCAAAGTATTTCTCACATACACTCTTCAAAGCAAACACCTGATCCACACATCCTCTACTACTTCTGAAACCACACTGCTCTTCCCGAATCTGATGCTCTGTACATGCCTTCACCCTCTCTATTAATACCCTCCCATATAATTTCCCAGGAATACTAAGCCAACTTATACCTCTATAATTTGATCACTCACCTTTATCCCCTTTGGCTACAATGGCACTTTGGTACAATGGCACTATGCATGCATTCCACCAATCCTCAGACACCTCACCATGAGTCATACATACATTAAATATCCTTACCAACCAGTCAACAATACAGTCACTCGCTTTTTTTCATAAATTCCACTGTAATACCATCCAAACCCGCTGCCTTGCTAGCTTTCATCTTCTGCAAAGCTTTTATTACCTCTTCTCTGTTTACCAAATCATTCTCCCTAACCCTCTTATTTTGCACACCATCTCGAACAAAAGACCCTACATCTGCCACTCTATCATCTAACACATTCAACAAACCTTCAAAATACTTACCAATTCTTGTTCTCTTCTCTTACGCAATTCATTTATCTTCTTCCAAAGCATCTTTTAATTCTCACAAAAATTTAATGATTCTCTTTCACACCAATTCTCCTTTCCCTCTTTTTCACCTCTTGAACCTTTCTCTTGAACTTCTGTTTTCTTCACTTATATATCTTCCAGTCATTTGCACTATTTCCCTGTCAAACTCGTCCGAATGCCTTTCTCTTCTCTTCTGCTAATAATCTTATTTCCTCATCCAACCACCTACGAGCCTTTCTGATCTGCCCACCTCTCACGCTTTTCAGGCCACAAGCATCTTTTGCGCAAGTGATCATTGCATTCCTAAATACATCCCATTCCTCACCCACTCCCCTTACGTCCTTTGTTCTCACCTTTTTCCATCCTGCACTCAGTCTCTTCTGGTACTTCCTCACACAAGTCTCCTTCCCAAGCTCACTTTCTTTCACCACTCTTCACACCCCAACATTCTCTTATCTTTTCTGAAAACTTCTAGAAATCTTCACCTTCGCCACGACAAGATAATGATCAGACATCCCTCCAGTTGCATCTCTCGGTTCATTAACATCTACAGGTCTCTCTTTCGTGCGCCTATCAATCAAAATATGATCCAATAACTCTCTCTGGCCACCTCCACTACTTACATACATATATTCATATATATCTCCATTTCTAAACCAGGGATTCCCAATCACCAGTCCTTTTTCAGCTCACAAATCAAGAATCTCTTTAGGGAGAGTGGAAAGATGTTCTGGAAGGAGGTAAATGGGGTGTGTGAGACAAGGGAGCAAATGGGAACTTCAGTGAGGGGCGCAAGTGGGGAGGTGATAGCAAGTAGTGGTGGTGTGAGAGGGAGATGGAGTGAGTATTTTGAAGGTTTGTTGAATGTGTTTGATGATAGAGTAGCAGATATAGGGTGTTTTGGTCGAGGTGGTGTGCAAAGTGAGCGGGTTATCGAAAATGATTTGGTGAACAGAGAAGAGGTACTGGGAGCTTTCCGGAAGATGAAAGCCGGCAAGGCAGCAGGTTTGGATGGTATTGCAGCTGAATTTATTAAAAAAGGGGATGACCGTATTGTTGACTGGTTGGTAAGGTTATTTAATGTATGTATGACTCATTGTGAGGTGCCTGAGGATTGGCGTGATGCGTGCATAGTGCCATTGTACAAAGGCAAAGGGGATAAGAGTGAGTGCTCAAATTACAGAGGTATAAGTTTGTTGAGTATTCCTATTACATTATATGGGAGGGTATTGATTGAGAGGGTGAAGGCATGTACAGAGCGTCAGATTGGGGAGGAGCAGTGTGGTTTCAGAAGTGATAGAGGATGTGTGGATCAGGTGTTTGCTTTGAAGAATGTATGTGAGAAATACTTAGAAAAGCAAATGGATTTGTATGTAGCATTTATGGATCTGGAGAAGCCATATGATAGAGTTGATAGAGATGCTCTGTGGAAGGTATTAAGAATATATGGTGTGGGAGGCCAGTTGTTAGAAGCAGTGAAAAGTTTTTATCGAGGATGTAAGGCATGTGTACGTGTAGGAAGAGAGGAAAGTGATTGGTTCTCAGTGAATGTAGGTTTGCGGCAGGGGTGTGTGATGTCTCCATGGTTGTTTAATTTGTTTATGGATGGGGTTGTTAGGGAGGTGAATGCAAAAGTTTTGGAAAGAGGGGCAAGTATGAAGTCTGTTGTGCATGAGAGAGCTTGGGAAGTGAGTCAGTTGTTGTTCGCTGATGATACAGTGCTGGTGGCTGAGTCATGTGAAAAACTGCAGAAGCTGGTGACAGAGTTTGGTAAAGTGTGTGAAAGAAGAAAGTTAAGAGTAAATGTGAATAAGAGCAAGGTTATTGGGTACAGTAGGGTTGAGGGTCAAGTCAATTGGGAGGTAAGTTTGAATGGAGAAACACTGGGAGGCGTAAAGTGTTTTAGATATCTGGAGTGGATCTGGCAGCGGATGGAATCATGGAAGCGGAAGTGGATCATAGGGTGGGGGAGGGGGCGAAAATCCTGGGAGCCTTGAAGAATGTGTGGAAGTCGAGAACATTATCTCGGAAAGCTAAAATGGGTATGTTTGAAGGAATAGTGGTTCCAACAATGTTGTATGGTTGCGAGGCGTGGGCTATGGATAGAGTTGTGCGCAGGAGGGTGGATGTGCTGGAGATGAGATGTTTGAGGACAATGTGTGGTGTGAGGTGGTTTGATCGATTAAGTAATGTAAGGGTAAGAGAGATGTGTGGAAATAAAAAGAGCGTGGTTGAGAGAGCAGAAGAGGGTGTTTTGAAATGGTTTGGGCACATGGAGAGAATGAGTGAGGAAAGATTGACCAAGAGGATATATGTGTCGGAGGTGTAGGGAACGAGGAGAAGTGGGAGACCAAATTGGAGGTGGAAAGATGGAGTGAAAAAGATATTGAGTGATCAGGGCCTGAACATGTAGGAGGGTGAAAGGTGGGCAAGGAATAGAGTGAATTGGATCGATGTGGTATACCGGGGTCAACGTGCTGTCAATGGATTGAATCAGGTCATGTGAATCGTCTGGGGTAAACCATGGAAAGTTGTGTGGGGCCTGGATGTGGAAAGGGAGCTGTGGTTTCGGGCATTATTGCATGACAGCTAGAGACTGAGTGTGAACGAATGGGGCCTTTGTTGTCTTTTCCTAGCGCTACCTCGCACACATGAGGGGGGAGGGGGATGGTATTCCACGTGTGGCGGTGGCGATGGGAATGAATAGAGGCAGACAGTGTGAATTGTGTGCAAGGGTATATATGTATGTGTCTGTATGTGTATATATATGTGTACATTGAGATGTATAGATATGTATATTTGCGTGTGTGGACGTGTATTTATATACATTGTGTATGGGGGTGGGCTGGGCCATTTCTTTCGACTGTTTTCCATACATGGAATAACATCCCCCTCCCCCCCTCATGTGTGCGACGTAGCGCTAGGAAAAGACAACAAAGGCCCCATTCGTTCACACTCAGTCTCTAGCTGTCATGTAATAATGCCCAAAACCATAGCTCCCTTTCCACATCCAGGCCCCACAGAACTTTACATGGTTTACTCCAGACGCTTCACATGCCCTGATTCAATCCATTGACAGCACGTTGACCCCGGTATACCACATCGATCCAATTCACTCTATTCCTTGCCCACCTTTCACCCTCCTACATGTTCAGGCCCTGATCACTCAATATCTTTTTCACTCCATCTTTCCACCTCCAATATGGTCTCCCACTTCTACTCGTTCCCTCCACATCCGACACATATATCCTCTTGGTCAATCTTTCCTCACTTATTCTCTCCATGTGCCCAAACCATTTCAAAACACCCTCTTCTGCTCTCTCAACCACGCTCTTTTCATTTCCACACATCTCACTTACCCTTATAATACTTACTCGATCAAACGACCTCACACCACATATGGTCCTAAAACATCTCATTTCCAGCACATCAACCCTACTCCGCACAACTCTATCCATAGCCCACGCCTCGCAACAATACAACATTGTTGGAACCACAATTCCATCAAACATACCCATTTTTGCTTTCCGAGATAATATTCTCGACTTCCACACTTTCTTCAAGGCTCCCAGGATTTTCGCTCCCTCCCCCACCCTATGATTCACTTCCGCTTCCATGGTTCCAGCCGCTGCCAGATCCACTCCCAGATATCTAAAACACTTTACTTCCTCCAGTTTTTCTCCATTCAAACTTACCTCCCAATTGACTAGACCCTCAACCCTACTGTACCTAATAACCTTACTCTTATTCACATTTACTCTTAACTTTCTTCTTTCACACACTTTACCAAACTCAGTCACCAGCTTCTGCAGTTTCTCACATGAATCAACCACCAGCGCTAAATCATAAGCGAACAACAACTGACTCACTTCACAAGCTCTCTCATCCACAACAGACTTCATACTTGCCCCTCTTTCCAAAACTCTTGCATTCACCTCTCTAACAACCCCATCCATAAACAAATTAAACAACCATGGAGACATCACACACCCCTGCCGCAAACCTACATTCACTGAGAACCAATCACTTTCCTCTCTTCCTACACGTACACATGCCTTACATCCTCGATTAAAACTTTTCACTGCTTCTAACAACTTGCCTCCCACACCATATATTCTTAGTACCTTCCACTGAGCATCTCTATCAACTCCATCAAATGCCTTCTCCAGATCCATAAATGCTACATACAAATCCATTTGTTTTTCTAAGTATTTCTCACATACATTCTTCAAAGCAAACACCTGATCCACACATCCTCTACCACTTCTGAAAACACACTGTTCTTCCCCAGTCGGAAGCTCTGTACATGCCTTCACCCTATCAAACAATACCCTTCCATATGATTTACCAGGAATACTCAACAAACTTATACCTCTGTAATTTGAGCACTCACTCTTATCCCCTTTGCCTTTGTACAATGGCTCTATGCAAGCATTCCGCCAATTCTCAGGCACCTCACCATGAATCATATATACATTAAATAACCTTACCGACCAGTCAACAATACAGTCACCCCCTTTTGTAATAAATTCCACTGCAATACCATCCAAACCTGCTGCCTTGCCAGCTTTCATCTTCCGCAAAGGTTTTACTACCACTTCTCTGTTTACCAAATCATTTTCGATAACCCTCTCACTTTGCACACCACCTCGACCAAAATACCCTATATCTGCCACACTATCATCAAATAAATTCAACAAACCTTTGAAATACTCTATCCATCTCCTTCTCACATCACCACTCCTTGTTATCACCTCCCCATTAGCCCCCTTCACTGAAGATCCCATTTGGTCCCTTGTCAAACGCACTTTATTTACCTCCTTCCAGAACATCTTTCTATTCTCCCTAGAATTTAGTGATACTCTCTCACGCCCAACTCTCATTTGCTCTGCTTTTCACCTGTTGCACCTTTCTCTTGACCTCCTGACTCTTACTTTTATACATCTCCCACTCAATTGCATTTTTTCCCTGCAAAAATCGTCCAAATTCCTCTCTCTTCTCTTTCACTAATAATCTTACTTCATTCCACCACTCACTATGTGTATATATATATATATTATATATATATATATATATATATATATATATATATATATATATATATATATATATATATATATATATATAAAATATATCTTATTTATTTATTTATTTTGTTTTCTCGCTGTCTCCCGCGTTAGCGAGGTTTCGCAAGGAAACAGACGAAAGAATGGCCCAACTCGCCCACATACACATGTGTATACATACATATCCACACACGCACAATATACATACCTATACATCTCAATGTACACATATATATATACACACACACAGATATATACATATATACACATGTACATAATTCATACTGTCTGCCTTTATTTGTTCCCATCGCGAGGTAGCGCAAGGAAAGACACCAAAGGCCCCATTCGTTCACACTCAGTCTCTAGCTGTCATGTAATAATGCACAGAAACCACAGATCCCTTTCCACATCCAGGACAAACACACTTTCCATGGTTTACCACAGACGCTTCATATGCCCTGGTTCAATCCATTCACAGCACGTCGACCCCGGTATACCAAATCGTTCCAATTCACTCTATTTCTTGCACGCCTTTCACCCTCCTGCATGTTCAGGACCCGATCACTCAAAATCTTTTTCACTCCATCTTTCCACCTCCAATTTGGTCTCCCACTTCTCGTTTCCTCCACCTCCGACACATATATCCTCTTGGTCAATCTTTCCTCACTCATTCTCTCCATGTGACCAAATCATTTCAAAACACCCTCTTCTCCTCTCTCAACCACACTCTTTTTATTTCCACATATCTCTCTCACCCTTACATTACTTACTCGATCAAACCACCTCACACCACATATTGTCCTCAAACATCTCATTTCCAGCACATCCACCCTCCTGCGCACAACTCTATCCATAGCCCACGCCTCGCAACCATACAACACTGATGGAACCACTATTCCTTCAAACATACCCATTTTTGCTTTCCCAGATAATGTTCTCGACTTCCAAATATTCTTCAAGGCTCCCAGAATTTTCGACCAGTCCCCCACACTATGATTCACTTCCGCTTCCATGGTTCCATCCGCTGCCAGATCCACTCCCAGATATCTAAAACACTTCACTTCCTCCAGCTTTTCTCCATTCAAACTTACCTCCTAATTGACTTGACCCTCAACCCTACTGTACCTAATAACCTTGCTCTTATTCACATTTACTCTTAACTTTCTTCTTTCACACACTTTACCAAACTCAGTCACCAGCTTCTGCAGTTTCTTACATGAATCAGCCACCAGCGCTGTATCATCAGCGAACAACTACTGCCTGACTTCCCAAGATCTCTCATCCACAACAGACTGCATACTTGCCCCTCTTTCTTTTGCATTCACCTCCCTAACAACCCCATCCATAAACAAATTAAACAACCATGGAGACATCACACACCCCTGCCGCAACCCTACATTCACTGAGAACTAATCACTTTCCTCTCTTCCTACACGTACACATGCCTTACATCCTCGATAACAACTTTTCACTGCTTCTAACAACTTGCCTCCCACACTATATATTCTTAAAACCTTACAATGAGCATCTCTATCAACTCTATCAAATGCCCTCTCCAGATCCATAAATGATACATACAAATCCATTTGTTTTTCTAATTATTTCTTACATACATTCTTCAAAGCAAACACCTGATCTACACATCCTCTACCACTTCTGAAACAACACTGCTCTTCCCCATTCTGATGCTCTGTACACGCCTTCACCCTCTCAATCGATACCCTCCCATATAATTTACCAGGAATACTCAACAAACTTATACCTCTGTAATTTGAGCACTCACTCTTATCCCCTTTGCCTTTGTACAATGGCACTATGCACGCATTCCGCCAATCCTCAGGCACCTCACCATGAATCATACATACATTAAATAACCTTACCAACCAGTCAACAATACAGTCACCCCCTTTTTTGATAAATTCTACTGCAATACCATTATAACCTGCTGCTTTGCCGCCTTTCATCTTCCGTAAAGCTTTTACTGCCTCTTCTCTATTTACCAAATCATTTTCCCTAACCCTCTCACTTTGCACACCACCTCGACCAAGGCACCCTATATGTGCCACTCTATCATCAAACACATTCAACAAACCTTCAAAATACTCACTCCATCTCCTTCTCACATCACCACTACTTGTTATCACCTCCCCATTAGCCCCCTTTACTGAAGTTCCCATTTGCTCCCTTGTCTTACGCACTTTATTTACCTCCTTCCAAAACATCTTTTTATTCTCCCTGAAATTTAATGATACTCTCTCACCCCAACTCTCATTTGCGGTCTTTTTCACCTCTTGCACCTTTCTCTTGACCTCCTGCCTCTTTCTTTTATGCATCTCCCACTCATTTGCATTTTTTCCCTGCAAAAATTGTTCAAATGCCTCTCTCTTCTCTTTCGCTAATAATCTTACTTATTCATCCCACCTCTCACTACAGTTTCTAATCAGCCCACCTCCACGCTTCTCTTGCCACAAGCATCTTTTGCGCAAGCCATCACTGATTCCCTAAATACATCCCATTCCTCCCCCACTTCCCTTAGCTCCTTTGTTCTCATCTTTTTCCATTCTGTACTCAGTCTCTCCTGGTACTTCCTCACACAAGTCTCCTTCCCAAGCTCACTTACTCTCACCACTCTCTTCACCCCAACATTCTCTCTTCTTTTCTGAAAACCCCCACAAATCTTCACCTTCGCCTCCACAAGATAATGATCAGACATCCCTCCAGTTGCACCTCTCAGCACATTAACATCCAAAAGTCTCTCTTTCGAGCGTCTATCAATTAACACGTAATCCAATAACGCTCTCTGGCCATCTCTCCTACTTACATACGTATACTTATATATATATCGCTTTTTTACCCAGGTATTCTCAATCACCAGTCCTTTTTCAGCACATAAATCTACAAGCTCTTCACCATTTCCATTTACAACACTGAACACTCCATGTATACCAATTATTCCCTCAACTGCCACATTACTCACCTTTGCATTCAAATTACCCATCACTATAAGCCGGTCTTGTTCATCAAAACCACTAACACACTCATTCAGCTGCTCCCAAAACACTTGCCTCTCATGATCTTTTTTCTCATGCCCAGGTGCATATGCACCAATAATCACACATCTCTCTCCATCAACTTTCACTTTTACCCATATCAAACTAGAATTTACTTTCTTACACTCTATCACATACTCCCACCACTTCTGATTCAGGAGTACTCCTACTCATTTCCTTGCTCTTTTCCTCTCACTAACCCCTTACTTTA
>NC_092224.1:41397494-41434481 GCF_036320965.1 Panulirus ornatus
AGAGATGGATGATTATTGGTGCATATGCACCTGGGTATGAGAAGAAAGACCATGAAAGGCAAGTGTTTTTTGGAGCAGCTGAATTAGTGTGTTAGTGGTTTTGATGCAAAAGACCGGGTTATAGTAATGGGTGATTTGAATGCAAAGGTGAGTAATGTGGCAGTTGAGGGAATAATTGGTATACATAGGGTGTTCAGTTTTGTAAATGGAAATGGTGAAGAGCTTGTAGATTTATGTGCTGAAAAAGGTCTGGTGATTGGGAAGACCAGGTTTAAAAAGAGAGATATACATAAGTATACGTATGTAAGTAGGAGAGATGGCCAGAGAGCGTTATTGGATTACGTGTTAATTGATAGGTGCGTGAAAGAGAGACTTTTGGATGTTAATGTGCTGAGAGGTGCAACTGGAGGGATGTCTGATCATTTTCTTGTGGAGGCGAAGGTGAGGATATGTAGAGGATTTCAGAAAAGAAGAGAGAATGTTGGGGTGAACAGAGTGGTGAGAGTAAGTGAGCTTGGGAAGGAGACTTGTCTGAGGAAGTACCAGGAGAGACTGAATACAGAATGGAAAAAGGTGAGAACAAAGAAGGTAAGGGGAGTGGGGGAGGAATGGGATGTATTTAGGGAAGCAGTGATGTCTTGCGCAAAAGATGCTCGTGGCATGAGAAGCGTGGTAGGTGGGCAGATTAGAAAGGGTAGTGAGTGGTGGGATGAAGAAGTAAGATTATTAGTGAAAGAAAAGAGAGAGGCATTTGGCCGAGTTTTGCAGGGAAATAATGCAAATGAGTGGGAGATGCATAAACGAAAGCGGCAAGAAATCAAGAGAAAGGTGCAAGAGGTGAAAAAGAAAGCAAATGAGTTAGAATGAGAGAGTATCATTAAATCTTAGGGAGAATAAAAAGACGTTTTGGAAGGAGGTAAATAAAGTGCGTAAGACAAGGGAGCAAATGGGAACTCAAGGGAAGGGGGCTAATGGGGAGGTGATAACAAGTAGTGGTGATGTGAGAAGGAGATGGAGTGAGTATTTTGAAGGTTTGTTGAATGTGTTTGATGATAGAGTGGCAGATATAGGGTGTTTTGGTCGAGGCGGTGTGCAAAGTGAGAGGGTTGGGATAAATGATTTGGTAAACTGAGAAGATGTAGTAAAAGCTTTACGGAAGATGAAAGCCGGCAATTCAGTGGATTTGGATGGCATTGCAGTGAAATTCATCAAAAAAGGGGTGACTGTATTGTTGACTGGTTGGTAAGGTTATTTAATGTATGTATGATTCATGGTGAGGTGCAGGAGGATTGGCAGAATGCTTGCATAGTGCCATTGTGCTAAGGCAAAGGGGATAAGAGTGAGTGCTCAAATTACAGAGGTATAGGTTTGTTGAGTGTTCCTGGTAAATTATATGGGAGGGTATTGACTGAGAGGGTGAAGGCATGTACAGAGCATCAAATTGGGGAAGAGCAGTGTGGTTTCAGAAGTGGTAGAGGATGTGTGGATCAGGTGTTTGTTTTGAAGAATGGATGTCAGAAATACTTAGAAAAGCAAATGGATTTGTATGTAACATTAATGGATCTGTTGAAGGCATATGGTACAGTTGATAGAGATGCTCTGTGGAAGGTATTAAGAATATATGGTGTGGGAGGCCAGTTGTTAGAAGCAGTGAAAAGTTTTTATCGAGGATGTAAGGCATGTTTACGTGTAGGAAGAGAGGAAAGTGATTGGTTCTCAGTGAATGTAGGTTTGCGGCAGGGGTGTGTGATGTCTCCATGGTTATTTGATTTGTTTATGGATGGGGTTGTTAGGGAAGTGAATGCAAGAGTTTTGGAAAGAGGGGCAAGTATGCAGTCTGTTGTGGATGAGAGAGCTTGGGAAGTTGTTGTTCGCTGATGATTCAGCGCTATTGGCTGATTCATTTGACAAACTGCAGAAGCTGGTGACTGAGTTTGGTAAAGTGTGTGAAAGAAGAAAGTTAAGAGTAAATGTGAATAAGAGCAAGGTTATTAGGTACAGTAGGGTTGAGGGTCAAGTCAATTGGGAGGTAAGTTTGAATGGAGAAAAACTGGAGGAAGTGAAGTGTTTTAGATATCTGAGAGTGGATCTGGCAGCGGATGGAACCATGGAAGCGGAAATGAATCATAGGGTCGGAGAGGGAGCGAAAATTCTGGGAGCCTTAAAGAATATGTGGAAGTCGAGAACATTATCTCGGAAAGCAAAAATGGGTATGTTTGAAGGAATAGTGGTTCCAACAATGTTGTATGGTTGCGAGGCGTGGGCTATGGATAGAGTTGTGCGCAGGAGGGTGGATGTGCTGGAAATGAGATGTTTGAGGACAATATGTGGTGTGAGGTGGTTTGGTCGAGTAAAAAATCGTAGGGTAAGAGAGATGTGTGGTAATATAAAGAATGTGGTTGAGAGAGCAGAAGAGGGTGTTTTGAAATGGTTTGGTCACATGGAGAGAATGAGTGAGAAAAGATTGACCAAGAGGATATATGTGTCAGAGGTGGAGGGAACGAGGAGAAGTGGGAGACCAAATTGGAGGTGGAAAGATGGAGTGAAAAAGATTTTGAGTGATCGGGGCATGAACATGAAGGAGGGTGAAAGGCGTGCAAGGAATAGAGTGAATTGGATCGATGTGGTATACCGGGTCGACGTGCTGTTAATGGATTGAACCAGGGCATGTGAAGCGTCTGGGGTAAACCATGGAAAGTTGTGTGGGGCCTGGATGTGGAAAGGGAGCTGTGGTTTCGGTGCATTATTACAAGACAGCTAGAGACTGAGTGTGAAGGAATGGGGCCTTTTTGTCTTTTCCTAGCGCCACCTTGCACAATGAGGGGGGAGGGGGATGGTATTCCATGTGTGGCGAGGTGGCGATGGGAATAAATAAGGCAGAAAGTATGAAATATGTTCATATATATATATATATATATATATATATATATATATATATATATATATATATATATATATGTCTCTGTGTGTATATATATTTGTACATTGAGATGTATAGGTACGTATATTTGTGGGTGTGGACGTGTATGTATATACATGTGTACGAGGGTTGGTTGGGCCATTCTTTCGTCTGTTTCCTTGCGCTACCTCGCTAACGCGGGAGACAGCGACAAAGCAAAATATATATATATATATATATATATATATATATATATATATATATATATATATATATATATATATATATATATATTTATCCTTAAGGATACGGGAGAATGAATGCTTCCTACGTATTCCCCGCGTGTCGTACAAGCAGCTAAAGGAGCAGGGAGCAGGGGGGCACAACTCTATTATGCATTCATATACAGACTGGGTAAAATTTTCTCAGTTTCTACTCTGATGAATATCAACCTACGACTAACCTGAGGTGAACTAACTCTTATGTTTCACGTCTGTAGCTGCTGCAGTCTCCTGCTCAAGCTGGTCTGCCGGTGATGGTGTGGTTTCATGGCGGCGGTTTCAATTCTGGCGGGACCGAGGATTACGAGGCCCTACCTCTTCTAACTAGAGATATCGTCCTCGTTGTCGTCCAGTACCGTCTTGGATTCCTTGGTAAGTACCTGAGTAATGTAAGAGACTATATGACTAGGGGATAACCTAGGGTCATATGCGCTGGTACCATAGTGAAGAACTGAAAACTCCTTTCATAACCAAGAAGCCTCAGTTGGAACGATTTTACTGTAAGTTTCTAGGAAAGATATATATATATATATATATATATATATATATATATATATATATATATATACATATCATATTTTTTATTATTATTATTTTGCTTTGTCGCTGTCTCCCGCGTGAGCGAGGTAGCGCAAGAGAACAGACGAAAAAATGGCCTAACCCACCCACATACACATGTATATACATACACGTCCACACACGCAAATATACATACCTATACATCTCAATGTACACATATATATACACACACACAGACATATACATATATACACATGTACATAATTCATAGTGTCTGCCTTTATTTATTCCCATCGCCACCCCGCCACACATGGACTAACAACACCCTTCCCCCTCATGTATGCGAGGTAGCGCTAGGAAAAGACAACAAAGGCCTCATTCGTTCACACTCAGTCTCCAGTTGTCATGTAATAATGCACCGAAACCACAGCTCCCTCTCCACATCCAGGCCCCACAGAACTTTCCATGGCTTACCCCAGACGCTTCACATGCCCTGGTTCAATCCATTCACAGCACGTCGACCCCGGTATACCACCTCGTTCCAATTCACTCCATTCCTTGCACGCCTTTCACCCTCCTGCATGTTCAGGCCCCGATCACTCAAAATCATTTTCACTCCATCTTTCCACCTCCAATTTGGTCTCCCACTTCTCCTCGTTCCCTCCACCTCTGACACATATATCCTCTTGGTCAATCTTTCCTCACTCATTCTCTCCATGTGACCAAACCATTACAAAACACCCACTTCTGCTCTCTCAACCACACTCTTTTTATTTCCACACATCTCTCTTACCCTTACATTACTTACTCGACCAAACCACCTCACACCACATATTGTCTTCAAACATCTCATTTCCAGCACATCCACCCTCCTGCACACAAATCTATCCATAACCCACGCCTCGCAACCATACAACATTGTTGGAACCACTATTCCTTCAAACATAGCCATTTTACCTTTCCGAGATAATGTTCTCGACTTCCAAAACATTCTTCAAGGCTTCCAGGATTTTCGCCCCCTCCCTCACCCTATGATTCACGTCCGCTTCCATGGTTCCATCCGCTGCCAGATCCACTCCCAGATATCTAAAACACTTTACTTCCTCCAGTTTTTCTCCATTCAAACTTACCTCCCAATTGACTTGACCCTCAACCCTACTATACCTAATAACCTTGCTCTTATTCACATTTACTCTTAACTTTCTTCTTTCACACATTTTACCAAACTCAGTCACCAACATCTGCAGTTTCTCACATGAATCAGCCATCAGCGCTGTATCATCAGCGAACAACAACTGACTCACTTCCCAAGCTGTCTCATCCCCAACAGACTGCATACTTGCCCCTCTTTCCAAAACTCTTGCATTCACCTCCCTAACAACCCCATCCATAAACAAATTAAACAACCATGAAGACATCACACACCCCTACCGCAAACCTACAATCACTGAGAACCAATCACTTTCCTCTCTTCCTACACGTACACACAGCAAAAAAACTATCGCGCGTTTTTTGTACGAAACAAAATGACGCACCAGACGTGGAATAATGGAACAGTCAACATTTTCCTGTGAGATGGTGGTATCCCTGATGTCCCTGCCTGTGGGTGTCCTCACCTATCTAATGGCAACGATATATCCTTCCGTATGCAGTATAGTAGATGGGATACGTAAATTGAGCATGTAAATGTAATATTCTGCACAGTAAGGCATATTGCAGTAATCATTATGTCTTGCAAAGTGTCAAATTCGTGGTGTAAAATAATATACTACATGGTAACTACGACACCCTGCTTCATACCGGCGGTGATTTATCTGTCTGCTGGTTTAGATTAATCAGCAACCTCACGTAATATGTAGTATCACCTGTGTGACTGATAACAGTATGTCACAAACCTGGCACCAAATCATAGTATTTAGCCAACATGAAAAGTAATGACTCTTTTCATGGATCTGCATTAGTTAACTTCCCTTTAACAGTGAAAATCAGATTTCTATATAACATGACCATAGACATGTTGTTGGAGGTTAAGAGTCATCTTTGACTCTAAATTTTATTATTTCAAAACTTGGTATAACCTCCTCCCGTTGCCAACACTTCATTGAGCCTTCGAGGCATGGATGCCACTAACGTCTGCGTTAAGTTCCTACCAGAAGGGCTTCGTAGATGTTCCCATGCTTGTAAAGCATCATTTACGACTGTAGCACGACATCGATGTTGTCGGTCAGGCATGCCTTTCTGCATGGCCGCCTGGCGCATACGTGCTCTATCGGGTTGAGATCAGGCGATTTTGCAGGATATGGCAACACTGTTATACGTGGATGGAGAGCATACCACGCCTTTACAACCCTGGATGTGTGAAGTGGGCTGTTATCTTGGACGAGGTAAAATGGCTCCGGCTCTGGAAACAGCATAGCCCCCACTGAAGGTAGCAGGACCTCCTCCAGTATCTCAACGTATCTAGGTCCGGTCAATTGGCCAGGCCCGACATCCACCAACTCACCGACACCAGCACCATGGATGGATCCAACCAAATAGTCCTGCACTGACGCGCGCGCCCACTCCTCCTGCTACCCACCACATGTTGTGTCTCGTATCTGGTTATATAAAATGTATAAAATTACACAAGACACACGTGTGTCTTAATCATATTAGTGCAACTGTTGCTGCAATATAGATTAAGATAATATCTAAGTAAATTAAAAAATATTAACTAACTTAATATATAATAATTATTTATCATGATATCACATCGTAAATGGAGATTATTGCTACAGTATTTACATATGCCGTATAAAGTGATCATGATCACTGTTATTCACTTAAAAAATAATGAGTGTGCATAACTCAAATGTAATACTCCAGCACAACAGGACGTTTCAAGCAGCAAGCCACTGTGGTGGCCGTGGCACCATGGTTTCAAAGCACTTCCGGAACGGTTGTTCATGTTGGCCTCACCATAAATTGTCATTATAAAATGGAAAATATGTTATATAGCATAACCTCTGTGTGTGTGTGTGTGTGTATGTGAGAGACAGACAGACAGAGAAAGAGCTAACCTGGTGTTAGGATGCCGCCAAACATGTTTGTTTGCAGGGGGACCATCGCTGCAGAAGGTTTTTTCATCACAAAAGATGACGTTCTCCCAAAACTGATGTGGCTTGTCCGCATACTCCAACGCATACTCCACCCTGCTCTCCATGTTTGCCTCACTTAACACAGGTTTTGTTGCTGGTATGCGACCACGTAGCCCCTCAGAGTGATGTCTATTTCGGACAGTTTGAGGCGTGCACTGCAGACCAAGAGTATCCCGAATGTTGCTAGCGGGCGTGAAGGGGGCGTGAGCAGTAATGACAGCTGCTATGGCCTAGGGAAAGGATGACATATTGCAAATATAACATGTGATGTGGTTGTTTACATAACATCAAGTGGTCCAGTATACCTATATATGCAACATCATTACCTGGGGTTGTGCAACGTGGGCGCCCACGCCGATGCCTGTTGTCTGTGTTGCCCAACTCTGCCTGTCGGCGAATCCATCGTGCTACGGTTGACCGGTGAATACCAAGACGTCTCCTAATTTCGGAGTCGCTGTAGCCCTCATTATGAAGCTGTAGAATAGCTTCACGTGTCGCTTGTGAGGTCTCCATGGTAAAATTAGATATATCACAAAAACAACCTTTCGACATTGGCTCGCAGTGAACTATACCCGCGCTGTTTCATTGTTTCAAAAATATATCGCATGTCTCATTACATTTCCTGCATGGACACGAAATGGCGGTGTAAGATAACCTTTATGGACTGCCACGAACCCAGATGTGCTATAGAATAATACAATATCAATAGTAAAACATATTCTTCCCAAATTACACCTATACAATATGAAGCTATTGTGTTTACCTGGCATCACATTGAGGTATGCTGCAGCTACCACATGCGGGGATTGCCGCATATAGCTGTGTGTGTCTCACAGCTATATTACACACACCAATTCAAAAGTAGGGGTTCGTACTGCCTTGTATGATGTAATTTTATTGTTAATGATATAATGCCGCTCTTGCCGTAACTTAAATGGGTCTAGCATAGAACTCTGGAAACCTGTGGCTTCCAGGCACGTATACCAACCCTACCGGCATGGTACAACAGGTAGGTAAGTGATCATTACACACGTTTTCAGACCCCCTCTGCGCGATAGTTTTTTGATGTGTGTACACATGCCTTACATCCTCGATAAAAACTTTTCACTGCTTCTAACAACTTGCCTCCCACACCATATATTCTTAATACCTTCCACAGATCATCTCTATCAAACCTATCATATGCCTTCTCCAGATCCATAAATGCTACATACAAATCCATTTGTTTTCTAAGTATTTCTCACATACATTCCTCTTCTCTAAGTATTTTTCACATACATTCTTCAGAGGAAACATGATCCACACATCCTCTAACACTTCTGAAACCACATTGCTCTTCCCCAATCTGATGCTCTGTACATTCCTTCACCCTCTCAATCAGTATCCTCCCATATAATTTACAAGGAATGCTCAACAAACTTAATACCTCTGTAATTCGAGCACTCACTCTTATCCCCTTTGCCTTTGTACAATGGCACTATGCAAGCATTCAGCCAATCCTCAGCCACCTCACCATGAGTCATACATACATTAAATAACCTTACCAACCAGTCAACAATACAGTCACCCCCTTTTTTAATAAATTCCACTGCAATACCATCCAAACCTGCTGCCTTGCCGGCTTTCATCTTCCGCAAAGCTTTTACTACCTCTTCTCTGTTTACCAAATCATTTTCCCTAACCCTCTCATTTTGCACACCACCTCGACCAAAACACCCTATATCTGCCACTCTATCATCAGACACATTCAACAAACCTTCAAAATACTCACTCCATCTCCTTCTCACATCACCACTACTTGTTATCACCTCCCCATTTGCCCCTTCACTGAAGTTCCCATTTCTTCCCTTGTCTTACGCACTTTATTTACCTCCTTCCAAAACATCTTTTCATTCTCCCTAAAATTTAATGATACTCTCCCACCCCAATTCTCATTTGCCCTCTTTTTCACCTCTTGCACCTTTCTCTTGACCTCCTGCCTCTTTCTTTTACACATCTCCCCCTCATTTGCATTTTTTCCCTACAAAAATCGTCCAAATGCCTCTCTCTTCTCTTTCACTAATAGTCTTACTTCTTCATCCCACCACTCACTACCCTTTCTAATTAACCCACCTCCCACGCTTCTCATGCCACAAGCATCTTTTGCGCAAGCCATCACTGCTTCCCTAAATACTTCCCATTCCTCCCCCACTCCCCTTCCCTTCTTTGTTCTCACCTTTTTCCATTCTGTACTCAGTCTCTCCTGGTACTTCCTCACACAAGTCTCCTTCCCAAGCTCACTTACTCTCACCACTCTCTTCACCCCAACATTCACTCTTCTTTTCTGAAAACCCATACAAATCTTCACCTTAGCTTCCACAAGATAATGATCAGACATCCCTCCAGTTGCACCTCTTACCACATTAACATCCAAAAGTCTCTTTCACGCGCCTATTAATTAACACGTAATCCAATAACGCTATCTGGCCATCTCTTCTACTTGCATACGTATACTTATGTATATCTCGCTTTTTAAACCAGGTATTTCCAATCACCAGTCCTTTTTCAGCACATAATTCTACAAGCTCTTCATTTCCATTTACAACACTGAACACCCCATGTATACCAATTATACCTTCAACTGCCACATTACTCACCTTTGCATTCAAATCGCCCATCACTATAATCCGGTCTTGTGCATCAAAACCACTAGCACACTCATTCAGCTGCTCCCAAAACACTTGCTTCTCATGATCTTTCTTCTCATGCCCAGATGCATATGCACCAATAATCTCCCATCCCTCTCCATCATCTTTCAGTTTTACCCATATCAATCTAGAATTTACTTTCTTACACTATCATATTCTCCTACAACTCCTGTTTCAGGAGTAGTGCTACTCCTTCCTTTGCTCTTGTCCTCTCACTAACCCCTGACTTTACTCCCAAGACATTCCCAAACCACTCTTTCCCTTTACCCTTGAGCTTCGTCTCATTCAGAGTCAAAACATCCAAGTTCCTTTCCTCAAACTACCTATCTCTCCTTTTTTCTCATCTTGGTTACATCCACACACATTTAGACACCTCAGTCTGAGCCTTCGAGGAGGATGAGCACTCCCCGCGTGACTCCCTCTGTTTCCCCTTTTAGAAAGTTAAGATACAAGGAGGAGAGGGTTTCTGGCCCCCCGCTCCCGTCCCCTTTAGTCGCCTACGACACGTGAGGAATGCGTGGGAAGTATTCTGGGATATATATATATATATTGGAAAGGATCGCAATTTTGCGCATGATCAAGATATTCCTATGAGTCCATGGGTAAAATGAAGCGCGAATATTTCCCAAGTGCACTTTCGTGTAATAATCACATCATCAGGGGAGACATAAGAGAAATATAACAGTCATTTGATATACATCGAAGAGACGAAGCTAGAACGCCATTTGGTAAACATGCGATTGTCCAAAACATACAACGAGTTTTCAAAAACTTATCATTTTACAAATCTTATCAACATTAAAGTTCCTAATTTGTATAGACCATCACTAATATTAAGATTATGATTCTTTGTGTATCTAATAATAGAAGATTCAATGATATTTCTCTTGGTAATAGAGTTAATAACTGAGACGGCGTTACTCCAGTCAATACAATGACCATAGTTTTTAACATGATTTAAACAAGGCATTTGATTCTTGTCCCGTTCTTATACTGTATTTATGTTGCTCAAGTCTAATAGAAAGATCCTTACCAGTTTCACCAACAAAATTTATCACAGTTTCCACCATATATATTCTTTCTTTTATACTATTCGCCATTTCCCGCGTTAGCGAGGTAGCGTTAAGAACAGAGGACTGGGCCTTTGAGGGAATATCCTCATCTGGCCCCCTTCTCTGTTCCTTCTTTGGGAAAAAAAAAAAAGGGGGGGGGGAGGATTTCCAGCCCCCCGCTCCCTTCCCTTTTAGTGGACCTCTACGACATTCAGGGAATATGTGGGAGGTATTCTTTCTCCCATATCCCCAGGGATATATACATATATATATTATACACACACACACCACTATCAACATTCGCTTAAAACCATATAACTAGATTGGACGATCTAGTTTTTCAGAGTTACCCTCATAGTTACAGAGTAGAGGAGAGCGTGGGCATACTGGCATTATATATACGACTCACCCGGTGATATTGATATTGCATGAAAATTATATACAACAGTTAGGTCTATATCGATAGCACCAGATGTATTTCTTCGCGTCAGTTTGGTGCTTACATTTTGTCGTCTCTATCACACAGTGCTGCTTCCTGAATAGCTTTCCCTACATGTGATTGGCGTAGGGAGGCGGGTTCTCACCTTCTGGTAGCTTTGGATAAACATTTGCAGTGGGTTCCTGAAAACCTTCATTGTCGTAGGTATATCTGAAGACGCCAATACTCTGGCCCTTAGAGGCATACATATATATATATATATATATATATATATATATATATATTTTTTTTTTTTTTTTTTTTTTTTTATACTTTGTCGCTGTCTCCCGCGTTTGCGAGGTAGCGCAAGGAAACAGACGAAAGAAATGGCCCAACCCCCCCCCCCCCATACACATGTACATACACACGTCCACACACGCAAATATACATACCTACACAGCTTTCCATGGTTTACCCCAGACGCTTCACATGCCTTGATTCACTCCACTGACAGCACTTCAACCCCTGTATACCACATCGCTCCAATTCACTCTATTCCTTGCCCTCCTTACACCCTCCTGCATGTTCAGGCCCCGATCACACAAAATCTTTTTCACTCCATCTTTCCACCTCCAATTTGGTCTCCCTCTTCTCCTCGTTCCCTCCACCTCCGACACATATATCCTCTTGGTCAATCTTTCCTCACTCATTCTCTCCATGTGCCCAAACCATTTCAAAACACCCTCTTCTGCTTTCTCAACCACGCTCTTTTTATTTCCACACATCTCTCTTACCCTTACACTACTTACTCGATCAAACCACCTCACACCACACATTGTCCTCAAACATCTCATTTCCAGCACATCCATCCTCCTGCGCACAACTCTATCCATAGCCCACGCCTCGCAACCATACAACATTGTTGGAACCACTATTCCTTCAAACATACCCATTTTTGCTTTCCGAGATAATGTTCTCGACTTCCACACATTTTTCAAGGCTCCCAAAATTTTCGCCCCCTCCCCCACCCTATGATCCACTTCCGCTTCCATGGTTCCATCCGCTGACAGATCCACTCCCAGATATCTAAAACACTTCACTTCCTCCAGTTTTTCTCCATTCAAACTCACCTCCCAATTGACTTGACCCTCAACCCTACTGTACCTAATAACCTTGCTCTTATTCACATTTACTCTGAACTTTCTTCTTCCACACACTTTACCAAACTCAGTCACCAGCTTCTGCAGTTTCTCACATGAATCAGCCACCAGCGCTGTATCATCAGCGAACAACAACTGACTCACTTCCCAAGCTCTCTCATCCCCAACAGACTTCATACTTGCCCCTCTTTCCAGGACTCTTGCATTTACCTCCCTAACAACCCCATCCATAAACAAATTAAACAACCATGGAGACATCACACACCCCTGCCGCAAACCTACATTCACTGAGAACCAATCACTTTCCTCTCTTCCTACACGTACACATGCCTTACATCCTCGATAAAAACTTTTCACTGCTTCTAACAACTTGCCTCCCACACCATATATTCTTAATACCTTCCACAGAGCATCTCTATCAACTCTATCATATGCCTTCTCCAGATCCATAAATGCTACATACAAATCCATTTGCTTTTCTAAGTATTTCTCACATACATTCTTCAAAGCAAACACCTGATCCACACATCCTCTACCACTTCTGAAACCGCACTGCTCTTCCCCAATCTGATGCTCTGTACATGCCTTCACCCTCTCAATCAATACCCTCCCATATAATTTACCAGGAATACTCAACAAACTTATACCTCTGTAATTTGAGCACTCACTCTTATCCCCTTTGCCTTTGTACAATGGCACTATGCACGCATTCCGCCAATCCTCAGGCACCTCACCATGAGTCATACATACATTAAATAACCTTACCAACCAGTCAACAATACAGTCACCCCCTTTTTTAATAAATTCCACTGCAATACCATCCAAACCTGCTGCCTTGCCGGCTTTCATCTTCCGCAAAGCTTTTACTACCTCTTCTCTGTTTACCAAATCATTTTCCCTAACCCTCTCACTTTGCACACCACCTCGACCAAAACACCCTATATCTGCCACTCTGTCATCAGACACATTCAACAAACCTTCAAAATACTCATTCCATCTCCTTCTCACATCACCACTACTTGTTATCACCTCCCCATTTACGCCCTTCACTGAAGTTCCCATTTGCTCCCTTGTCTTACGCACCCTATTTACCTCCTTCCAGAACATCTTTTTATTCTCCCTAAAATTTACTGATAGTCTCTCACCCCAACTCTCATTTGCCCTTTTTTTGACCTCTTGCACCTTTCTCTTGACCTCCTGTCTCTTTCTTTTATACTTCTCCCACTCAATTGCATTTTTTCCCTGCAAAAATCGTCCAAATGCCTCTCTCTTCTCTTTCACTAATACTCTTACTTCTTCATCCCACCACTCACTACCCTTTCTAAACAGCCCACCTCCCACTCTTCTCATGCCACAAGCTGAATGAGTGTGTTAGCGGTTTTGATGCACGAGACCGGGTTATAGTGATGGGTGATTTGAATGCAAAGGTGAGTAATGTGACAGTTGAGGGAATAATTGGTATGCATGGGGTGTTCAGTGTTGTAAATGGAAATGGTGAAGAGCTTGTAGATTTATGTGCTGAAAAAGGACTGATGATTGGGAATACCTGGTTTAAAAAGCGAGATATACATAAGTATACTTATGTAAGTAGGAGAGATGGCCAGAGAGCGTTATTGGATTACGTGTTAATTGACAGGCGTGCGAAAGAGAGACTTTTGGGTGTTAATGTGCTGAGAGGTGCAACTGGAGGGATGTCTGATCATTATCTTGTGGAGGCTAAGGTGAAGATTAGTATGGGTTTTCAGAAAAGAGGAGTGAATGTTGGGGTGAAGAAGGTGGTGAGAGTAAGTGAGCTTGGGAAGGAGACCTGTGTGGGGAAGTACCAGGAGAGATTGTGTACAGAATGGAAAAAGGTGAGAACAATGGAAGTAAGGAGAGTGGGGGAGGAATGGGATGTATTTAGGGAATATATATATATATATATATATATATATATATATATATATATATATATATTATAACGAATCTAGCTCTCAGTAATAAAGGTGATCGTAGATATAGAGCACTGTTGTCTAGGTTATATTGCGAGGAGAAGACCCGTCATAAATAATTGTGAAAAATTACAGGTGTAGAATGAGCCCAGGTTGATAATGATCAGTATTATTAATCAAACATAGAAGTAACAGCAAGTATAATAACTAATTTACCACAAATCAAATGAAAAAGCAACTTCCTAGCACACAACATAAAACTATGTTAATACAACCATAAGTGCATTTAACCACAAAGGCAGCTTAACTTGTATAAGATATCGTTACGCTCCCCTACCACACCACCACACCTCGGGGAAGAGCCACTACACCTCAGGATGCCGTCTGGGTTGAGACTGCCGCGGAAGGCGTCGGCACTGGTATATAAGGAGTGGGTATGAAGCCCGGCTTGTCTCAGTCAAAGTGAGACGAAGCAACAAGGACTTGAATGAACGCAGAACGATCTGGTTCCAACGTGGCAGAGAGGCAGTGGTGCGTAGTATGGAGGACAAAATAATATAAGATTTTAAATTTAAACAAGATGTTAGGAGAGTACATGATAATATATATATACAAAGATTCGAATCCCGTACCATTTGCGTGGTAGCTGGGAACGCTAACTGCGAAGCTATGATCGCTCCTAACAGGGAAACGACTATTCGATTGTTAGTAATTCAATACCCTTAAACAAGATCTTAGGAGAGTACATGACACCTCCCCCGAAAGAGAACTTTCTTGAAGGGAAAGTTGAAATATATATATACAGAGATGTACTGACTGAGACAAACTAGTGATAAAGTGTCCACTATCCTGTTTTCAGATCCTTTGATGTGTTTAATCTGGAGGTTGTACGGTTGCAAGAAGAGCGACCATATCAGCAGGCGTTGGAGAATTTGTTGCGGTTGAGGAACGTGATGGGGTTATGGTCCGTGTAAACCACAAGGTTTTGATGGCCGTAGAGGTAGCACTCGAACTTCTTGATTGCAGAGACGATAGCCAGGAGTTCCTTCTCAATGGTATTATAAGACTTCCGATGATTGTTAAATTTTGCAGAGTGATATGCTATTGACAGGGTCTGTTTCATACCTAGCTCCTGAAGCACATCTTTGAAGAGATCGCTAGTGAAGTTGGTGCCACGATGACTTTGTACCTCCTGAGGGATACCGAAAGTAGTGAACATGTGGATTAATTTATTAGCTACATTTTTGGCAGAGATAGTCTTTAGAGGAAAAGCCTCTGGGTATCTAGATATAGGGTAAAGTACTGTAAGTATATACTGATTTCCCTTCTTAGACTTTAGCAAGGGACCAACTATGTCAATAATCTTTTGAAAGGGTTCTGAAGGAACTGGAATGGGTTGCAATGGATATGGTGGAATTGATCGATTGGGTTTCCCTGCAATTTGACAAGTTAAGCAAGAATTGATAAATGAAACTATATCCTTCATACCAGGCCAATAGAAATCATTAAATAGTATGAGGTAGGTTTCCTTAATTCCTAAGTGACCACTAAAACCTTCATGTGCGATTTCCATAAGAGGCTGCCTTATACACTGTGGAACTACTACTTGATGCGTTTCGGCCCATGTATCTTCATCAGATAGTTTAAGGGGTCTATAGAACCTCATAAGGATGTCTTGGTAGTAGAAGGCAGGTGTGTCGAGGATATCTTCTTTCGGCAGGACCTTCTGATGCAACTTCGTCAGGGTTGGGTCCTGTCGCGGGGCCTCCTCTAGTTTGTGCTCGGATATCAGCTTGTTTAAAGGAGATACATCCAGACCACAAGTAGTAAAACCTTCATTGCAGGGCTTAGGAAAGAGAGGTGGTGTAGGATCCTCCTCGTCCACGGTCCGTCGATGTTGAGAGCGTGTGACGGCACAGATGGGGAACAGGGTTGGCTGCTCCTTCTCAATGTCCTCAGTAGGGCTATAGGGCAGTGGAGTGTCTCGAATAGTTAGCGCAGGGACGATCAGACTGCCGGCTAGGTCGTTACCAAGAAGGAAGGTGGCGTCAGGTATAGGAGTATCAACTACTCCTACAGTTACTGTACCTTTCACCGCCTCACAGTCAAGCTCTATTTTGGCAAGGTGTACTGGAGAGCTGGCGTTGACCAATTTGAGATAGACCTTCTCACCCGTTAGGTTAGAGTCAATATCAGGGAGAGATGCCTTGTGGATCAGAGACTGGGCCGATGCAGTGTCTCTGATGATCTGTACAGGGTGTTGTTGCTTGCCGGGGCCTAGAGACAGTGCCAGGGGAGCGGAATGGTTGAAAGAGGTAGATTGATGTTGGAGAATCCTGTAGGTTGGTGGTTGCCACAGGTTTTGTGAAGGTTGTCGCAGTGGCGGTTGTGCCCTTAGATACCTTACACCTAGGATCAGGACAATCCTTTATAAGGTCCTTTCTTACAGAATGTACAGACCTGAGCATATTTCTCACCTAGTTGACCTTGTCCAGAAACATGTTTAGCGTGTGTGGAACCTGCATGCGACCTTACACTAGAAGGGGTAGTTTTCCCCTCTCCCTGTTGTGGGCGATGGATAAGGGAGTAGACGTCAGCGAGTTTAGCTGCCTTTAAGTAATCTGTTTCCTCCCTGTTGGTTATATGCACCATTATGTAGTATGGAACCTTTCTCTTAAACTCTTCAAGCATAAGCAAGTTGACCAGGCCTTCAAATGTATCTACAATAGCCGATTTAATCCAATTATTAAATGATCTAAGTTTCTCAGCAGCAAATTCTGAATAGGTTTGAGTTTTAGCTAGGTTCCTAAAAGACTGTCTGTAACCTTCAGTTGTAATAGAATACGTGGCCAAAATTGCCTCATCTCCTCATAGTTAGTAATATCATGAATCCCATCACACACATCAACTGCCTTACCTACAAGCTTGGGCTTCAGGAGCCAGACTCAGTGCTCCTTGGGCCATCTGAAGTGTTCTGCTGTTTCAAATTGTCTAAAGAAGGTTTCTGGATTCTTCTGTGAAAATAAGAAGCTTGACATGCTTGGCAACATGAAACCTGACAGGAGCTTCTGTATCTGGGATGCTTTGTTTCAGCTGCAAGACCTTTAACTCGTGTTCGTGCTTCAGTCTCGTGGTTTCACATTCAGCGAGTTCAGTCTGTAGTTTAACTTGCAAAGCTTGGAGT
The DNA here is from genome assembly GCF_036320965.1 of Panulirus ornatus. NCBI lineage: Eukaryota > Metazoa > Arthropoda > Malacostraca > Decapoda > Palinuridae > Panulirus > Panulirus ornatus. The sequence goes on from NC_092224.1 coordinate 41,414,763, forward strand.
TTAACAGTCTCAATCTCAAGAATAGTCTGTAGGTCAGGAGTTGATGTGCAATGATGGGTAGTAAAATCTGTAGCCCTTAAGTAGGCTTCAATGTTAGACTTAAGTTCATCCTTAGTTGTACTACGAGTGAATGGCACTCGAAATGTAGTGGCAATAAACTAAAGATCATCCTTAGTTATATTATCTGAATCAAGTTCCTCAACTGAAGGGTTACTTACAAACTTTACGGGGTCAAAGTCAGTCATGGTGAACAAGGCAAAAATAGGTTAAAGGACAATAGGAATGGATATATAAAATTAAGCGAGAAATGTTGGTAATCACACCAAATACCTCCCGAGCTAGTAAATAGTATGAAAACCGCAGGTAGACACTTTGAACTTGTAACGAGCCAGTGTTTAGTTAAGGTAGTAACGTATTTTCCATACATACGCACTGGAATTACCAAAACTATACAGAGTACTTATTAAAAGTTTGAGACTGGTCAAGTTACAAACGAGTGTAAATTAAAGCGAGAGAAATGACGAGCTTCGCTGGCTCAGATTATAAATGAGCGAGAGGCTCTGTACGACGATTTATGGGAGTCCGATTAACAAGTCTATGTGGTGTGCACAAGGAAACTTATTAAATAACAAACCTCCCGGACAGGCCCCCATATAACGAATCTAGCTCTCACAGTAATGAAGGTGATCGTAGATATAGAGCACTATTGGCTAGGTTATACTGCGAGGAGAAGACCCGTCATAAATGATTGTGAAAAATTACAGGTGTAGAATGAGCCCAGGTTGATAATGATCAGTATTATTAATCAAACATAGAAGTAACAGCAAGTATAATAACTAATTTACCACAAATCAAATGAAAAAGCAACTTCCTAGCACACAACATAAAACTATGTTAATACAACCATAAGTGCATTTAACCACAAAGGCAGCTTAACTTATATAAGATATCGTTACGCTCCCCTACCACACCTCGGGGAAGAGCCACTACACCTCAGGATGCCGTCTGGGTTGAGACTGCCGTGGAAGGCGTCGGCACTGGTATATAAGGAGTGGGTATGAAGCCCGGCTTGTCTCAGTCAAAGTGAGACGAAGCAACAAGGACTTGAATGAACGCAGAACGATCTGGTTCCAACGTGGCAGAGAGGCAGTGGTGCGTAGTATGGAGGACAAAATAATATAAGATTTTAAATTTAAACAAGATGTTAGGAGAGTACATGATAATATATATATACAAAGATTCGAATCCCGTACCATTTGCGTGGTAGCTGGGAACGCTAACTGCGAGGCTATGATCGGCCCCAACAGGGAAACGACTATTCGATTGTTAGTAATTCAATACCCTTAAACAAGATCTTAGGAGAGTTCATGACAATATATATATATATATATATATATATATATATATATATATATATATATATATATATATATGTTGGAAAGGATCACAATGCTGCGCGTGATCAAGATATTCATATGAGTCCACGGGGAAAATGAAACACGAAAAGTTCCCAAGTGCACTTTCGTGTAATAATCACATCATCGGGGGAGACACGGAGACAAATATAACAGTCAGTTGATATACATCGAAGAGACGAAGCTAGGACGCCATTTGGTAAAGAGCTGAATGAGTGTGTTAGTGGTTTTGATGCACAAAACCGGGTTATAGTCATGGGGGATTCGAATTCAAAGGTAAATAATGTGGCAGTTAAGGGAATAATTGGTATACATGGGGTGTTCAGTGTTGTAAATGGAAATGGTGAAGAGCTTGTAGATTTATGTGCTGAAAAAGGACTGGTGATTGGGAATACCTGGTTTAAAAAGAGAGATATACATAAGTATACATATGTGATTAGGAGAGATGGCCAGAGAGCGTTATTGGATTACGTGTTAATTGATAGGCGCGCAAAAAAGAGACTTTTGGATGTTAATGTGCTGAGAGGTGCAACTGGAGGGATGTCTGATCATTTTCTTGTGGAGGCGAAGGTAAACATTTGTAGAGGTTTTCAGAAAAGAAGAGAGAATGTTGGGGTGAAGAGGGTGGTGAGAGTAAGTGAGCTTGGGAAGGAGATTTAAAGTGTGAGGAAGTACTAGGAGAGACTGAGTACAGAATGGAGAAAAGTGAGAACAAAGGAGGTAAGGGGAGTGGGAGAGGAATGGGATGTATTTAGGGAAGCAGTGATGGCTTGCGCAAAAGATGCTTGTGGCATGAGAAGCGTGGGAGGTGGGCAGATTAGAAAGGGTAGTGAGTGCTGGGATGAAGAAGTAAGATTATTGGTGAAAGAGAAGAGAGAGGCATTTGGACAATTTTTGGAGGGAAATAATGCAAATGAGTGGGAGATGTATAAAAAAAAGAGGCAAGAAGTCAAAAGAAAGGTGCAAGAGGTGAAAAAGAGGGCAAATGAGAGTTGGGGTGAGAGAGTATCATTAAATTTTAGGGAGAATAAAAAGATGTTTTGGAAGGAGGTAAATAAAGTGCGCAAGACAAGGGAACAAATGGGAACTTCAGTGAAGGGGGCTAATGGGGAGGTGATAAAAAGTAGTGGTGATGTGAGAAGGAGGTGGAGAAAGTATTTTGAAGGCTTCTTGAATGTGTTTGATGATAGAGTGGCAGATATAGGGTGTTTTGGTCGAGGTGGTGTTAAAAGCTTTGCAGAAGATGAAAGTCGGCAAGGCAGCGGGTTTGGATGGTACTGCAATGGAATCTATTGAAAAAAGGGGGTGACTATATTGTTGACTGGTTGGTAAGGTTATTTAATGTATGTATGATTCATGGTGAGGTTCCTGAGGATTGGCGGAATGCTTGCATAGTGCCATTGTACAAAGGCAAAGGGGACAAAGGTGAGTGCTCAAATTACAGAGGTATAAGTTTGTTGAGTATTCCTGGTAAATTAGTTTGAATGGAGAAAAACTGGAGGAGGTGAAGTGTTTTAGATATCTGGGAGTGGATTCAGCAGCGGATGGAACCATGGAAGCGGAAGTGAATCATAGGGTGGGGGAGGGGGTGAAAATTCTGGGAGCCTTAAAGAATGTGTGGAAGTCGAGAACATTATCTCGAAAAGCAAAAATGGCTTTGTTTGAAGGAATAGTGGTTCCAACAATGTTGTATGGTTGCGAGGCGTGGGCTATGGATAGAGTTGTGCGCAGGACAGTGGATGTGCTGGAAATGAGATGTTTGAGGACAATATGTGGTGTGAGGTGGTTTGATCGAGTAAGTAATATTAGGGTAAGAGAGATGTGTGGTAATAAAAAGGGTGTTTTGAAATTGTTTGGTCACATGGAGAGAATGAGTGAGGAAAGATTCACCAAGAGGATATATGTGTCAGAGGTGGAGGGAACGAGAAGGGGGAGACCAAATTGGAGGTGGAAAGATGGAGTGAAAAAGATTTTGAGTGATCGGCGCCTGAACATGCAGGAGGGTGAAAGTCGTGCAAGGTATTAATAGAATGAATTGGAACGATGTAGTATAACGGGGTCGACGTGCTGTCAATGGATTGAACCAGGCCATGTGAAGCGTCTGGGGTGAACCATGGAAAGTTCTGTGGGGCCTGGATGTGGAAAGGGACCTGTGGTTTCGGTGCATTATTACATTACAGCTAGAGACTGAGTGTTAACGAATGGGGCCTTTGCTGTCTTTTCCTAGCACCACCTCGCGCACATGAGGTGTATGGGGGTTGTTATTTCATGTGTGGCGGGGTGGCGTTGGGAATGGATAAAGGCAGACAGTATGAATTATGTACATGTGTTTATATATCTATGTCTGTGTGTGTATATATATATGTATACGTTAAGGTGTATAGGTATATATATTTGTGTGTGTGGACGTGTATGTATATACATGTGTATGTGAGTGGGTTGGGCCATTCTTTCGTCTGTTTCCTTGCGTTACCTCGCTAACGCAGGAGACAGCGACAAAGCAAATTAAATAAATATATATATATATATAGGGGATAGGGGAGAAAGAATATTTCCCACGCATTCCTCACGTGTCGTACAAGACAACTAAAGGGGATGGGAGTGGGGGGCAAGAAACCCTCCCCTCCTTGTATTATAACTTTCTAAAAGGGAAAACAGAAGAAAGAGTCACGCGGGGAGTGCTCATCCTCATCGCAGGCTCAGATTGGGGTGTCTAAATGTCTGTGGATGTAACTAAGATGAGAAAAAATGAGATATAGGTAGTATGTTTGAGGAAAGGAACCTGGATGTCTTGGCTCTGACTGAAACGAACCTCAAGGATAAAGGGGAAGAGTGGTTTTGGAATGTATTGGGAGTAAAGTCAGTGGTTAGTGAGAGGACAAGAGCAAGGGAAGGAGTAGCACTATTCCTGAAACAGGAGTGGTGGGAGTATGTGGTAGAGTGTAAGAAAGTAAACTCTACATTGATATGGGTAAAACTGAAAGATGATGGAGAGAAATGGGTGATAATTGGTGCATATGCACCTGGGCATGAGAAGAAAGATCATAGGATGCAAGTGTTATGGGAGCAGCTGAATGAGTGTGTTAGTGGGTTTGATGCACGAGACCGGGTTATAGTGATGGGTAATTTCAATGCAAAGGTGAGTAATGTGGCAGTTGAGGGAATAATTGGTATACATGGGGTGTTCAGTGTTGTAAATGGAAATGGTGAAGAGCTTGTAGATTTATGTGCTGAAAAAGGACTGGTGATTGGGAATACCTGGTTTAAAAAGAGAGATATAAATAAGTATACGTATGTAAGTAGGAAAGATGGCCACAGAGCATTATTGGATTACGTATTACTTGATAGGCGGGGGAAAGAGAGACTTTTGGATGTTAATGTGCTGAGAGGTGCAACTGGAGGGATGTCTGAGCATTATCTTGTGGAAGCGAAGGTGAAGATTTGTAGAGGTTTTCAGAAAAGAAGAGAGAATGTTGGGGTGAAGAGAGTTGTGAGAGTAAGTGAGCTTGGGAAGGAGACTTGTGTGAGGGAGTACCAGGAGAGAATGAATGCAGAATGGAAAAAGGTGAGAACAAAGGAGGTAAGAGGAGTAGGGGAGGAATGGGATGTATTTAGGGAAGCAGTGATGGCTTGCGCAAAAGATGCTTGTGGCATGAGAAGCGTGGGAGGTGGGCAGATTAGAAAGGGTAGTGAGTGGTGGGATGAAGAAGTAAGATTATTAGTGAAAGAGAAGAGAGAGGCATTTGCACGATTTTTGCAGGGAGATAACGCAAATGAGTCGGAGATGTATAAAAGAATGAGGCAGGAGGTCAAGAGAAAGGTGCAAGAGGTGAAAAAGCGGTCAAATGAGAGGTGGGGTGAGAGAGTATCATTAAATTCTAGGGAGAATAAAAAGATGTTTTGGAAGGAGGTAAACAAAGTGCGTAAGACAAGGGAGCAAATGGGAACTTCAGTGAAGGGGGCAAATCGGGAGGTGATAACAAGTAGTGGTGATGTGAGAAGGAGATGGAGTGAGTATTTTGAAGGTTTGTTGAATGTGTTTGATGATAGAGTGGCAGATAAAGGTTGTTTTGGTCGAGGAGGTGTGCAAAGTGAGAGGGTTAGGGAAAATGATTTGGTAAACAGAGAAGAGGTAGTAAAAGCTTTGCGGAAGATGAAAGCCGGCAAGGCAGCGGGTGCGGATGGTATTGCAGTGGAATTTATTAAAAAAGGGGGTGACTGTATTGTTGACTGGTTAGTAAGGTTATCTAATGTATGTATGATTCATGGTGAGGTGCCTGAGGATTGGCGGAATGCTTGCATAGTGCCATTGTACAAAGGCAAAGGGGATAAGAGTGAGTGTTCAGATTACAGAGGTATAAGTTTGTTGAGAATACTGGTGAATTTTATGGGAGGGTATTGATTGAGAGGGTGAAGGCATGTACAGAGCATCAGATTGGGGAAGAGCAGTGTGGTTTCAGAAGTGGTAGAAGATGTGTGGATCAGGTGTTTGCTTTGAAGAATGTATGTGAGAAATACTTAGAAAAGCAAATGGATTTGTATGTAGCATTTATGGATCTGGAGAAGGCATATGATAGCGTTGATAGAGATGCTCTGTGGAAGATATTAAGAATATATGGTGTGGGAGGCAAGTTGTTAGAAGTAGTGAAAAGTTTTTATCGAGGATGTAAGGCATGTGTTCGTGTAGGAAGAGAGGAAAATAATTGGTTCTCAGTGAATGTAGGTTTGCGTCAGGGGTGTACGATGTCTCCATGGTTGTTTAATTTGTTTATGGATGGGGTTGTTAAGGAGGTGAATGCAAGAGTTTTGGAAAGAGGGTCAAGTATGCGGTCTGTTGTGGATGAGAGAGCTGGGGAAGTGAGTCAGTTGATGATACAGCGCTGGTGGCTGATTCATGTGAGAAACTGCAGAAGCTGGTGACTGAGTTTGGTAAAGTGTGTGAAAGAAGAAAGTTGAGAGTAAATGTGAATAAGAGCAAGGTTATTAGGTACAGTAGGGTTGGGGGTCAAGTCAATTGGGAGGTAAGTTTGAATGGAGAAAAACTGGAGGAAGTGAAGTGTTTTAGATATCTGGGAGTGGATTTGGCAGCGGATGGAACCATGGAAGCGGAAGTGAATCATAGGGTGGGGGAGGGGGCGAAAATTCTGGGAGCCTTTGAAGAGTGTTTGGAAGTCGAGAACATTATCTCGAAAAGCAAAATGGGTATGTTTGAAGGAATAGTGGTTCCAACAATGTTGTATGGTTGCGAGGCGTGGGCTATGGACAGAATTGTGCGCAGGAGGGTGGATGTGCTGGAAATGAGATGCATGAGGACAATATGTGTTGTGAGGTGGTTTGATCGAGTAAGTAATAATAGGGTAAGAGAGATGTGTGGTAATAAAAAGAGTGTGGTTGAGAGAGCAGAAGAGGGTGTTTTGAAATGGTTTGGGCACATGGAGAGAATGAGTGAGGAAAGATTGACCAAGAGGATATATGTGTCAGAGGTGGGGGGAACGAGGAGAAGTGGGAAACCATATTGGAGGTGGAAAGATGGAGTGAAAAAGATTTTGAGTGATCGGCGCCTGAACATGCAGAAGGGTGAAAGTCGTGCAAGGAATAGAGTGAATTTGAACGATGTGGTATACCGGGGTCGACGTGTTCTCAATGGATTGAACCAGGGCATGTGAAGCGTCTGGGGTAAACCATGGAAAGTTGTGTGGGGCCTGGATATGGAAAGGGAGCTGTGGTTTCGGTGCATTATCACATGACAACTAGAGACTGACTGTGAACGAATGGGGCCTTTGTTGTCTTTTCCTAGCGCTACCTCGCGCACATGAAGGGGAGGGTGTTGTTATTCTATGTGTGGCGGGGTGGCGATGGGAATGAATAAAGGCAGACAGTATGAATTATGTACATATGTATATATGTATATGTCTGTGTGTGTATATATATGTATACATTGAGATGTAGAGGTATGTATATGTGCTGTGTGTGGACGTGTATGTATATACATAAGTATGTGGGTGGGTTGGGCCATTCTTTCGTCTGTTTACTTGCGCTACCTCGCTAACGCGGGAGAGAGCGACAAAGCAAAAAAAAAAATATATATATATATATTTATATTTATTCTTATTATACTTTGTCGCTGTCTCCCGTGTTTGCGAGGTAGCGCAAGGAAACAGACGAAAGAAATGGTCTAACCCCCCCCCCCCCATACACATGTATATACATACGTCCACACACGCAAATATACATACCTACACAGCTTTCCATGGTTTACCCCAGACGCTTCACATGCCTTGATTCAATCCACTGACAGCACGCCAACCCCGGTATACCACATCGCTCCAATTTACTCTATTCCTTGCCCTCCTTTCACCCTCCTGCATGTTCAGGCCCCGATCACACAAAATCTTTTTCACTCCATCTTTCCACCTCCAATTTGGTCTCCCTCTTCTCCTCGTTCCCTCCACCTCCGACACATATATCCTCTTGGTCAATCTTTCCTCACTCATTCTCTCCATGTGCCCAAACCACTTCAAAACACCCTCTTCTGCTCTCTCAACCACGCTCTTTTTATTTCCACACATCTCTCTTACCCTTACATTACTCACTCGATCAAACCACCTCGCACCACACATTGTCCTTAAACATCTCATTTTCAGCACATCCATCCTCCAGCGCACAACTCTATCCATAGCCCACGCCTCGCAACCATACAACATTGTTGGAACCACTATTCCTTCAAACATACCCATTTTTGCTTTCCGAGATAATGTTCTCGACTTCCACACATTCTTCAAGGCTCCCAGAATTTTCGCCCCCTCCCCCACCCTATGATCCACTTCCGCTTCCATGGTTCCATCCGCTGCCAGATCCACTCCCAGATATCTAAAACACTCACTTCCTCCAGTTTTTCTCCATTCAAACTCACCTCCCAATTGACTTGACCCTCAACCCTACTGTACCTAATAACCTTGCTCTTATTCACATTTACTCTTAACTTTCTTCTTCCACACACTTTACCAAACTCAGTCACCAGCTTCTGCAGTTTCTCACATGAATCAGCCACCAGCGCTGTATCATCAGCGAACAACAACTGACTCACTTCCCAAGCTCTCTCATCCCCAACAGACTTCATACTTGCCCCTCTTTCCAAAACTCTTGCATTTACCTCCCTAACAACCCCATCCATAAACAAATTAAACAACCATGGAGACATCACACACCCCTGCCGCAAACCTACATTCACTGAGAACCAATCACTTTCCTCTCTTCCTACACGTACACATGCCTTACATCCTCGATAAAAACTTTTCACTGCTTCTAACAACTTTCCTCCCACACCATATATTCTTAATACCTTCCACAGAGCATCTCTATCAACTCTATCATATGCCTTCTCCAGATCCATAAATGCTACATACAAATCCATTTGCTTTTCTAAGTATTTCTCACATACATGCTTCAAAGCAAACACCTGATCCACGCATCCTCTACCACTTCTGAAACCACACTGCTCTTCCCCAATCTGATGCTCTGTACATGCCTTCACCCTCTCAATCAATACCCTCCTATATAATTTACCAGGAATACTCAGCAAACTTATACCTCTGTAATTTGAGCACTCACTCTTATCCCCTTTGCCTTTGTACAATGGCACTATGCACGCATTCCGCCAATCCTCAGGCACCTCACCATGAGTCATACATACATTAAATAACCTTACCAACCAGTCAACAATACAGTCACCCCCTTTTTTAATAAGTTCCACTGCAATACCATCCAAAACTGCTGCCTTGCCGGCTTTCATCTTCCGCAAAGCTTTCACTACCTCTTCTCTGTTTACCAAATCATTTTCCCTAACCCTCTCACTTTGCACACCACCTCGACCAAAACACCCTATATCTGCCACTATATCATCAAACACATTCAACAAACCTTCAAAATACTCACTCCATCTCCTTCTCACATCACCACTACTTGTTATCACCTCCCCATTTGCGCCCTTCACTGAAGTTCCCATTTGCTCCCTTGGCTTACGCACTTTATTTACCTCCTTCCAGAACATCTTTTTATTCTCCCTAAAATTTAATGATACTCTCTCACCCAACTCTCATTTGCCCTTTTTTTCACCTCTTGCACCTTTCTCTTGACCTCCTGTCTCTTTCTTTTATACATCTCCCACTCAATTGCATTTTTTCCCTGCAAAAATCGTCCAAATGCCTCTCTCTTCTCTTTCACTAATACTCTTACTTCTTCATCCCACCACTCACTACCCTTTCTAATCAACCCACCTCCCACTCTTCTCATGCCACAAGCATCTTTTGCGCAATCCATCACTGATTCCCTAAATACATCCCATTCCTCCCCCACTCCCCTTACTTCCATTGTTCTCACCTTTTTCCATTCTGTACTCAGTCTCTCCTGGTACTTCCTCACACAGGTCTCCTTCCCAAGCTCACTTACTCTCACCACCCTCTTCACCCCAACATTCACTCTTTTTTTCTGAAAACCCATACAAATCTTCACCTTAGCCTCCACAAGATAATAATCAGACATCCCTCCAGTTGCACCTCTCAGCACATTAACATCAAAAAGTCTCTCTTTCGCACGCCTGTCAATTAACACGTAATCCAATAACGCTCTCTGGCCATCTCTCCTACTTACATAAGTATACTTATGTATATCTCGCTTTTTAAACCAGGTATTCCCAATCATCAGTCCTTTTTCAGCACATAAATCTACAAGCTCTTCACCATTTCCATTTACAACACTGAACACCCCATGTATACCAATTATTCCCTCAACTGCCACATTACTCACCTTTGCATTCAAATCACCCATCACTATAACCCGATCTCGTGCATCAAAACCACTAACACACTCATTCAGCTGCTCCCAAAACACTTGCCTCTCATGATCTTTCTTCTCATGCCCAGGTGCATATGCACCAATAATCACCCACCTCTCTCCATCAACTTTCAGTTTTACCCATATTAATCGAGAATTTACTTTCTTACATTCTATCACATACTCCCACAACTCCTGTTTCAGGAGTATTGCTACTCCTTCCCTTGCTCTTGTCCTCTCACTAACCCCTGACTTTACTCCCCAGACATTCCCAAACCACTCTTCCCCTTTACCCTTGAGCTTCGTTTCACTCAGAGCCAAAACATCCAGGTTCCTTTCCTCAAACTTACTACCTATCTCTCCTTTTTTCACATCTTGGTTACATCCACACACATTTAGGCACCCCACTCTGAGCCTTCGAGGAGGATGAGCACTCCCCGCGTGACTCCTTCTTCTGTTTCCCATTTTAGAAAGTTAATACAAGGAGGGGAGGATTTCTGGCCCCCCGCTCCCGTCCCCTCTAGTCGCTTTCTACGACACGCGAGGAATACGTGGGAAGTATTCTTTCACCCCTATCCCCAGGGATAACATATATATATATATATATATATATATATATATATATATATATATATATATATTTATATATACATATATATATATATATATATATCATAGAACATATAAACATCCAACAGCCAGGATCGAACCTGGGACCCCTGTGCAAGAGACAGGCATGCTAACCGCTAGGCTATGGGACTGTATAATAGGAAACAACTATTCGAAATACTGAGTACTCGAATACCCTTCGTCTCACAATGGTGAGCAACGGGGTCTATACTTGGTTGTTTCCGAACAGACGCACATAGCCAGCTGATAGCGTTTTACCGAACCTAACTGTACAACGCGGAGGTATATGAATACGAATAAAGTGCATATGAACGCGCACCTTCATAGAACATACAAACCTCCAACAGCCAGTATCGAACCTGGGACCCCTCTGCAAGAGGCAGGCATGTGACCGCTAGGTTCGATCCTGGCTGATGGAGGTTTGTATGTTCTATGAAGGTGCGCGTTCATATGCACTTTATTCGTATATATATATATATATATATATATATATATATATATATATATATATATATATATATATATATATATATATATATATATATATATATATATATATATATATGATGAAGAATATGGCCTTGATTTAGTTCAGTTGCTCACCTCAGCTCAGCTAACATTACTAATATAAGCTCTTTGTTACAGATCACAAAAATGAACTAGCAACTATCGGTTCATTTCATTTCTGAAAAACAGCGAGTTATTCTCGTAAACATTGCTTCGGAATGCATAAACAGAAGAGGAAATATTTGGCAAGTTGCTTAGGAACATTTGTACTGCCGGGAGCAACTTTGGCATTACCTTTAATCGTAAAATCAACATGGCATGCAATAGATGAGCAGGGTTAAGTGTTTTTATTTATTACGTGACTTTCTATGTTTTGATTACCTTGACCCTTGATTTTTGAGGCAGTATTTAGCTACTTTGTTTTCCCATGCATTTTTGAGTGACACCTATAAACGGACAAAATGAAATCCTGATAATGTTCTGTGGGATATTTAGAAATACGTTAAAAGTTTCGGCAAGCTGAGAATCAGCGATAACTCCCAAGGAATTTTTAGATCATTCTTCTAGTTCTTCTCGCTACACCATTAAACAAGATATGTAGTGGAAGATTATACCCAATCTAATGCACAAAGTCAAGAGGAGATTGTCATGAAGAATATAATTATTGCAGTATGGATTAGAGATATTTATATATAATGCTGATTGAATTGGGACGACTCTTTTAAACCGTAAACATACAGGTAAGTATGTATCATTGAGTAGCTTAATTAGGGTGTTATGTTTTCAATCTTAATGTCACTGAACGAGGGATGGCTTATGTGTCCTTCCTGCCGTCAGGTTTCCTATCGACGGAGGACCTTGTGTTGCCGGGTAACTTGGGACTGAAGGACCAGACGTTAGCCCTGCAGTGGGTGCAGGACAACATCCATGATCTGGGAGGTGACCCAGCCAAAGTCACCATCTTCGGAGAGAGCGCCGGAGGGGCCTCCGTCCACTATCAGCTGCTGACACCGAAAGCTAAAGGTAAAGATAATCTTAATCCTCTTTTGTTCCACCACTCATGACTGTGTCTAACAAAAAGTAATGTGACATTCGTACTTTCGCTTCATATCTAAAATATCTACTAGAACATGTCTTTCACTCACAATGGACTTTAACGCATTGGATAAGGACTTCCATTACAAATATTTGGATTTAACGCCAGAAATCAGCGATATCCGAAATCAAAAGTCGTGACATTTATGGATATACTGGGAAACTTTCTATTACCTCCTTTAGGTTCTGCTCTCTCGAGCTGTTTGCTTGTGTCCCTGTCACCGGGGTATATATGACAGGTGACACATGCGTCTGGCCTCTGTTTCCCATAGTTAAGATACCTCCTTTTTATTCCTTCTTTAACCTTTCCCTCGTCCTATGAACACTCTATCTTTCACTCACAACTACAAACACCTAAAGAGTACCAGTTTATCTCCCCATACCTATCTCTAACCTTGTGTGAGATGATCACAATTAGAACTGGTTCATTCTCTCAGTATCATGTCGGTTGCTATGGAGAAGAAACTGGAAGTAAACTGTCCAATGGAGAATATCGACCGAAAATATTTTTTTTACATAAATTTCTCTGATTAACCGAAATCCCAGCTATGTCATTACAGATGGCTTGAAATCTAAGATAATATCCAAATAATGGCTTACAATAAAAGGTTTAGACCATGATTTACTAAGTGATATCACCTGTAAATTAGGCTCTCCATACGAGAGTGGAAGAAGTCGTTTCTGTCACCACATCAAACTCTACCATTAACGATTCGGAATTGATTACCAATTATCTTTAGCTATATTGTTCCAAATTAATGGTGCAAGCCAAGTATAACTTGCATCAAAGTATCATCACGTCAGACAAGTGGAGGCGTAAGGCAGAAAGAAGAAAATTACTCAAAGTTACATCACTATCCAGACGCGTTCAGCAGGTCATGGATAGACTGGCTAGCGGGCCAGACAGACTGCAACTCTTCATAATAATGATAACAGTAATAATGATAATATAATAATAATAATGATAATAATAATAATGATAATGATAATAATAATGACTAATGATAATAACAATAATGGTAATGATAATAAGAATAATGATAATGATAATAATGATAATAATAATCATGATTATGATGATAATAATAATAATAATTCTTTTCTTTTCTTTCAAACTATTCGCTATTTCCCGCGTTAGCAAGGTAGCGTTAAGAACAAAGGACTGGGCCTCTGAGTGAATATCCTCACGTGGCCCCCTTCTCTGTTCCTTCTTTTGAAAAAAAAAAAAAAAACAAGAGGGGAGGATTTCCAGCCCCCCGCTCCCTCCCCTTTTAGTCGCCTTCTACGACGCGCAGGGAATACATGGGAAGTATTCTTTCTACCCTATCCCAAGGGATACATAATAATAATGATAATAATAATAATAATAATAATAATAATAATAATAATAATAATAATAATAATAATAATAATATTACTAATAATATCGATAATGATAATGATGATATTAATGATAACAATGATAATAGTAATGATAGTAATAATGATAATGATAATGGTAACAATAATGATGATAATGCTGATGATAATAATAATGATAATGATAACAATAATGATAATAATAATAATGATAATAATAATAATGATGATATGTTTATCTATTTTGCTTTGTCGCTGTCTCCCGTGTTTGCGAGGTAGCGCAAGGAAACAGACGAAAGAAAATGGCCCAACACACCCCCATACACATGTATATACATACACGTCCACACACGCAAATATACATACCTATACATCTCAATGTACACATATATATACACACACAGACACATATATATACACCCATGCACACAATTCACACTGTCTGCCTTTATTCATTCCCATCGCCACCTCGCCGCACATGGAATACCATCCCCCTCTCCCCACATGTGTGCGAGGTAGCGCTAGGAAAAGACAACAAAGGCCCCATTCGTTCACATTCAGTCTCTAGCTGTCATGCAATAATGCCCGAAACCACAGCTCCCTTTCCACATCCAGGCCCCACACAACTTTCCATGGTTTACCCCAGACGCTTCACATGCCCTGATTCAATCCACTGACAGCACGTCAACCCCGGTATACCACATCGATCCAATTCACTCTATTCCTTCCCCGCCTTTCACCCTCCTGCATGTTCAGGCCCCGATCACTCAAAATCTTTTTCACTCTATCTTTCCAACTCCAATTTGGTCTCCCACTTCTCCTCGTTCCCTCCACCTTCGACACATATCCTCTTGGTTAATCTTTCCTCACTCATTCTCTCCATGTGCCCAAACCATTTCAAAACACCCTCTTCTGCTCTCTCAACCACTCCTCTTTTTATTTCCACACATCTCTCTTACCCTTACACTACTTACTCGATCAAACCACCTCACACCACACATTGTCCTCAAACATCTCATTTCCAGCACATCCACCCTCCTGCGCATAACTCTATCCATAGCCCACGCCTCGCAACCATACAACATTGTTGGAACCACTATTCCTTCAAACATACCCATTTTTGCTTTCCGAGATAATGTTCTCGACTTCCACACATTCTTCAAGGCTCCCAGGATTTTCGCCCCTTCCCCCACCCTATGATTCACTTCCGCTTCCATGGTTTCATCCGCTGCCAGATCCACTCCCAGATATCTAAAACACTTTACTTCCTCCAGTTTTTCTCCATTCAAACTTACCTCCCAATTGACTTGACCCTCAACCCTACTGTACCTAATAACCTTGCTCTTATTCACATTTACTCTCTACTTTCTTCTTTCACACACTTTACCAAACTCAGTCACCAGCTTCTGCAGTTTCTCACATGAATCAGCCACCAGCGCTGTATCATCAGCGAACAACAACTGACTCTCTTCCCAAGCTCTCTCATCCCCAACAGACTTCATACTTGCCCCTCTTTCCAAAACTCTTGCATTCACCTCCCTAGCAATCCCATCCATAAACAAATTAAACAACCATGGAGACATCACACACCCCTGCCGCAAACCTACATTCACTGAGAACCAATCACTTTCCTCTCTTCCTACACGTACACATACCTTACATCCTCGATAAAAACTTTTCACTGCTTCTAACAACTTTCCTCCCACACCATATATTCTTAATACCTTCCACAGAGCATCTCTATCCACTCTATCATATGCCTTCTCCAGGTCCATAAATGCTACATACATATCCATTTGCTTTTCTGAGTATTTCTCACATACATTCTTCAAAGCAAACACCTGATCCACACATCCTCTACCACTTCTGAAACCACACTGCTCTTCCCCAATCTGATGCTCTGTACATGCCTTCACCCTCTCAATCAATATCCTCCCATATGATTTACCAGGAATACTCAACAAACTTATACCTCTGTAATTTGAGCACTCACTCTTATCCCCTTTGCCTTTGTACAATGGCACTATGCACGCATTCCGCCAATCCTCAGGCACCTCACCATGAGTCATACATACATTAAATAACCTTACCAATCAGTCAACAATACAGTCACCCCCTTTTTTAATAAGTTCCACTGCAATACCATCCAAACCTGCTGCCTTGCCGGCTTTCATCTTCCGCAAAGCTTTTACTACCTCTTCTCTGTTTACCAAATCATTTTCCCTAACCCTCTCACTTTGCACACCACCTCGACCAAAACACCCTATATCTGCCACTCTATCATCAAACACATTCAACAAACCTTCAAAATACTCACTCCATCTCCTTCTCACATCACCACTACTTGTTATCACCTCCCCATTAGCGCTCTTCACTGAAGTTCCCATTTGCTCCCTTGTCTTACGCACTTTATTTACCTCCTTCCAGAACATCTTTTTATTCTCCCTAAAATTTAATGATACTCTCTCACCCCAACTCTCATTTGCCCTCTTTTTCACCTCTTGCACCTCTCTCTTGACCTCCTGTCTCTTTCTTTTATACATCTCCCACTCAATTGCATTTTTTCCCTGCAAAAATCGTCCAAATGCCTCTCTCTTCTCTTTCACTAATAATCTTACGTCTTCATCCCACCACCCACTGCCCTTTCTACTCAACCCACCTCCCACGTTTCTCATGCCACAAGCATCTTTTGCGCAAGCCATCACTGATTTCCTAGATACATTCTATTCCTCCTTCACTCCCCTTACTTCCATTGTGCTCACCTTTTTACATTCTGTACTCAGTCTCTCCAAGTCTCCTTCCCAAGCTCACTTACTCTCACCACCCTCTTCACCCCAACATTCACTCTACTTTTCCGAAAACCCATACAAATCTTCACCTTAGCCTCCACAAGATAATGATCAGACATCCCTCCAGTTGCACCTCTTAGCACATTAACATCCAAAAGTCTCTCTTTCGCATGCCTGTCAATTAACACGTAATCCAATAGCGCTCTCTGGCCATCTCTCCTACTTACATACGTATACTTATGTATATCTCGCTTTTTAAACCAGGTATTCCCAATCACCAGTCCTTTTTCAGCACATAAATCTACAAGCTCTTCACCATTTCCATTTACAACACTGAACACCCCATGTATACCAATTATTCCCTCAACTGCCACATTACCCACCTTTGCATTCAAATCACCCATCACTATAACCTGGTCTTGTGCATCAAAACCACTAACACACTCATTCAGCTGCTCCCAAAACACTTGCATCCTATGATCTTTCTTCTCATGCCCAGGTGCATATGCACCAATAATCACCCACCTCTCTCAGTCAACTTTCAGTTTTACCCATATTAATCGAGAATTTACTTTCTTACATTCTATCACATACTCCCACAACTCCTGTTTCAGGAGTACTGCTACTCCTTCCCTTGCTCTTGTCCTCTCACTAACCCCTGACTTTTCTCCCAAGACATTCCCAAACCACTCTTCCCCTTTACCCTTGAGCTTCGTTTCACTCAGAGCCAAAACATCCAGGTTCCTTTCCTCAAACATACTACCTATCTCTCCTTCTTTCACATCTTGGTTACATCCACACACATTTAGACACCCCAGTCTGAGCCTTCGAGGAGGATGAGCACTCCCCGCGTGACTCCTTCTGTTTCCCATATTATTATATATATACATATAATAATAATAGTAATAATGATAATACTGAAAATAATGATAACAATGATAATAATAATAACAATAATAATCATGATGATAATCATTATGATAATGGTATTGATAGTGATGATAATAATGATAATGACAATGATAATGATAATAATAATAATAATGATAATAGTAATGATAATGATAATAATGATAATAATAATAATCATAATGATACTAATAGTAATGACAATAATAATTGTAATATTAATGATGATAATAATAATGATAATAATAATAATAATGATAATAATTATAATAGTAATAATAATAATAATGATAATGATGATGATTATAATAATGATGATAATTGTAATGATAATAATGATAGTGATGATAATAATGATGACAATAATAATGATAATAATAACAACAATAATGATAATAATAGTTATAATGATAATGATGATAATAATGATTATAATGATAATGATAGTTATAATGATAGTGATAATAATAATGATTATAATAACAATAATAATGATAATAGTAATAATAATAATAATGATAATAATGATAATAATAATAATAATGAAAATAAAGATAATGATAATGATAATGATAATAATAATCATTCATTTATCTATTTTGCTTTGTCGTTGTCTCCCGCGTTAGCGAGGCAGCGCAAGGAAACAAACGAAAGAATGACCAAACCCACTCACATACACAGGTATATACATACACGTCCACACACACAGATATACATACCTATACATCTCAACGAATACATATATATACAAACACAGACATATACATATATACACATGTTCATATTAATAATAGCAATAATAATGATAATAATGATAACATTAATGATAATGATAGTAATAATAATGATAATAGTAATAATAATGATAATAATAATAATAATAATAATAAGAATAAGAATAATAATAATAATAAAGATAATAATGATAATAATAATGATAATAATACTAATAATAATAATAATAACAATAATAATAATAATAATAATAGTAATAATAATAATAATTTGGATTATTTTCATTAATATTAGTAGTAGTAGTAGTGGTATTACTATCATTCTTATCATCATAAACATTATTATCATTCAGTCGGTAAACGCTGCATTCTGCTATAAAAAACCATGAAACTGGAAGCCGAACGTTTATGAGTCTGCACTGGTTTGAGTCAATTGGCGTTAATGACGTGTGTAATATCACAATGGTGGTTTAATCTTTTCATGGATGTGAACATTTCTAGAAAAAAGAACAAGGAGGGGAGGGGTGAACTACTGAACCATAGGTGGAGCAGTAAGGAACTTAATGTAGTTTTAGGCCGCTCTGTTCGCTGAATTACAAACAAGCTGAAGAAACTGGTTGGGCGTTAGACAAAGTGTACAAGACGCAGGATGGTGAAGTGTAGAAAATGAGTTTTAGCTTTTGAAGAACAGGAAGCTGTATTACCTATTTATAAATGCATATTTTTTGTTTATGTAGAGAAGGGACCTTTACACTCTTCGATAAGTTTAGACATATTTCAGTAAGGTATTCTGTACGTGTGTTACCGAACAAGTTGAGATGGACAGTGGAGCAAAAAATAGGATGTTACAATTTACACTGAATCACATAGTTGGAAGGAATGCATGAGGGTCAGGCAAGTTAACGTTACTGACCATCACGCATGCACGGGCTACCTTACATCAAACCCGTATAGGTGCGATTCCAAGTCGCAGGAGTGGGTCCACATTTCACCCAGCTATTCATCCTCGTCTAGGGATTGGTCGATAGAATGGGTACCTGGCATGAGCAATGAGTGTGTATATATTCATACATACATAGAAATAAAGGTATACATATATATGAGTTTAAGAAAACGAGGCATCACGAGTGTAAACCTCTCTCCCCATAAAAACATAAATAGCAAAACATTAATCCCAAGTCGAGGAATTTTATGGACTCTGTGTTAGAAAATAATGAGAATTTAAGGAAGTTTAGGAACCACATTAGTTTTCGTTTACTTTTCAGTTTTAACGTCGATTCACTTCTCATGGAAGTTCTGGTCCGAGATCTGTGTCAATACCAAAATAATAAGTGACAAAACTTTATCGTCAGATTCTTAACCTTGTATAGAAGTACGCATTATAAATGATATTTGCAAGGTCAATGATAAGCTTCATAAAAAGACATTTATTTTTGATCTCGCTAATTA
>NC_092224.1:41434581-41439581 GCF_036320965.1 Panulirus ornatus
GTCGAAATCGGTCTTCTGGAGGTTACCGTTGTCGATGGGTGTGACCATGTCTTAGAAAAGCAAATGGATTTGTATGTAGCATTTATGGATCTGGAGAAGGCATATGATAGAGTTGATAGAGATGCTCTGTGGAAGGTATTAAGAATATATGGTGTGGGAG
The DNA here is from genome assembly GCF_036320965.1 of Panulirus ornatus. Taxonomy (NCBI): domain Eukaryota; kingdom Metazoa; phylum Arthropoda; class Malacostraca; order Decapoda; family Palinuridae; genus Panulirus; species Panulirus ornatus. Next base: position 41,434,742 of record NC_092224.1, read on the forward strand.
GCAAGTTGTTAGAAGCAGTGAAAAGTTTTTATCGAGGATGTAAGGCATGTGTACGTGTAGGAAGAGAGGAAAGTGATTGGTTCTCAGTGAATGTAGGTTTGCGGCAGGGGTGTGTGATGTCTCCATGGTTGTTTAATTTGTTTATGGATGGGGTTGTTAGGGAGGTAAATGCAAGAGTCCTGGAAAGAGGGGCAAGTATGAAGTCTGTTGGGGATGAGAGAGCTTGGGAAGTGAGTCAGTTGTTGTTCGCTGATGATACAGCGCTGGTGGCTGATTCATGTGAGAAACTGCAGAAGCTGGTGACTGAGTTTGGTAAAGTGTGTGGAAGAAGAAAGTTAAGAGTAAATGTGAATAAGAGCAAGGTTATTAGGTACAGTAGGGTTGAGGGTCAAGTCAATTGGCAGGTGAGTTTGAATGGAGAAAAACTGGAGGAAGTGAAGTGTTTTAGATATCTGGGAGTGGATCTGTCAGCGGATGGAACCATGGAAGCGGAAGTGGATCATAGGGTGGGGGAGGGGGCGAAAATTTTGGGAGCCTTGAAAAATGTGTGGAAGTCGAGAACATTATCTCGGAAAGCAAAAATGGGTATGTTTGAAGGAATAGTGGTTCCAACAATGTTGTATGGTTGCGAGGCGTGGGCTATGGATAGAGTTGTGCGCAGGAGGATGGACGTGCTGGAAATGAGATGTTTGAGGACAATGTGTGGTGTGAGGTGGTTTGATCGAGTAAGTAACGTAAGGGTAAGAGAGATGTGTGGAAATAAAAAGAGCGTGGTTGAGAGAGCAGAAGAGGGTGTTTTGAAATGGTTTGGGCACATGGAGAGAATGAGTGAGGAAAGATTGACCAAGAGGATATATGTGTCGGAGGTGGAGGGAACGAGGAGAAGAGGGAGACCAAATTGGAGGTGGAAAGATGGAGTGAAAAAGATTTTGTGTGATCGGGGCCTGAACATGCAGGAGGGTGAAAGGAGGGCAAGGAATAGAGTGAATTGGAGCGATGTGGTATACAGGGGTTGACGTGCTGTCAGTGGATTGAGTCGGGGCATGTGAAGCGTCTGGGGTAAACCATGGAAAGCTGTGTAGGTATGTATATTTGCGTGTGTGGACGTGTGTATGTACATGTGTATGGGGGGGGGGGGTTGGGCCATTTCTTTCGTCTGTTTCCTTGCGCTACCTCGCAAACGCGGGAGACAGCGACAAAGTATAAAAAAAAAAAAAAAATATATATATATATATATATATATATATATATATATATATATATATATATATTGTCATGTACTCTCCTAAGATCTTGTTTAAGGGTATTGAATTACTAACAATCGAATAGTCGTTTCCCTGTTGGGGGCGATCATAGCCTCGCAGTGAGCGTTCCCAGCTACCACGCAAATGGTACGGGATTCGAATCTTTGTATATATATATTATCATGTACTCTCCTAACATCTTGTTTAAATTTAAAATCTTATATAAATTATTTTGTCCTCCATACTACGCACCACTGCCTCTCTGCCACGTTGAAACCAGATCGTTCTGCGTTCATTCAAGTCCTTGTTGCTTCGTCTCACTTTGACTGAGACAAGCCGGGCTTCATACCCACTCCTTATATACCAGTGCCGACGCCTTCCACGGCAGTTTCAACCCAGACGGCATACTGAGGTGTAGTGGCTCTTCCCCGAGGTGTGCTGGTGTGGTAGGGGAGCGTAACGATATCTTATATAAGTTAAGCTGCCTTTGTGGTTAAATGCACTTATGGTTGTATTAACATAGTTTTATGTTGTGTGCTAGGAAGTTGCTTTTTCATTTGATTTGTGATAAATTAGTTATTATACTTGCTGTTACTTCTATGTTTGATTAATAATACTGATCATTATCAACCTGGGCTCATTCTACACCTGTAATTTTTCACAATCATTTATGACGGGTCTTCTCCTCGCAGTATAACCTAGACAACAGTGCTCTATATCGACCATCACCTTCATTACTGTGAGAGCTAGATTCGTTATATGGGGGCCTGTCCGGGAGATTTGGTATTTAATAAGTTTCCTTGTGCACACCACATAGACTTGTTAATCGGACTCCCATAAATCGTCGTACAGAGACTCTCACTCATTTATAATCTGAGCCAGCGAAGCTTGTCATTTCTCTCGCTTTAATTTACACTCGTTTGTAATTTGACCAGTCTCAAACTTTTAATAAGTACTCTGTATAGTTTTGGTAATTCCAGTGCGTATGTATGGGAAATACGTTACTACCTTAACTAAACACTGGCTCGTTACAAGTTCAAAGTGTCTACCTGCGGTTTTCATACTATTTACTAGCTCGGGAGGTATTTGGTGTGATTACCAACATTTCTCGCTTAATTTTATATATCCATTCCTATTGTCCTTTAACCTATTTTTGCCTTGTTCACCATGACTGACTTTGACCCCGTAAAGTTTATAAGTAACCCTTCAGTTGAGGAACTTGATTCAGATAATGTAACTAAGGATAATCTTTAGTTTATTGCCACTACATTTCGAGTGCCATTCACTCATAGTACAACTAAGGATGAACTTAAGTCTAACATTGAAGCCTACTTAAGGGCTACAGATTTTACTACCCATCATTGCACATCAACTCCTGACCTACAGACTACTCTTGAGATTGAGACTGCTAAACTCCAAGCTTTGCAAGTTAAACTACAGACTGAACTCGCTGAACGTGAAACCACGAGACTGAAGCACGAACACGAGTTAAAGGTCTTGCAGCTGAAACAAAGCATCCCAGATACAGAAGCTCCTGTCAGGTTTGATGTTGCCAAGCATGTCAAGCTTCTTATTTTCACAGAAGAATCCAGAAACCTTCTTTAGACAATTTGAAACAACAGCAGAACACTTCAAATGGCCCAAGGAGCACTGAGTCTGGCTCCTGAAGCCCAAGCTTGTGGGTAAGGCAGTTGATGTGTGTGATGGGATTCATGATATTACTAACTATGAGGAGATGAGGCAATTTTGGCCACGTATTCTATTACAACTGAAGGTTACAGACAGGCTTTTAGGAACCTAGCTAAAACTCAAACCTATTCAGAATTTGCTGCTGAGAAACTTAGGTCATTTAATAATTGGATTAAATCGGCTAGTGTAGATACATTTGAAGGCCTGGTCAACTTGCTTATGCTTGAAGAGTTTAAGAGAAAGGTTCCATACTACATAATGGTGCATATAACCAACAGGGAGGAAACAGATTACTTAAAGGCAGCTAAGCTCGCTGACGTCTACTCCCTTATCCATCGTCCACAACAGGGAGAGGGGAAAACTACCCCTTCTAGTGTAAGGTCACATGCAGGTTCCACACACGCTAAACATGTTTCTGGACAAGGTCAACTAGGTGAGAAATATGCTCAGGTCTGTACGTTCTGTAAGAAAGGACCTTATAAAGGATTGTCCTGATCCTAGGTGTAAGGTATCTAAGGGCACAACCGCCACTGCGACAACCTTCCCAAAACCTGTGGCAACCCCCAACCTACAGGATTCTCCAACATCAATCGACCTCTTTCAACCATTCCGCTCCCCTGGCACTGTGTCTCTAGGCCCTGGCAAGCAACAACACCCTGTACAGATCATCAGAGACACTGCATCGGCCCAGTCTCTGATCCACAAGGCATCTCTCCCTGATATTGACTCTAACCTAACGGGTGAGAAGGTCTATCTCAAATTGGTCAACGCCAGCTCTCCAGTACACCTTGCGAAAATAGAGCTTGACTGTGAGGCGGTGAAAGGTACAGTAACTGTAGTAGTTGATACTCCTATACCTGACGCCACCTTCCTTCTTGGTAACGACCTAGCCGGCAGTCTGGTCGTCCCTGCGCTAACTATTCGAGACACTCCACTGCCCTATAGCCATACTGAAGACATTGAGAAGGAGCAGCCAACCCTGTTCCCCATCTGTGCCGTCACACGCTCTCAACATCGACGGACCGTGGACGAGGAGGATCCTACACCACCTCTCTTTCCTAAGCCCTGCAATGAAGGTTTTACTACTTGTGGTCTGGATGTATCTCCTTTAAACAAGCTGATATCCGAGCACAAACTAGAGGAGGCCCAGCGACAGGACCCAACCCTGACGAAGTTGCATCAGGAGGTCCTGCCGAAAGAAGATATCCTCGACACACCTGCCTTCTACTACCAAGACAACATCCTTATGAGGTTCTATAGACCCCTTAAACTATCTGATGAAGATACATGGGCCGAAACGCATCAAGTGGTAGTTCCACAGTGTATAAGGCAGCCTCTTATGGAAATCGCACATGAAGGTTTTAGTGGTCACTTAGGAATTAAGAAAACCTACCTCAAACTACTTGATGATTTCTATTAGCCTGGTATGAAGAAGGATATAGTTTCATTTATCAATTCTTGCTTAACTTGTCAGATTGTAGGGAAACCTAATCGATCAATTCCACCATATCCATTGCAACCCATTCCAGTTCCTTCAGAACCCTTTCAAAAGATTATTGACATAGTTGGTCCCTTGCCAAAGTCTAAGAAGGGAAATCAGTATATACTTACAGTACTTTACCCTACATCTAGATACCCAGAGGCTTTTCCTCTAAAGACTATCTCTGCCAAAAATGTAGCTAATAAATTAATCCACATGTTCACTACTTTCGGTATCCCTCAGGAGGTACAAAGTGATCGTGGCACCAACTTCACTAGCGATATCTTCAAAGATGTGCTTCAGGAGCTAGGTATCAAACAAACCCTGTCAATAGCATATCACTCCGCAAAATTTAACAAGCATCGGAAGTCTTATAGTACCATTGAGAAGGAACTCCTGGCTATCGTCTCTGTAATCAAGAAGTTCG
>NC_092224.1:41457940-41464532 GCF_036320965.1 Panulirus ornatus
CATATGTAAGTAGGAGAGATGGCTAGAGAGCATTATTGGATTATGTGTTAATTGATAGGCGCCCTAAAGAGAGACTTTTGTATGTTAACCTGCTGAGAGGTGCAACTGGAGAGATGTCTGATCATTATCTTGTGGAGGCGAAGGTGAAGATTTGTAGGGGTTTTCAGAAAAGAAGAGAGAATGTTGGGGTGAAGAGAGTGGTGAGAGTAAGTGAGCATGAGAAGGAGACTTGTGTGAGGAAGTACCAGGAGAGACTGAGTACAGAATGGAAAAATGTGAGGACAAAGGACCCAAGGGGAGTGGGGGAGGAATGGGATGTACTTAGGAAAGCAGTGATGGCTTGTGCAAAGGATGCTTGTGGCATGAGAAGCGTGGGAGATGGGCAGATTAGAAACGGTAATGAAAGGTGGGATGAAGAAATAAGATTATTAGTGAAAGAGAAGAGAGAGGCATTTGGACAATTTTTGCAGGGAAATAATGCAAATGACTGGGAGATGTATAAAAGAAAGAGGCAGGAAGTCACGAGAAAGGTGCAAGAGGCGAAAAATAGGGCAAATGAGAGTTGGGGTTACAGAGTATCATTAAATTTTAGGGAGAATAAAAAGATGTTTTGGAAGGAGGTAAATAAAGTGTGTAAGACAAGGGAACTAAGAACTAAGACAAGGGGGCTAATAGGGAGGTGATAACAAGTAGTGGTGATGTGAGAAGGAGATGGAGTGAGTATTTTGAAGGTTTGTTGAATGTGTTTGATGATAGAGTGGCAGATGTAGGGTGTTTTGGTCAAGGTGGTGTGCAAAGTGAGAGGGTTAAGGAGAATGATTTGGTAAACAGAGAAGAGGTAGTAAAAGCTTTGTGGAAGATGAAAGTCAGTAAGGCAGCGAGTTTGGATGGTATTGCAGTGGAATTTATTTAAAAAACGGGGTGACTGTATTGTTGACTGGTTGGTAAGGTTATTTAATGTATGTATGACTCATGGTGAGGTGCCTGAGGACTGGCACAATTCTTGCATAGTGCCATTGTACAAAGGTAAAGGGGATAAGAGTGAGTGCTCAAATTACAGAGGTTTAAGTTTGTTGAGTATTCCTGGGAAATTATATGGGAGGGTATAGATTAAGAGGGTGAAGATATGTATAGAGCATCAGATTGGGGAAGAGCAGTGTGGTTTCAGAAGTGGTAGAGGATGTGTAGACCAGGTGTTTGCTTTGAAAAATGTATGTGAGAAAATGTAGAAAAGCAAATGGATTTGTATGTAGCATTTATGGATCTGGAGAAGGCATATGATAGAGTTGATAGAGATGCTTTCTGGAAGGTATTAAGAACATATGGTGTGGGAGGTAAGTTGTTAGAAGCAGTGAAAAGTTTCTATCAAAGATGTAAGGCATGTGTACGTATAGGAAGAGAGGAAAGTGATTGGTTCTCAATGAATGTTGGTTTGCGGTAGGGGTGCGTGATGTCTCCATGGTTGTTTAATTTGTTTATGGATGGGGTGTGAGGGGGGTGAATGCAAGAGTTTTGGAAAGAGGGGCAAGTATGCAGTCTGAGGGAGCATAGGAGGGTGTTTTGAAGTGGTTTGGTCACATGGAGGGAATGAGTGGGGAAGGATTGACAAAGAGGATATATGTGTCGGAGGTGGGGGGAATGAAGAGTAGTGGGAGACCAGGTTGGAGGTGGAAAGATGGAGTGAAGTGGGTTTTGAGTGATTGGGGCCCCAACATGCAGGAAGGTGAAAGTCGTACAAGGAATAGAGTGAATTGGAACAATGTGGTATACCGGGGTCGACATGCTGTCAATGGATTGAACCAGTGATTGAATGTGGGAGACAGCGACAAAGTATAATAAATGTATATATTATATCATTAATATATTTTGCTTTCTCGCTGTCTCCTGCGTTAGTGAGGAAGCGCAAGTAAACAGACGAAAGAATGGCCCAACCCTAGCAAATATCCATACCTATAGATCTCAATGTATACATATATATATATATATACACACACAGACATATACATATATACACATGTACATAATTCATACTGTCTGCCTTCATTCATTCCCATCGCCCCCCCGCCACACATGAAAATAACAACCCCCTCCCCCCCGTATGTGTGCAAGGTAGTGCTAGGAAAAGACAACAAAAACCACATTCTTTCACACTCAGTCTCTAGCTGTCATGGATAATGCACTGAAACCACAGCTCCCTTTCCACATCCAGGCCCCACAGAACTATCCATGGTTTACCCGAGACGCTTAACACGCCTTACTTCAATCCGTTGACAGCACTTTGATCCTAATATATCACATTGTTCCAATTCACTCTATTCCATGCACACCTTTCTCCCTCCTGCATGTTCAAGCCCCGATCACTCAAAATCTTTTTCACTCCATCTTTCCACCTCCAATTCGGTCTCCCACTTCTCCTCGTTCCCTCCACCTCTGACACATATATCCTCTTGGTCAATCTTTCCTCACTTATTCTCTCCAAATGACCAAACCATTTCAAAACACCCTTTTCTGCTGTCTCAACCATACTCATTTTATTACCACATATTTCTCTTACCCTATTATTACTTACTCGATCAAACCAACTCACACCACATATTGTCCTCAAACACCTCATTTTCAGCACATCCATTCTCCTCCGCACAACTCTATCTATAGCCTATGCCTCGCAACCAGAAAACATTATTGGAACCACTATTCCTTCAAACATACCCATTTTTGCTTTCCGAGATAATGTTCTCGACTTCCACACATTCTTCAAGTCTCCCAGAACTTTCGCCCCCTCCCCCACCCTATGATTCACTTCCGCTTCCATGGTTCCATGCGCTGCCAAATCCACTCCCAGATATCTAAAACACTTCACTTCCTCCAGTTTTTCTCCATTCAAACTTACCTTCCAATTGACTTATCCCTCAACCCTACTGTACCGAATAACCTTGCTCTTATTCACATTTACTCTCAGCTTTCTTCTTTCACACTCTTTACCAAACTCAGTCACCAGCTTCTGCAGTTTCTCACACAAATCACCCAACAGTGCTGTATCATCAGCGAACAACAACTGACTTACTTCCCAAGCTCTCTCATCCACAACAGATTGCATACTTACCCCTCTTTCCAAAACTCATGCATTCACCTCCTTAACAACTCCATCCATAAACAAATTAAACAATCATGGAAACATCACACACCCCTTCTACAAACCAACCTTCACTGAGAACCAATCCCTTTCCTCTCTTCCTACATATACATATGCCTTACATCCTCAATAAAAACTTTTCGCTGCTTCTAACGACTTGCCCCCACACCATATATCCTTAATACCTCCCACAGAGCATCTCTATCAACTATATCATATGCCTTCTCCAGATCCATAAATGCTACATACAAATTCATCTGCTTTTCTAAGTATTTCTCACATACATTTTTCAAAGCAAACACCTGATCCACACATCCTCTACCACTTCTGAAACCACACTGCTCTTCCCCAATCTTTTGCTCTGTACATACCTTCACCCTCTCAACCAATACCTTCCCATATCATTTACCAGGAATACTCAACAAACTTATACCTCTGTAATTTTAACACTCACTTTCATCCCCTTTGCCTTTTTACAATGGTACTATGCAAGCATTCCTCCAATCCTCAGGCACCTCACCTTGCCAGCTTTCATCTTCCGCAAAGCTTTTACTACCTCTTCTAAGTGTGATAAATCATTCTCCCTAACCCTTTCACTTTGCACACCACCTTGACCAAAACACCCTATATCTCCCACTCTATCATCAAACACATTCAACAAACCTTCAAAATACTCACTCCATCTCTTTCTCACATCACCACTAATTTTTATCAGCTACCCATTAGCCCCCTTCACTGAAGTTCCCACTTGTTCCCTTGTCTTATGCACTTTATTCACCTCCTTCCAAAACATCTTTTTATTCTCCCTAAAATTTAATGATACTCTCTCGCCCCAACTCTCATTTGCCTTCTTTTTCACCTCTTGCACCTTTCTCTTGACCTCCTGCGTCTTTCTTTTATGCATCTCATAATCATTTGCATTATTTCCCTGCAAAAATCGTCCAGATGCCTCTCTCTTCTCATTCACTAATAATTTTACTTCTTCATCCCACCACTCACTACCCGTTCTAATGTACCCGACTCCCACGCTTCTCACGCCATAAGCATCTTTTGTGCAAGCCATCATTGCTTCCCTAAATACATCCCATTCCTCCCCCACTCCCTTATGTCCTTTGTTCTCACGTTTTTCCATTCTCCTCGTATTTCCTCACACGAGTCTCCTTTGCAAGCTCACTTACTCTTACCACTCTCTTCACCCCATCATTCTCTCTTCTTTTCTGAAAACTACAAATCTCCACCTTTGCCTCCACAAGATAATGATCAGACATCCCTCCAGTTGCACCTCTCAGCACATTAACATGGAAAAGTCTCTCTTGCATGCCTATCAATTAACACGTTATCCAATAACGCTCTCTGGCCATCTCTCCTACTTACATATGTATACTATGTATATCTCGCTTTTTAAACCAGGTATTCCCATCACCAGTCCTTTTTCAGCACATAAATCTACATGCTCTTCACCATTTCCATTTACAACACTGAACACCCCATGTACACCAATTATTCCCTGAACTGGCACATTACTCAACTTTGCATTCAAATCACCCATCACTGTAACCAGGTCTCGTGCATCAAAACTACTAACACACTCACTCAGCTGCTCCCAAATCACTTGCCTCTCATGATCTTTCTTCTCATGCCCAGGTGCATATGCACCAATAATCACCCATCTCTCTCAATCTCTAAAGAGAAGAGAGAGGCATTTGGACAATTTTTGCAGGGAAATTACGCAGATGAGTGGGAGATGTATAAAAGAAAGAGGCAGGAGGTCAAGAGAAAGGTGCAAGAGGTGAAAAAGAGGACAAATGAGAGTTGGGGTGAGAGAGTATCATTAAATTTTAGGGAGAATAAAAAGATGTTTTGGAAGGAGGTAAATAAAGTGTGTAAGACAAGGGACCAAATGGGAACTTCAGTGAAGGGGGCTAATGGAGAGGTGATAACAAGTAGTGGTGATGTGAGAAGGAGATGGAGTGAGTATTTTGAAGGTTTGTTGAATGTGTTTGATGATAGAGTGGCAGATATAGGGTGTTTTGGTTGCGGTGGTGTGCAGAGTGATTTGGTAAACAGAGAAGAGGTAGTAAAAGCTTTGCAGAAGGTGAAAGCTGACAAGGCAGCAGGTTTGGATGGTATTGCAGTGGAATCTATTAAAAAAGGGGGTGACTGTATTGTTGACTGGTATGTAAGGTTATTTAATGTATGTATGACTCATGGTGAGGTGCCTGAGAATTGGCGGAATACTTGCATAGTGCCATTGTGCAAAGGGAAAGGGGACAAATATGAGTTCTCAAATTACAGAGGTATAAGATTGTTGAGTATTCTTGGGAAATTATATGAGAGGGTATTGATTGAGAGGATGAAGGCATGTACAGAGCATCAGATTGGGGAAGAGCAGTGTGGTTTCAGAAGTGGTAGAGGATGTGTGGATCAGGTGTTTGCTTTGGAGAATGTATGTGAGAAATACTTAGAAAAGCAAATGGATTTGTATGTAGCATTTATGGATCTGGAGAAGGCATATGATAGAGTTGATAGAGATGCTCTGTGGAAAGTATTAAGAATATATGGTGTGAGAGGCCAGTTGTTAGAAGCAGTGAAAAGTTTTTATCATGGATTTAAGGCATGTGTATGTGTAAAAAGAGAGGAAAGTGATTGGTTCTCAGTGAATGTAGGTTTTCGGCAGGGGTGTGTGATGTCTCCATGGTTATTTAATTTGTTTATGGATGGGGTTGTTAGGGAGGTGAATGCAAGAGTTTTGGAAAGAGGGGCAAGTATGCAGTCTGTTGTGGATGAGAGGGCTTAGGAAGTGAGTCAGTTGTTGTTTGCTGATGATACAGCGCTGGTGGCTGATTCATGTGAGAAACTGCAGAAGCTGGTGACTGAGTTTGGTAAAGTGTGTGAAAGAAGAAAGGTGAGAGTAAATGTGAATAAGAGCAAGGTTATTAGGTATAGTAGGGTTGAGAGTCAAGTCAATTGGAAGGTAAGTTTCAATGGAGAAAAACTGGAGGAAGTGAAGTGTTTTAGATATCTGGGAGTGGATTTGGCAGTGCATGGAACCGTGGAAGCGAAAGTGAATCATAGAGTGGGGGAGGGGGCGAAAATTCTGGGAGCCTTGAAGAATGTGTGGAAGTCGAGAACATTATCTCGGAAAGCAAAAATGGGTATGTTTGAAGGCATATTGGTTCCAACAATGTTGTATGGTTGCGAGGCATGGGCTATGGATTGAGTTGTGCGCAGGAGGGTGGTTGTGCTGGAAATGAGATGTTGTAGGACAATATGTGGTGTGAGGTGGTTTGATCGAGTAATAATAGTAATAATTGTAATAGTAGTAATAATAGTTTTCCCTATCCCTGGGGATAGGGGAGAAAGAATACTTCACACAAGGCGGAATAAAACGTAATACCCTGCGTGTCGTAGTAAGGCGACTAAAGTGTCGGGAGCGGGAGGCTGAATTCCTCCCCTCTC
>NC_092224.1:41464632-41584112 GCF_036320965.1 Panulirus ornatus
GAAAAACAGAAGGAGTCACGCGAGTAGTGCTCATCCTCCTTCAAGGCTCAGATTGGGGTGTCTAAATGTGTTTGGATGTAAAGAAGATTAGAAAAAATGAGAGATAGGTGGTATGTTTGAGGAAAGGAACCTGGATTTTTGGCTCAGAGTGAAATGACGCTCAAGGGTAAAGGGGAAGAGTGGTTTGGAAATGTCTTGGGAGTAAAGTCAAGGGTTAGTGAGATGACAAGAGCAACAGAAGGAGTAGCACTACTACTGAAACAGGAGTGGTGGGAGTATGTGTTAGAGTGTAAGAAAGTTAATTCTCGATTGATATGGGTAAAACTGAAAGTGAATGGAGAGAGATGGGTGATTATTGGTGCATATGCACTTGGGCATGAGAAGGAAGATTGTGAGAGGCAAGTGTTTTCGGAGCTGCTGAGTGAGTGTGTTAGTAGTTTTGATGCCCAAGACAGGGTTATAGTGATGGGTGATTTGATTGGAAAGGGTTAGTACTGTGGCAGTTGAGGGAATAATTGGTGTACATGAGGTGTTCAGATTTGTAAATGGAAATGGTGAAGAGCTTGTAGATTTGTGTGCTGAAAAAGGACTAGTGATTGGGAATAACTGGTTTAAAAAGAGAGATATACATAAATATACATATGTAAGTAGGAGAGATGGCTAGAGAGCATTATTGGATTACGTGTTAATTGATAGGCATGCGAAAGAGAGAGTTTTGGATGTTAATGTGCTTAAAGATGCAACTGGAGCGATGCCTTATCATTATCTTGTGGAGGTGAAGGTGAAGATTTGTAGAGGTTTTCAGAAAAGAAGAGAGAATGTTGGGGTGAAGAGAGTGGTGAGAATAAGTAAGCTTGGGAAGGAGACTTGTGTGAGGAAGTACTAGGAGAGACAGAGTGCAGAATAGAAAAAGGTGTGAGCAAAGGATGTAAGGGGAGTGGGGGAAGAATGAGATGTATTTTAGGAAGCAGTGATGGCTTGAGCAAAAGATGCTTGTGGCATGAGAAGCATGGGATGTGGGCAGATTAGAAAGGGTAGTGAGTGGTGGGATGAGAAGTAAAATTATTAGTGAAAGAGAAGAGAGGCTTTTGGATGAGTTTTGCAGGGAAATAAGTGTGAATGACTGGGAGATGTATAAAAGAATGAGGCAGGAGGTCAAGAGAAAGGTGCAAGAGGTGAAAAAGAGGGCAAATGAGAGTTGGGGTGAGAGAGTACCATTAGATTTTAGGGAGAATAAAAAGTTGTTTTGGAAGGAGGTAAATAAAGAGTGTAAGACAAAAGAACAAATGGGAACATCGGTGAAGGGGGCAAATGGGGAGATGATAACAAGTACTGGTGATGTGAGAAGATGAGTGAGTATTTTGAAGGTTTGTTGAAAGTGATAGCGTGGCAGATAGAAGGTGTTTTGGACGAGGTGGTGTGCGAAGTGAGAGGGTGAGGGAGAATGATTTGGTAAACAGAGAAGAGGTAGTAAAAGCTTTGCGGAAGATGCAAGCCGGCAACACAGCGGATGTGGATGGTATTGCAGTGAAATTGATTAAAAAAGGGGGTGACTGTGTTCTTGACTGGTTGGTAAGGGTATTCAATGTATGTATGACTCATGTTGAGGTGCCTGAGGATTGGTGGAATGTATGCATAGTGCCATTGTACAAAGGCAAAGGGGATAAAGGTGAGTCCTCAAATTACAGAGGTATAAGTTTGTTGAGTATTCCTGGGAAATTATCTGGGAGAGTACTGATTGAGACTATGAAGGCATGTACAGATCATCAGATTGGGGAAGAGCAGTGTGGTTTCAGAAGTGGTAGAGGATGTGTGGATCAGGTGTTTGCTTTGAAGAATGTATGTGAGAAATACTTAGAAAAGCAAATGGATTTGTATGTAACATTTTTTGGATCTGGAGAAGGCATATGATAGTTTTGATAGAGATGCTTTATGGAAGGTATTAAGAATATATGGTGTGGGAGGTAAGCTGTTAGAAGCAGTGAAAGTCTTTATCGAGGATGTAAGGCAAGTGTGCGAGTGGGAAGAGAGGAAAGTGATTGGTTCTCAGTGAATGACGGTTTGCGGCAGGGGTATGTGATGTCTCCATGGTTGTTTAATTTGTTATGGATGGGGTTGTAAGGGAGTTGAATGCAACACTTTTGGAGAGATGGGCAAGTGTGCAGTCTGTTGTGGATGAGAGAGCTTGGGAAGTGAGTCAGTTGTTGTTCGCTGATAATACAGCACTAGTGGCTGATTTGGGTGAGAAACTGCAGAAGCTGGTGACTGAGTTTGGTAAAGTGTGTGAAAGAAGAAAGCTGAGAGTAAATGTGAATAAGAGCAAGGTTATTAGGTGCAGTAGGGTTGAGGGATAAGTCAATTGGGAGGTAAGTTTGAATGGAGAAAAACTGGAGGAAGTGAAGTGTTTTAGATATCTGGGATTGGATTTAGCAGTGGATGGAACCATGGAAGCTGAAGTTAAGTCACAGGGTGGGGGAGAGGGCAAAAGTTCTGGAATCATTGAAAAATGTGTGGAAGGTGAGAACATTATCTCAGAAAGCAAAAATGGGTATGTTTGAAGGAATAGTGGTTCCAACAATGTTATATGGTTGCGAGGCATGGGCTATAGATAGAGTTGTACGGAGGAGAGTGGATGTGCTGGAAATGAGATGTTTGAGGACAGTATGTGGTGTGAGATGATTTGATCGAGTAAGTAATGAAAGGGTAAGAGAGATGTGTGGTAATATAAAGAGTGTGGTTGAGAGAGCAGAAAAGGATGTTTTGAAATGGTTTGGTCACATGGAGAGAATGAGTGAGGAAAGATTGACCAAGAGGATATATCTGTCAGAGGTGGAGTGCATGAGGAGAAGTGGGGGACTAAATTGGAGGTGGAAAGATGGAGTGAAAAAGACTTTGAGCAATCAGGGCCTGAATATGCAGGAGGGTGAAGGGCATGCAAGGAATGGAGTGAATTGGAACAGTGTGGTATACCTGGTCGACATGCTGTCATTGGATTGAACCAGGGCATGTGAAGCGTCTGGGGTAAACCATGGAAAGTTCTGTGGTGCCTGGATGTGGAAAGAGAGCTGTGGTTTCAGAGCATTATACATGAAAGCTATTGACTGAGTGTGAACGAATGTGGCCTTTGTTGTCTTTTCCCAGCGCTACCTTGCATGCATGTGGGGGGAGGAGATTGTCATTTTATCGGTGGCGGGGTGGCGACGGGAATGAATAATGGCAGCAAGTATAAACTATGTACATGTGTATCTATGTATATGTCTGTGTATGTATATGTTGAAATGTATAGGTATGTATATGTGCATGTGTGGTCGTGTATGTATATACATGTGTATATGGGTGGGTTGGGCTATTCTTTCATCTGTTTTCTTGCACTACCTCACTAACGCGGGAGACAGTGACAAAGTATAATGAAAAATGAAATAAAATAATCTATTATGCTTAGTCACTGTCTCCCACATTAGTGAGGTAGCGCAAGGAAACAGACGAAAAAAAGGGACAACACATACACATGCGTATATATAAACACCCACACACACACACACATATACATACCTTTACATTTCAATGTATACATACATGTACATACACAACCATACATACATATACACATGTACATATTCACCCTTGCTGCCTTTATCCATTCCCGTCGCCAGCCTGCCAATATTTCCTCATTCATTCCCTCCATGTGACCAAACCATTTCAATACACCCTCTTCTGCTCTCTCAACCACACATTTTTATTCCCACGCATCTCTTTTACCCTTTCATTACTTACTCGATCAAACCACCTCATACCACGTAGTGTACTTAAACATTCAGTGTCCAACACATCCACCTTCCTCTGCACAACCCTATCTATAGCCCACACCTCCCAACTGTATAACATTTTTGGAACCATTTACTTCAAACATACCCATTTTTGCTCTCCGATATAACGTTCTTGCCTTCCACACATTCCACACAGAGCCTTTGCCCCCTCCCCTACACTGTGACTCACTTCCACTTCCATGGTTCCATCCACTACCTAATCCACTCCTAGATATCTAAAACACTTCACTTCCTCCAGTCTTTCTCCATTCAAACTTACCTCCCAGTTGACTTGTCCCTCAACCCTACTGTACCTAATAAACTTGCTCTTATTCATATTTACTCTCAGCTTTCTTCTTTCACACACTACCATATTCAGACACCAGCTTCTGCAGTTTCTCACCTGAGTCAGCCATCAGCGCTGTATCATCAGCGAACAACAACTGACTCACTTCCTAAGCTGTCTCATCCACAACAGACTGCATACTTGCCCCTCTTTCTAAAACTCTTTCACTCACCTCCCTAACAACCCCATCCATAAACAAATTAAACAACCATGGAGACATGATGCACCCTTGCCACAAACCAACATTCATTGAGAAGCAATCACTTTCCTCTCTTCCTATATGTACACATGTCTTACATCCTTGATAAAAACTTTTCACTGCTTCTAACAACTTACCTCCCACACCATATATTCGTAATACCTTCCACACAGCATCTCTATCAACTCTATTATATGCTTTCTTCAGATCGATAAATGCTACATAGAAATCCATTTGCTTTTCAAATATGCACTTCATTTACCTCCTTCCAAAACATCTTTTTATTCTCCCTAAAATTTAATATACTCTCTCACTCCAACTCTCATTTGCCCTCTTTTTCACCTCTTGCACCTTTCTCTTGACCTCCTACCTCTTTCTTTTATACATCTCCCACTCATTTGCATTATTTCCCTGCGTAAGATTGTCCAGATGCCTCTCCCTTCTCTTTCACTAATAATCTTACTTCTTCATCTCACCACTCACTACCCTTTTTAATCTGCCCACCTCCCATGCTTCTCATGCCACAAGTATCTTTTGCACAAGCCTTCACTGCTTCCCTAAATACGTCCCATTCCTCCCCTACTCCCCTTACGTCCTTTGTTCTCAACTTTTTCCATTCTGTACTCAGTCTCTCCTGGTACCTCCTCACACAAGTCTCCTACCCAAGCTCACTTACTCTCACCACTCTCTTCACCCCAACATTCTCTCTTCTTTTCTGAAAACCTCTACAAATCTTCACCTTCGCCTCCACAAGATAGTGATCTGACATCCCTCCAGTTGCACCTCTCAGCACATTAACATCCAAAAGTCTTTCTTTCGCGTACTTATCAATTAACACGTAATCCAATAACGCTCTCTGGCCATCTCTCCTAGTTACATATGTATCCCTATGTATATCTCTTTTTTAAACTATGTATTCCCAATCACCAGTCCTTTTTCAGCACATAAATCCACAAGCTCTTCACCATTTCCATTTACAACACTGAACACCCCATGTACACCAATTATTCCCTCAACTGCTATATTACTTACCTTTGCATTAAAATTCACCCATCACTATAACCCGGTCTCATGCATCAAAACTACTAACACACTCACTCAGCTGCTCCCGAAACACTTGCCTCTCATGATCTTTCTTCTCATGCCCAGGTGCATATGCACCAATAATCACCCATCTCTCTCCATCCACTTTCAGTTTTACCCATATCACATACTCCCGCCACACATGAAATAGCATCCCACCCACCCCTCCAGGAAGATAGGGCCAGGAAAAGACAAAAAATGCCACATTCGTTCACACTCAGCCTCTAACTATCATGTGTAATGCACCGAAACCACAGCTCCCTTTCCACATCCAGGACCCACAAAACTTTCCATGGTTTACACTAGATGCTTCACATGCCCTGGTTCAACCCATTGATAGCACGTCCACCCTGGTATACCAAATCGTTCCAATTCATTCTATTCCTTGCACGTCTTTCTCCCTCCTGTATGTTCAGGCTCCGATCGCTCAAAATGTTTTTCACTCCATCTTTCCTCCTCCAATTTGGTCTCCCGCTTCTCCTCGTTCCCTCTACCTCTGACAAATATATCTTCTCTGTCAATCTTTCCTAACCCATTCTCTCCATGTGACCAAACCATTTCAGTAAACACTCTTCTGCTCTGTCTACCATACCCTTTTTATTACCACACATCTTTATCAACCGTATCATATGCCTTCTCCAGATCCATAAATGCTACATACAAATCTGTCTGTTTTTCTTGTATACATTCTTCAAAGGAAACACCTGATCCACACATCCTCTACCACTTCTAAAACCACACTGCTCTTCCCCAATCTGATGCTCTGTACATGCCTTTACCCTCTCAATCAATACCCTTCCATATAATCTCCCAGGGATATTCAACAAACCTATACCTCTGGAATTTGAACACTCACCTTTATCATCTTTGCTTTTGTATAGTGGCACTATGCATGTAATCAGCTAATCCTCAGGCACTTCACCATGAACCATACATACAATGGACATCCCTACCAACCAATCACCAACACAGTCACTCTCTTTTTAATAAATTCCAATGCAATACCATCCAAATGTGCCACCTTGCCGGCTTTCGTCTTCCGTAAAGCTTTCACTACCTCTTGTCTGTGTACTAAATCATTCTCCTTGACCCTCTCACTTCGCACACCACCTTCACCAAAACACCCTATATCTGCCACTCTCATCATCAAACAAATTCAACAAACCTTGAAAATACTTACTCCATCTCCTTCTCACTTCACCACTACTTGATACTACCTCCTCATTAACCCCCTTCACCAATGGTCCCATTTGTTCACTTTTCTTACGCACTTTACTTACCTTTTTCCAAAACGTCTTTTTATTCTCCCTAAAATTTAATGATAATCTCTCACCCCAACTCTCATTTGCCCTGTTTTTCACCTCTTGCACCTTTCTCTTGACCTCCTGAAGCTTTCGTTTATTCATCTCCCAGAGATTTGCACTACTTCCCTGCAAAAATCGTCCAAACGCCTCTCTCTTCTCTTTCACTAACACTCTTTCTTCTTCATCCCATCACTCACTACCCATTCTAATCTGCCCACCTCCCATCTTTCTCATGCCACAAGCATCTTTTGCACAAGCCATCACTGCTTCCCTAAATACATCCCATTCCTCCCTCACTCCCCTACGTCATTTGCACTCACCTTTTTCCATTCTGCACTCAATCTCTCCTGGTACTTCCTCACACATGTCTCCTTTTAAAGCTCACTTACTCTTACCACTCTCTTCACCCTAACATTCTTTCTTTTTTTTTTTTTTTTTTTTTTTTTTCTTTCAAATCTGTAAATACGTTCACCTTCCCCTCCACAAAGATAATTACCAGACATCCCTCCTGGTGCCCCTCTCAGCACATTAACATCCAAAAGTCTCTCTTTCACATGCCTATCAATTAACAAATAATCCAGTAACGCTCTGTGGCCATCTCTCCTACGTATACTTATGTATATCTCTCTTTTTATACCAGGCAATCAACAGTCCTGTTTCAGCACAAAAATCTACAAGCTCTTCACCATTTCTATTTACAACACTGAACACCCGATGTACACCAATTATACCCTCAACTGCCATATTACTCACCTTTGCACTCAATTCATCCATCACTATAACCCGGTCTTGTGCATCAAAGCTGCTAACACACTCACTCAGCTGCTCCCAAAATACTTGCCTCTCATGATCTTTCTTCTCATGACCAGGTGCATAGGCACCTAAATCACCCATCTCTCTCCATCCACTTTCATTTCTACCAGTATCAATCTAGAGTTTAATTTCTTACACTCTATCACATACTTCCACAACTGCTTCAGGAATAGTGCAACTCCTTCCTTTACTCTTGTCCTCTCAGCAATCCTTGACTTTACTTCCAAGACATTCCCAAACCCCTCTTACCCATTACCCTCGAGCTTCGTTTTACTCAGAGCCAAAACATCCAGGTTCCTTTCCTCAAACATACTACCTATCTCTCCTTTTTTCTCATCTTGGTTACATCCACACACATGCACATATACATACACTGACATATACTTATTTACACATGTACATATTCATACTTGCTTGCTTTCATCCATTTCTTTTGTTACCCTGCCACCCAGGAAAATAGCATCGCTACCCTGTGCATCAGCAAGGTAGTGCCATGAAGAGACAAAAAATGCCACATTCATTCACATTCAGTCTCTAGCTGTCATGTGTAATGCACCAAAACCATAGCTCCCTATCCACATCCAGGCCCCACAGACCTTTCCATGGTTTACCCCAGACGCTTCGCATGCCCTGGTTCAGTCCATTGACAGCATGTCAACCCCGGTATACCACATCATTCCAATTCACTCTATTCCTTGCGTGCCTCTCACTTTCCTGTATGTTCAGGCCCCGATCGCTCAAAATCTTTTTCACTCCATCTTTCCACCTCCAGTTTGGTCTCCCACTTCTCCTTGTTCCCTTCACCTCTGACACATATATCCTCTTTTTTAATCTTTCCTCACTCATTCTTTCCATATGTCCAAACCATTTCAACACACCCTCTTCTGCTCTCTCTACCACACCCTTGATTTCCACACATCTCTCTTACATTTTCATTACTTACTCGATGAAACCACCTCACAGCACGTATTGTCCTCATACATTTCATTTCCAAAACATCCACCTTCCTCTGTATAACCCTGTCTATAGCTTATCCCTCACAACGATATAACATTGTTAGAACTACTAAACCTTCAAACATACCCATTTTTCCTCTCCGAGATAACTTTTCTCCTTCCACACATTCTTCATCACTCCCAGAACCTTCTGTCCCCCACCCTGTGACTCACTTCCACTTGTGTGGTTCCATTTTCTGCTAAGTCCACTTCCAGATATCTAAAATACTTCACTTCCTCCAATTTTTCTCCATTTAAATGTACACCCCAGTTAACTTGTCCCTTAAGCTTTCTGAACCTACTAACTTTGCTCTTATTCACATTTACTCTCAACTCTCCTTTCACACACGTTTCCAAACTCAGTCACTAACCTCTGCAGATTCTCACCCGAATCTGCCGCCAGAGCTGTATCATTGGCGAACAACAACTGACTCACTTCCCAAGCCCTCTCATTCATAGCTGACTGTATACTCACCCCTCTCTCCAAAACTCTTGCAGTTACCTCCCTGACCATCCCATCCATAAATGAATTTAACAATCACACCCCTGCCGCAGACCGATATTCACTGGGAACCAATCACTTTCCTCTCTTCCTGCTTGTATACATGCCTTACATCCTTGGTAAAATTCTTAACTGCCTCTGGCAACTTACCTCCCACACCATATACTCTTAAGACCTTCCACAAAGCACTTCTTTCAACCCTATCATATGCCTTCTCCAGATCCATAAATGCTACTTACGAATCCATAATCCCGGTATACCACATCGCTCCAATTCACTCTATTCCTTGCCCTCCTTTCACCCTCCTGCATGTTCAGGCCCCGATCACACAAAATCTTTTTCACTCCATCTTTCCACCTCCAATTTGGTCTCCCTCTTCTCCTTGTTCCCTCCACCTCCGACACATATATCCTCTTGGTCAATCTTTCCTCACTCATCCTCTCCATGTGCCCAAACCACTTCAAAACACCCTTTTCTGCTCTCTCAACCATGCTCTTTTTATTTCCACACATCTCTCTTACCCTTACGTTACTCACTCGATCAAACCACCTCACACCACACATTGTCCTCAAACATCTCATTTCCAGCACATCCATCCTCCTGCGCACCACTCTATCCATAGCCCACGCCTCGCAACCATACAACATTGTTGGAACCACTATTCCTTCAAACATACCCATTTTTGCTTTCCGAGATAATGTTCTCGACTTCCACACATTCTTCAAGGCTCCCAGGATTTTCGCCCCCTCCCCCACCCTATGATCCACTTCCGCTTCCATGGTTCCATCCGCTGCCAGATCCACTCCCAGACAAGATATAATTCTCATGTTTCTAGATCATATATTTATGTTAAACAACCAACATGGTTTCTGGAATAGAAGATCCTGCCTGACAAATTTACTGGAATTTTTTAATGTGACTTATCAGAACTGGAATGAAAATGTACCATCTGATGTAGTATATTTAGATTTCCAAAAGGTTTTCGATAAAGTATCTCATAAGAGGCTTTTACATATACTCAAAGCACACAGAATCAGTGAAGAACTCTGTACATGGATCAGAGACTGGCTTTCTGGAAGAAAGCAGCATGTAGTATTAAATGGTGAAGACTTAAACTGGCTTGACATAATGAGTGGTGTGCCACAGGGGTCAGTCCTGGGCCCAATTCTTTTTATATTAAGCATTAATGACCTAGAACTCAAGTCTCATATCTAAGATCTCCAAATTTGCTGATGATACTAAACTAAGAGGTAGAGCTGTAAACAGGTGGGACTGCTAAATGATTCAACGAGATCTTAGCTTACTAGCAGAGTGGTCAGACATATGTTAAACTGAGGTCTAATGTAGACAAGTGTAAAGTTATGCACTTTAGAGACAAAAATATATGTTAAAACTACAAACTGTTCGGAAACTCTCTAACCAAAGAAAATGAAGAATTGGACCTTGGAGTTGTCGAGTTGTCATTAGCAACAACTGAAGTACACTGAACGGTGTCAAGCAGGAAGTACAATGGGCAACCAAATAATAGGTTTCATAGCCAGGAACATAGATTGCATGACACCAGAAACAATTCTAACACTTTATAATTCACTAGTAAGACCACACCTTGAATATACAGTCCAATTTTGGTCTGCAAACTATAAAAAAGACAAGGAAAAATTAGAGCAAGTATAAAGATGCATGACAAAATTGATTGCATCCTTAGAAATCTGGCATACAAAGAGAGGCTAAAAAGACTGGATCTCTTCTCCCTTAGAAATGTAGGCTTCACAGTGACTTAATCCAAGTGTTTAAAATTCTGTACAAGTTCGAAAAAGTAAACCATGAACATCTTTTAGAAATACAAGAAAATACGGTTACCAGGACAAGTGGAATAAAACTCAAAGCTAAAAAATGTAGTACAGATGCAGGAAAAGCTTCTTTTTCTGTAGGTGTGTTAGGCACTGGAATAAGTTACCATCAGATGTAGTGAATGCTAAGACTATAAATACCTTCAAAAGTTGTTTAGACATGTATTTTATAAACTCAGGTATACTCTGAGAAAAACGCTAGAAACAAACTGCATAAACAA
This sequence comes from Panulirus ornatus, assembly GCF_036320965.1. NCBI lineage: Eukaryota > Metazoa > Arthropoda > Malacostraca > Decapoda > Palinuridae > Panulirus > Panulirus ornatus. The sequence continues at coordinate 41,475,752 of NC_092224.1, forward strand.
CAGCGCTAACTGGGACATTAGAAGGCTAATGTGCAGCAGCAGTGAGTCGGTGATAGGTTAAAAGACTGCTCAGTGGAATTACATTTTCTTGTCCACTTAAACTTTCTTCATTTTACTAAAAAAACCCAGTCATGGGACTATCAGGCCTTCTGATGCCTGTCTTCCTCATATAGTTTCATTTGCCCTCTTTTTCAACCCATGCACCATCTTTTTGACCCCCTGCTGCTTTCTCTTATACATCTCCCAATCTTTTGCATTCCCACCCTGTACGTACTGCCCAAACACCTATCTTTTCTCTTTCACTAGCATCTTTACTTCATCATCCTACCACTCATTACACTTTCTAATCTGGTCATTTTCCACCCTCTTTACTTCTTCATCCAACCAGTCACTACCCTTTGTAATCTGCCCACCTTCCACCTTTCGCATGCCACATGCATCTTTTGCACGTCATGCCATCACTGCTTCCCATTTAACCTCCCATTCCTCATCCACTACCCTCACTTCATTTCCTCTCACCTTTTGCCATTGTACACTCAGTCTTTGCTGGTATTTCTTCATACAAGTTTCCTTTCCAAACTCACTTATTCTCACCACTTGCTTCTACCCAAATTATTTCTCTTTTTTGAAAAGCTCTACAAATTTCACCCTTGCTCCACAAGATAATGATCGGACATCCCACCGGCTGCCCCTTTCAGCACAGTTATATCCAAAAGTCTCTTTTATTCGCCTGTCAATTAATATGTAATGAAATAATGCCAGTTGACTATCTCTCCAACTCACATACTTATACTTGTGTATCTCTCTCTTTTTAAACCAAGTATTCCCAATCACCAGTCATTTTTCATCATACAACTCCTCAAGCTCTTCATAATTTCCATTCATAACACCGAAAACCCCATGCGAACCAGTTATATCCTCAACTGCCACATTACATACCTTCGCATTTAAATCACCCAAAACACTTGCCTCTCATGATCATTCTTCTCATGGCCAGGTTCATAAGCACCAATAATCACCCATCCCTTACCAATCCACTTTAGTTTTACCCACATCAATCTAGAATTCACTTCCTTACACTATCACACACATTCTCACTGCTTCAGGAGTAGTGCTACTATTTCCTTAGCTCTTGTCCTCTCACCATCTCCTCTCTTTACTCCTAAGGTATTTCCAAACCAGTCTTCCCCTTTACCCTTATGCTTCATTTCACTCAGAGGCAGAACATCCAGGTTTCTTTCCTCAAACATACTATCTATCTCTCCTCTCTTTTCGTCTTGGTTTCATCCACACACAGTCAGACACCGTAATCTGAGCCTTCGTGGAGGATGAGCATACCCAGCCTGGCTCCTTCTTCTGTTTCCTCTTTTAGATATTGAAATAGAAGAAGGGGAAAGTTTCCATCCTCTCACTTCTGCCCCCTTTAGTCACCTTCTACGACTGGCTTACAGAGGTAGAATTTTTTCTCCCATATCTCCCCATAACTTCACATCACTAATACCCAGTCTTGTACATCAAAACTGGTGACACTCACTCAGCTGCTCCCAGAACACTTGCCTCTCATGGCCAGGTGCATAAGCACTGATAATCACCCACCTCTTGCCATCCACTTTCAGTTTTACCCACATCAATCTAGAATTTACTTCCTTACATTCTGTCATACACCTACAACCCCTGCTCTAGAAGTGCTACTCCTTCCTTAGCTTTTGTCCTCTAACCAAGCCCTGACTTTACTCCTAAAACATTTTCAAATCATTCTTCCCCTTTACCTTTGAGCCTTGTGTCACTATTGGCAGAACATCTAAGTTTCTTTCCTCAAACATACTGCTTTTCTCTCCTCTCTTATCTTGGTTATATCCACACAAAAGACACTCCATTTTGAGCCTTCAAGGAGGATTAGCACTCCCTGCTTGGCTCTTTCTTCTCTTTCCTCTTTTAGAGATGAAATTACAAGAAGGGAAGGTTTCCAGCCCCCCATGTTCTCGCCCCCTTTAGTCACCTTCTTAAGACATGCAGGTAATACAGAGGTAAAAACAATTCATCCCCACCTCAGGTCCTGAGATTGTATAATTATGAAGTTAATTTAAAGTGGGAGTGTTACCTTCATTTTTTATTATTATTATTATTATTATTTTGCTTTGTCGCTGTCTCCCGCATTAGTGAGGTAGCACAAGGAAACAGACGAAAGAATGGCCCAACCCACCCACATACACATGTATATATACATACACGTCCACACCCGCAAATATACATACCTATACATCTCAATGTATACATATATATACCCACACAGACATATACATATATACCCTATGTCCATAATTCATACTGTCTGCCTTTATTCATTTCCATCGCCACCCCACCACACATGGAATAACAACACCCTCCCCCCTCGTGTGTGCGGGGTAGTGCTAGGAAAAGACAACAAAGGCCCCATTCGTTCACACTCAGTCTCTAGCTGTCATGTAATAATGCACTGAAACCACAGCTCCCTTTCCACATCCAGGCCCCACAGAACTTTCCATGGTTTACCCCAGACGCTTCACATGCCCTGGTTCAATCCATTGACAGCACGTCGACCCCGGTATGCCACATCGTTCCAATTCACTCTCTTCCTTGCACGCCTTTCACCCTCCTGCATGTTCAGGCCCCGATCACTCAAAATTTTTTCACTCCATTTTTCCACCTCCAATTTGGTCTCCCACTTCTCCTCGTTCCCTCCACCTCTGACGCATATATCCTCTTGGTTAATCTTTCCTCACTCATTCTGTCCATGTGATCAAACCATTTCAAAACACCCTCTTCTGCTCTCTCAACCACACTCTTTTTATTACCACACATCTCTCTTACCCTTACATTACTTACTCGATCAAACTTCATATATACTAAATATGTTTTCTTACAGACTGGGATCTTGGGGTCTGTCTTCACCACGAATGTCTGCGAAAACAATTGAAGAAACCTGAATTCTTTAATCAATGGGCAGACATAAGACTCCTGTACAAGGTGTGCATACTCAAGAACTGTACTTATGATAAAATCAAATATTATTATACAGCAGTAATCATTACAAATCATAGAGAGGAAACAATTTGCAGTGTACTGATCACAGTACTCTTTATCGTGACGTCTTTAACCGTTGTTTATGTGTATAAATTTCATTCTGTGTCTGCTTTCCTCTTATCCAGAAATTCTACCAAAGACGTCCAAAGGGCTTGGCTGGAGCTTTGCAAGATTTAGGTATATCATTTGAAGGGCGAGAGCACTCAGGCATATGTGACACACGTAATACAGCAGTTCTTATCTCCCGCATGGTCCATGACGGCTGTATCATAAACATCACCAAATCCTTGGCAGCTAAGACAACTAAGGTCAGATTTATGTAGCAACCTAACTTATAGCAGCCATATATCTTATATATATTTTTTCAATCAGTTAAGAAGTTTTCTTACCACTACATTCCTTTTTCTGTCCTTTTCATAAAATCTCAAACTTTATGAAAATTTTCATCTCATGTCTTATGTTTCAAAGAACAGCTTTGAATTCAGTGAGAAGCCAATTTCTTCAGTGGTTTGGATGGTTAATAATTGACAAGTACCTGTTTCTTCCACAAGCCACTGGACACAGGAAACCAGCCAAACAGCAGAGAGAGAGAAAGTGAGTGTACCTACCCATGATGAGATTTAGCCAAAATGTCAAGTTTTCTTTTAATTTTTCTGTAGTAGTTCCATTCATGTTTATTTCTCCTGGCTGTCCATTGTTTAATGGTTCTGGCTTCGTAGCTGAACTGTTAAATATTTTTGTCCGATTTATTTTCAGTATGTTCCATGATATTCTCAAAGACTTAATAACTCTATAACTCTATATCTTCACTGTTGAGAGGCTTAAATGTTTAACACATTTTCCATTTTCATCTTGTTACCCTGTGTAGATTATCATATATTTTTTTCTTCTTTCTAGGCTATATAATTGCAGTTCTTTCAGCCTTTCAAGGTACTCCATATCTTCCATCCATTCAGTTTTGCTTTTGAAATGCTTATGAACTCTCCATAATACATTTGTTTCTAACTGTTTCATAGGTAATTATACACCAAAGCAGCTTTCAGTTATGACTATTATTCATACATAAAACATATTCATTAATAGGCTTTTATCTCTTGTAAGAAAGTTCTCAGAATCATACCAGTCATCACTTGATAGTGCTATCCTCTCAAAATGCTTTCTAATTTTAGTTTCCCATTTATTATGACACCCAAGCTTTTACATTTTGCCCAGTTACTATCAATTTCCCTTTTGGGCCTGTGATTAATGAATCACTCTTTGACTCGTAGCCAAAGGTAAGTACCCAGTTCTCAAAAAGGACCACTGGTCCCGGTTCCAGTCCTTGACTCAGAATGGATCGATGGTCCAGGTCATGGTCCTTCCTGAAGAAAGGAACTAGGACCAACTCAGCCCATGGTCCTAGGTCCTTTCATTTATCATAAGTGAAAAGTATTTACTTGAAATGAAACACACAAGCAATTGAAAACACCAGTACAAGTAATACTATTTAAATAGTAATTAATAGTATATAATACAAGTAATTACAAGAATACTTCATTTTCTCTTTAAGAAAACCAGTATTTCAAAATGGCTGTCTCTGAGCCCTGATCTTTTTGGCTTGAGGACATCTTTCCCAAAGAGAAGAGCTGCTCTATGGCAGCACTGGAAGTGATAGGTATATAAAACTTATGAACAACTTCTTCAACTCAGGGCTTGGCAATGAGTACTTGTTGATGATGAAGGATTTCACAAGCCTGTCACTGAGGCACGTTTCCACCAACCTGGTCACATTTTCTTTACTCTTCACCCTGCACTCGAAGAGAGCCCCAAAGAAATCCTCATCCTGGCAGAAGTGCCCCCATGCAGGCTTTGTCCTCCCCTTGCGTGATGTCCAATGCCTTACAGACTGGTTGCATCACCTCAAGATACTCTTTGAAAAAGCATAATCAACTGAAAGATAAACAGTGAATATTTCAGTCCTGTCCTTAAATTTTTTATTTTTATATCATATTTTTTACCTTTAAGTTTTAACATTTATACCTTTTCAAAGGAGAGATAGGTAGTATGTTTGAGGAAAGGAACCTGGATGTTTTGGCTCTGAGTGAAACAAAGCTCAACGGTAAAGGGGGAAGAGTGATTTAGGAATGTCTTGGGAGTAAAGTCAGGGGTTAGTGAGAGGACAAGAGCAAGGGAAGGAGTAGCACTACTCCTGAAACAGGAGTGGTGGGAGTATGTGATAGAGTGTAAGAAAGTAAACTCTAGATTGATATGGAGAGAGATGGGTGATTATTGGTGCATATGCACCTGGGCATGAGAAGAAAGATCATGAGAGGCAAGTGTTTTGGGAGCAGCTGAGTGAGCGTGTTAGTAGTTTTGATGCACGAGACCGGGTTATAGTGATGGGTGATTTGAATGCAAAGGTGAGTAATGTGGCAGTTGAGGGAATAAATGGTGTACATGGGGTGTTCAGTGTTGTAAATGGAAATGGTGAAGAGCTTGTAGATTTATGTGCTGAAAAAGGACTGGTGATTGGGAACACCTGGTTTAAAAAGAGAGATATGCATAAGTATACGTATGTAAGTAGGAGAGCTGGCCAGAGAGTGTTATTGGATAACATGTTAATTGATAGGTGCACAAAAGAGAGACTTTTGGATGTTAATGTGCTGAGAGGTGCAACTGGAGGGATGTCTGATCATTATCTTGTAGAGGCAAAGGTGAAGATTTGTAGAGGTTTTCAGAAAAGAAGAGAGGATGTTGGGGTGAAGAGAGTGGTGAGAGTAAGTGAGCTTGGGAAGGAGACTTGTGTGAGGAAGTACCAGGAGAGACTGAGTACAGAATGGAAAAAGGTGAGAACAAAGGAGGTAAGGGGAGTGGGGGAAGAATGGGATGTATTTAAGGAGCAGTGATGGCTTGCGCAAAAGATGCTTGTGGCATGAGAAGTGTGGGAGGTGGGCAGATTAGAAAGGGTAGTGAGTGGTGGGATGAAGAAGATTATTAGTGAAAGAGAAGAGAGAGGCGTTTGGTAGAGACTGAGTGTGAACGAATGTGGCCTCGTTGAGTTTTCCTAGTGCTATCTCGCACGGGGGGTGGGGGGGGGTTTCATGTGTGGTGGGGTGGCGATAGGAATAGATGAAGGCAGCATGAATGAATGTGTACATGTGTGTATATGTTTATGTCTGTGTATGTATATGTATGTATACGTTGAAATGTATAGGTATGTATATGTGTGGTGGGGTGGCAATAGGAATAGATGAAGGCAGCATGAATGTGTACATATGTGTATATGTTTATGTCTGTGTATGTATATGTATGTATACGTTGAAATGTATAGGTATGTATATGTGTGTGTGTGTGTGTGTGTGGACGTCTATGTATATACATGTGTATGTGGGTGGGTTGGGCCATTTTTTTGTCTGTTTCATTGCGGTACCTCGCTAACATGGGAGACAGCAACTAAGTATATAAAAGAAAAAATAGGCTAAAATTAAAAAAAAATTAGCATAACATAAGACATCTCGACCAATGAAGCAATACCCGTCCAAAGGAAAGTCAGTAAGGAATTCATGCAAGGATGACCACTGAGCTCTCCCAAAGTGCCAAAGTTGGCATTTTGAGGGAAGGCATGCCTAATTTGAGAGACAGAAATATGAATGTGGTCTGAGGACCCTAACAAGGCAGAGATAATACATTTATCTTGAGATGTTTCAGAGGTTAAAAAGGGGTTGAGTATGTTGGAATAGCAGTCATGATGATTGGAAACTCTTGTTGGCAGTTCAGTTATCTGTTTCAGATCATTAAAGAGGGAGTGGAGAGGAAAAGACCATGGCTCCATCGAATCATTCCAGGTAGAGATTAAACAATCCCTGAAGTGTACATGGAAATTTTGAACAGAGAGGTTTTCAGTGCATGGATATGAAAAGAGCAGTGTTTTGTGGCAGGAGGTCAAAGAGTTAAAGAGCTGTATTTAGTTGGAGGAATTGGAGGAGAGATTATTCAAAACTTATAAAGAAAGTTATAGAGTGTAGAGAGATTTTGAACCAAATGGCATCACAGTTTGATGAGTCATGGGAGTTTTGATATTACAGTAAGTGCAAACACCACATGGAAACAGAAACAATGGTAGTGATTATAATTAAGGGGGCAAGGGGGGAAGTAACAACAGGTATTGATGAAGTGAGTATTTTTTAGGTCTATTGAATGTGTTTGATGATAGATTAGGAGATGTAGGGTGTTTTGGTCGGGGTGATGTGTGAAGTGAGAGGGTCAGGGAGAATGGTTAGGTTAAAAGAGAGGTGGTGAAAGCTTTGCAGAAGATGAAATTTGGAGAGGCAGCAGATTTGGATGGTATTGTAGTAGAATTCATTAAAGAAAGGGGGTGACTGTGTTGTTGATTGGTTGGTAAGGATATTCAATGTATGTATGGATAATGGTGAAGTGCCTGAGGATTGGCAGTGCCATTGTACAAAGGCTAAGGGGATAAAAGTGAGTGTTATAACTACAGAGGCATAAGTTTGTTGAGTATTCCTGGGAAGTTGTAGGAGAGGGTATTGATTGAGAGGGTGAAGGCATGTACAGAGCATCAGATTGGGGAGGAGCAGTGTGGTTTCTGAAGTGATAGAAGATGTGTGGATCAGGTGTTTGCTTTGAAGAATGTGGGTGAGAAGTACTTAGAAAAACATATGGATTTGTATGTAGCATTTATGGATCTGGAGAAGGCATATGATAGGGTTGAAAGGCATACTTTGTGGAAGGTCTTGAGGGTATATGGTGTGGGATGTAAGCTGCTAGAAGCAGTGAAAAGTTTTTACCAAGAAAGTAAGGCATGTGTATGAGGAGGAAGAGAGGAGAGTGATTGGTTCCCAGTGGCTGATTCGAGTGAGAAACTGCAGAAGTTGGTGACTGAGTTTGGAAAAGTGTGTGAAAGGAGAAAGTTGAGAGCAAATGTGAATAAGAGCAAGGCTAATAGGTTCACTAGGGTTGAGGGACAAGTTAAGTGGGATGTATGCTTGAATGGAGAAAGATTGGAGGAAGTGAAGTGTTTTAGATATCTGGGAGTGGACTTGGCAGCAAATGGAGCTATGGAAGTGGAAGTGAGTCATAAGGTGGGGGAGGGGGCAAAGATTTTGGGAGCAGTGAAGAATGTGTGGAAGGAGAGAACACTGTCTCGGTGAGTAAAATGGGTATGTTTGAAGGAACAGTAGTTCCAACAGTATCATATGGTTGTGAAGCATAGGCTATGGACAGGGTTGCACAGAGAAGGGTGGATGTATTGAAGATGAAATGTTTAAGGACAATATGTGGTGTGAGGTGGTTTGATTGAGTAAGCAATAAAAGGGTAAGAGAGATGTTTGGAAATAAAAAGAGTGTGGTTGAGAGAGGAGAAGAGGGTGTGTTGAAATGGTTTGGACATATGGAGAGAACGAGTGGGGAAAGATTGACAAAGGATCAATTTGTCAGAGATGGAGGGAACAGGGAGAAGCAGGAGACCAAATTGGAGGTGGAAGGATGGAGTAAAAAAAGATATTGAGCAATCGGGGCCTGAATGTATAGGAGGATGAGAGGCATGCAAGGAATAGAGTGAGTTGGAATGATGTGGTATATTGGGGTCACTGTGCTGTCATGGGACTGAATCAGGACATGTGAAATGTCTGTGGGGCCTGGATGTGGATAGGGAGCTGTGGTTTCAGTGCATTACACATGACAGCAAGAGACTGAGTGTGAATGAATGTGACATTTTTGTCTGTTTTCCTGGCGCTGCCTCGCTGAAGAAGGGGATGGCGGTGCTGTTTCCTGTTGGGCCAGATAGTGCTAGGAATGAAGGCAAACAAGTATGAATATGTGCATGTGTATATACGTATATGTCAGCGTATGTGCATGTATAAGTATGTATGTGTGCATGTATGGGCATTTATGTATATACATGTGTATGTGAGTGGATGGGCCATTCTTTGTCTGTTTCCTGGCACTACCCCGCTTATGTGGGAAATGGAGATCAAGTATAATAAATAATAAATAAAACATCTGATAATAGAGGGTAAGCAGCCTTGGACAGTAGATTGTACAAAGAAGTTCAGGGAAGGGAGTAGAGAGATGGTGTACTACAGAGAAGGTTAGATTTGAGACTGAATGTTGCAGAAATGAGAGAAGAGCCAGATATGGGGGATGTATCTGGAATAGTGAAGAAGGTTACAATAACTGGATGTTAGTTAATGGGGCCCTGGGAACCAACCAGCCTAACTTAAGGAGTACTGATTCAGATCTGGAGAACTTGACTGAAATTGTACTTTTATATTTCTGCAAAATTACGGAAGGACCAACTGGGAAGGAAAATTGTAAGAGCTTTGTGAGTTCTGTGTTATTAAATGATGTGTTGGAGAATCTGTGGACTGGACACCATCCATTGTACGTGAAGCAAAGAAAGCAACACACAGCAACCTGGACTTGAGGCTGAGGGTGGTAAGTGGCAAATGGCACAGCACTGGCTCACTGTATTGCCCTCACTCACCTTTCTGATACCCAGATTGGTAGTAGTTCCCTGTACAGTGAATGGCTTCCACATATTACAAGGTGCCACCTACTGCTAATGTCTAACCCCTGTCAATGTGAGAGGAACTTAATTATAGATATAAGTGAGAGGCTTTACATAATAGTTTCTCCTGGGAAATGCAAATGAATCATAATAGCTGAGTAGTCAGAAGGCATTATCATTATTCAACTATTTTTTTTATTCAATACAAGGATGGTACGTATTAAAAGCATTTCTAAACAGGAAGGCAATTACCAGGAATGATTAAAAAAAATAGTTGAAAAAGTTTTCTCCTTGTATGTTTAAGACCCTTAAGTATATATAAGTATATATCACGGATACTTTCTGGCACAGAATCTAATCATTAAACAAAAAGCCTCCAAAATTTAGTGATACCCCAGGGAGGGTTTATCAAACACTTTCAAAAAATATTCTAGTCTTATTAGTAAATACAAAATACCAAGAAAAGGTGAGAAAAATAATTAAGTAACTTATTTGATGCTATACAGACATTCAAAGTTTGTGCATTCACTGTACACCATACGGATTCTATGTATGGCTTACAGATGCTCCTAGACTTAAAATGGGGTTTCGTTCCAATAAACCCGTCATAAGTTGAAAATATTGTGTCTAAACTACATTCAAAAGAGTACATCTAACCTACAGAGCATCATAGCTTAGCCTAGCCTACTTTGAATATTCCCAGGACACTTAAATTAGCCGACAGTCAAACAAAATCATCTATAACAAATTTCATAATAGTGTTTCTTTGCTGTGAACTTTCTTGGTGCCTTCGGTATAACTTCATGCTTGGCAGTTATCTTTAATTTCATATCAAGAGTAATTGGCTATCTTTTCTCACCAGAGGCAGGAGAGACAGATGGGCATTTTGTAAACATGATGGTATGCAAAAACACAAAACACAAAATCCAGAAAATTCTGGCAACACAATACACTGTAGAGTAATGGTTGTTTACACTCATGATTGCATGGCTGACTAGAAGCTATGGCTTGCTGCTGCTGTGCAGCATCATGAGAGAGTATATACAGCATATTGCAAGCCTGGGAAAAGATCAAAATTCAAAATTTGAAGTACAGTTTTTACAGAATAAGTATTGCTATTGCACCATCGTAAAGTTGAAAAATTGTAAGTAGAACCATCATAAGTCGGGGAGCAACTGTATTTACATAATTTGCAGATACTTCACTTATTATGTTTCATTCACATAATTTTCAGATATATGCATTATCCATGGTATTATACACAGTTTTGTAAGTCACTACACAGTGATATCTGCACAGTGATATGAGTCATCTACATGTATGCCTGCCATCACTTGTTCTAAAACATTCCACATTTCTTGCTTTTACATCACAATCAAGATCACTTTCCTATTATGATTGAAATCATGTTTAACATCCATCAAATCATTATCACTATCATTAAAGCCCTAGAGACAATCATGAAATTGCAGGGCTGGGTACACATGGCTGCACAACAAGTTACAGAAATCATAGAGGAAATATGCTAGAGGGAAGCAGGGCTGCATTTTCTCCCTCTGTGTTATGTGGGTAATGACAGAAGGATTTTTTCTGATGCTAAATATAGTTGCTAGTAAAATGAGGCATCTCTACACATTGAAACAGCTTGAAGAGGCAACAGTATAAATATGAATGCAATAGCCATAGTAGGGCAGCATCCATTACATATTCTATTCCTGATACAGGAATAATGTTAGTCCATTTTGACAGAAGTTGAAGGGAATATTTATCTAGTTATGAGTATCTGTGACTAGAATTGCCTGGGGCAGGGGTAGTGAAAGAGGGAGGGAGGGAGAGAATAAGTGTATGTATCTGCTTACCTATACAGTTGGACTTTTTACAACATTGTCTTGGTTAATGATGTTTTGCTTTAACAACCTTTGTATTTCAAGAAATAGATCTGCTCCAAATCACGAAGCTTAAGTTCTGAAGCTACACTGTCAAACTTATGATATATGGCCACAGTCTCTCAACCAAGAGTTGAATATGTCCATTGACTAAGAGTTCATCTAGTCCATCCTAAACTACCCCTCACAGATGGACCTTTTACAACAATGCCCTAGTTAATGGTATTTTGCTTTAAACACATTTGTATTTCAAGAAATAGATCTGCTACAAATCATGAAGCTTAAGTTCTGAAGCTATGCTGTCAAACTTATGATACATGGCTGCAGTCTCTCAACCAAGAGTTAAATATGTCCATTGACTGACAGTTCATCCAGTCCATCCTAAACTACCCCTCACCTGCCTGGTCATCAACGTGTCAAAAGCAAATACAGGTACACCACCGATTTTCCGGCAATATTGGTTCCAAAACTTACCAGATTAACCATTTTGCCGGACCAACCATGGTCACATAATAATAATTCATCAATACACCACTAACCTACTAATTATACTCCTCCCATGTGGACTGCTAGAAATTTAAATCAAACAAATATTGAATGTATATTGAATAAACCATTCAGTCATCACTCAATCGTGCTCAGTACTCTTACCACCTTTCATAGTTTTTCTAATTGTCATTTGCTTCTTGGAATCGCCGTCTGCATAGAATTCAATATTTTCTCACTTTGCTTCTTTATATCATATACAGATGATGAACCAATAATATAGATATCACACAGCTTGCGTACGAAAACACCACAGTCCATTTTTTAAGTTCTACTTTATCTTGGATCAATATGGACAGGTGGTTATGTTTGACACCATGACTGACACTCTCATATGTCTTAGAAGCCATAGCTAGGGTTAAATTTAAGCAAAGTAAGCTAAGAATCTCATAGAATTGCGGTATCACCACCAACAAGTGCAGTGTAAAGAATGTAATTAAGTGCATCCTACACACAACACCATCTGTGGCCGCCCAGTAAACTAGTCTGGTGGCCATGGTAATTTCAAGTTCCCCTCAATGAATTTTGTCCAGACTAAAGGAGGTATTGAACCATCAATTGCCGGAAATTCGGTGGTGTACCTGTATAATATAGCTCTTTGCAAAAGCACAAGACCTTTCCCGTCCAAACCACTCCCATAGATAACCACCACCTAAATAGATGTAGAATATGTGAGCAATTAAGAAATATAGAAGAGAAAGCAGCAGGAGGAAGGTGTACGGGCTTAAAAAGAGGGCAACTGAAAATTGAATTGAGAATCAATAAACTTAGAGAGGATGAGATGTTGTTTTGGAAGGAGGCTCAGAGTGTGAGAAAAACAAGAAAACACATAGGATGACTGGTGAAGGGGACAAATGGGGATGTGGTAACAGGTAGTGATAAGGTGAAGGGGAGATGAGAATACTTTGAGAGGGTGAAGGTCTTGTGTTTGATGATAGGGTGGCAGATGTAAAGTGTTTGGGTTGGTGAGGTATTTGAAGCGAGAGTCATGGCAAGTGGTCTGGTAAAGTAAAAAGGGTAGAAGCCTTCTATAAGATGAAATGTGGCAAGGTGGCTAGAGTGGATGGTGTTGCAAATAAATTTCTAAAGAAAGGGATAACTGTATTGTTGATTGATTACTTAGAATTTTCAGTGTCTGTGTGGATCATGGGAAGGTACTTGAGGAATGGCAGAATGCATGTATAGTGCTATTGTATAAAGGCAAAGGGAAAAAAGGCAAGAGTTCAAATTACAAAAGTATCAGTTTGCTAAGCATACCTAGTAAGTTATATAGAAGAGTGGCATGCACTGAACATCAGACTGGGGAGGAACAATGTGGTTTCAGGACTGAAAGAGCATGTGTTCTGTGACAAATACTTAAAAAAACAGAAAGATTTGTAAGTGGCATTTATGGATCTGGAGAAATCATATTATAGGGTTCATATAGATGCTTTGAGGAAGATCTTATGAATATAAGGTGCAGGAGGAAAGCTATTAGAAGCAGTTTTTATCAAGTCTGTGTGGCATGTGTCTGAGAAAGTAGAGAGGAGGATAAGTGGTTCCAAGTGAAGGTGGGTTTGTAGCAGAGAAACCACTTCAGTATGCTGTTTGTTTATAGATGAGGTGATGAGGGAGATATGTTCAAGGGTCTTGGGAAGAGTTGGGTAGGTATGCAGTCTGTAGAGATGAAGGGGACCTGGGAAGCAGGTCAGTTATTTTATGCTGATGACACTGTACTTGTAGCAGATTTGAGTGAGAAACTGCTGAAGTTGGTGTCTTTAGTTTGGGAGAGTGTGTGAAAGGAGAAAGTTGACAGTAAATGTGAATAAAAGCAAGTTATCAGTTTTAACAGGGGTGTAAGTCCAAACAGAGAAAAACTGGAGGAAGTGAAGAGTTTTAGATTCCTGCGAATGGACATGGAAGCAAATGGAATCATGGGGTGGGTGAGTGGGCAAAGGTTTTAGGAGCATTTAGGGATGTGTGGAAAAAGAGGTTACTATCTGGGAGGGCAAAATCAAGTATGTTTGAAGATCTAGCAGTCCTAACGATATAGTATGAATACAAGGCATAGACTATAAGTGAGAATGTGTGGAAGAGGGTGAAGGTGTTGAAAATTAATAAGAAAGTATGGTTGAGAGAGCTGAAGAGGTAGTGTTGAGATGATTTGGATACATGGAAAGAATAAGTGAGGACAGGTTGACAAAGAGGATTTATGTGTCAAAAGAAGAATTGACAAAGAGAAGGGGGACAGCAAACTGGAGATGGAAGGATAGAGTGAAACACATTTTGAGTGCTTGGGCCCTAAACATGTGTGAGGGTGAAAGAAGTGCATGGAACAAAGAGAAAAGGAGTGAGGTAGTATACAGGGGTTGATGTGCTGTCACTGGACTGAAACAGGGCATATGAAGAAGCCAGAAGAAACCAGAGAAAGGTTGTGGATCAGGGGTTGTGGTTTCAGTGCATTACACAAGACAGCTAGAGAATGGATTTGAGCAAATAAGGCTTTTTCTTTGTCTGTTCCTGGCATTATCTCAGTAATGCAGGAAACTGAAAAAATATGAAAGACAAAGAAATTGTGTAATTCTGTGTAGTTTTTATGCTTCAAGTCTTGTCTCCTCCTTAAATTCTGTCTCATCTCTTTTCTTTTAGCTTCCTTATTAAGTATTACAGAATCAAAATTTTCTGTTTGTGTATCATATGTGATTTTCTTTCCCTTTATGTTAGAGGCTCCAGTCACAGACAACAGTCCACAACAAGGCCAGGCCTTAACTGAAATACAGAGAGGTTCATGAAAGGGAAAAAGAAGAGACAAGGGAATGTCTTTAAAAATTTTGGAGGAATTGAAAACTTCTTTTAAAATGTGCCACATTGAGAAAGACATGAGAGGGTACAGAGTCCCAAAGCTTTGAGGTATAAGGACAGAAACAGTTATCAAAACATTGTGGCGTTGGGCAAGCATGTCAAGTTTTATGTTAGCTTGAGAGAGTTAATAAGCTGGACAGCTTTCAACTCAACTCTGTCAAGAAAGGATGCGGAGTTAGAACCACTCCAGATGTAAGTGCAGTACTTCATACAAGGATGGATTAATCCTTTGAATAAACAGCAATTGTTTGGAGTTTAATAAATTTTGACATCTAAACAGGACTTCCAGTTTCTCAGAGGCAGACTTAGCTATATCTGTAAAGTGGGATTTCAAAGATAGAGTTGCTCTTACATTTATACCATGCACGTTCACTGAGTTAAGAGGTGGAATTACCAAAGCACAGAAGGAAAGGGGAAAGTTGCGAGGAATTCTTGATAGAGAGATGAGCTGAAACTGGGTCCTGAAGGCATTAACTTTACCAGATTTTGTCTACCCCACTGAGATATCCTGTCCAAGAGGAAGTTGAGACAAAATACAGATTGTGTGAGGAGGCTGAATTGAAGGATGTGGAGGAATGCAGTATTTTTGGCACATGAGTATATTTAGCTATTTGTGGAAGAAAAGAAATTGTTGATAAAATGGAGAAAAGGTGCAGAAGTCAGGACAGAACCTTGAGGGTCACTGCTGTTGATGGTAAAAGGGGGAGAGGCTGATCCATCAATAACCAGGTACACTGGGGGGCAAAACAGGGGAGATTAAAAATGAAACTTGGATGCCACACCCTGTCAAAAGCTTTGGATATGTAAAGGGCAACTACATAGGATTCCCCAGCCTTTCAGGGATGACAACCTGTTGTTAATAAGATAGAAAAGAATATCACCAGTGGATCTTGCCTTACAGAGGCAATACTGGTGATCAGAGAGAAGACTGTGGCTTTCAAGGTGTTTTAGGATTGTGAGTTGAAAGGGATTCAAAGACTTTGGAAATGGTTAATGTCAAAGCAACAGGACTATAGTTAGAGGGCTTAGAATGGTCATCTTTCTCAGGGTTGCTATGTACCAACTTATGCTTCAAAGAAGGAGGGAAAGGTCTGGCTTTTCATCATAAATGGAACAGAAGAGTAAGAACACATGCATGTTCAGATGCACACTTTCATTATATGGGGATGGATGCTATCTGTACCATAAGCCTTGCTTGTGTCCAGAGGGAGGGGCATAGGACTGGTAAGAGGAACTGGTGAAGAATGTAAAAGTCATCCAAGGTAAAGTTACAGAAGAAACAGGAACCAAAAAGAATAGCTTGTCTTTGGATAAGACAGCTATAGTACCATCACAATGGAAAAGTGATGGAAAGGTAAAGTAACAAAAGTTGTTAGTGATACCCGTAACTAAAGACCAGAAAGACCCATCATTGGATGAAGAGGAAAGGTCTTTGCACTTCCTTTGAATAAAGGAATGCTTTGCCTCATGGATAATGTGGTACTTGCAATGATCATGGGCAGTGATAAATGCAGAAGGGAGTCAGAGGTTGGAAAGTTTTTCTAAGCCTGATATGCCTAATCCCTTGTCTGAATGGCCTCAGAACAGCAATGATTAAACCAGGGATTGATAAAAGAGATCGTCTTGGAGGAAGAGGGAATAAATGCTTCCATTCCCGCAACAATAACCTTTGCTATATATTTGGTGGAGACAGAATTATCACAATATAAGAGACAGTAATATACTTGAGGAAAATCAAAAAAGGACATTTGTAAGTTATTCCAGTCAACTTTGTTGACTTGCCAATGTTTACGTTGAGAAGTGGCTACTGGAAGAGGAGGTGCTGTTAAAACATAAATTTGTGATAGCGTGGTTAGATGAGCCAACTGGGGGTGGGTTTGTTTAGGTACAGCATAAAGGATTAGAAGTGAAAAACAGATCCACAATATTTGGATAGTGGTCACAGTGGTCAGGAATATGGGTAGGGTGGGAGATTATTTGCTCTAGATCATTGAGAATGGAGAATGTGAGGGTTTGAGTTACCTCATCATCCTTATGGGAGGAATTCAACCATTTTCTATGGTGAATGTTCAAATCCCCTAAGAAGATGATCTCAACTTATGGGTGAGAGGATGCCACAGCCTCATGGCAAGAGTTTATATACATGAGGATATAAAATTTGTAGAACTATGAGAGCAGTAGGCAAAACAAAGCAAAAGAGTGGTAGTTGGAAGACAAACCCTGAGCCAAATAACACCATAGTTTGGGGACCAAGGTCTTCAAGGCATGCTACAGGCTTGTTGATGTTGGAATAAGCATAGACACCACCTCTGAGCTGAAATCGTAAATGGAGATTATAGTTGGATATAAGAAAGAGGCTAGTGAGAACATCATTAGATCTTTGGTTCTCTGAGAAATGTAAGGTATGTGGAAACGCACTAGACAGATGGTGTTCAACAGAAGAGAGGTTACTAGAGAGATCACAAACGCTACTATAGTGAATAGAGGGAAGGTCATACTATAGTGAATAGAGGGAAGGTCATGCGAGGGGCCAGTATCACTACTAACCCTCCCTTCAGTAGTCAGGTGGAAACCTAAATATGATGCCAGGGACTAGGGGCCATAGGGTTGTTGGACTCTATCATGATTACTCTTAAAAGTATTGTGCGGACAGGAGATGGCAAGATAACTTATGTGAAGAAAATAAGTGAGGTCTGGGTAAGCGTATGGTACTGGTAAGAAGATGGAAGGACGAGCCAGTCAGTCCCCTTTTGATGAGACAAAAAGTAAAATCAGCAATCCTAACAATGAAGCACCATTTTAATGCTCCTCAGTCAGGACAGTAGTACCACCCTGAGTGGCTGATGTCAGCTTCCTACTACCTAAAGGATTGCTTAAGGGTTTGGGATAAGATATTCCTTGAGTTAGCTGGGGCATTGGAAGGGGCTAATACACTACCACCTGAGCCCTCCCTCTTGTTGGTAGCAGAGTCAGACATGAAAATGTAGTCATAGGAGTATACCTTAAATTTACAAGGGTTGTGGGGGGGGGTCACTACTCAAATACCTTCATTGGCCATGGAGTCATTTAACTGTATAGCTTACTCTAACTCCACTTTGAACTTTGATATGAGATTCCAGATATGCAGAATCCAACGTGAATTTCATCTGAAATCTAAAAAAACTACAGTCATGCAAATAAATTTCACACCTTATGAGTATTTCTGATTATAATATATGCAAGTCCCTCTTCTGCCAGGAGTTGTTATTATATATCACTTTTCAAATCTCATTATTTGTTACATCTGTTTCCTATATATTTAGTCTATTACAACCATCCATTACCATTATGCTAAGGCAGTGTTTCTTTACATCCTCCCTAACCCATTTTCTTACCAAGCATTTGTCATGGCTTCTGGTATTGTTGTCTGACTGTTAAAAGCTTGAAGGATGGACCTTTCTGTGGTTTACCCTAGACATTTCACATGCCTTGGTTTGGTCCAATGACAGCATATTGACACCTGTATACCACATCATTCCAATTCAATCTATCCTGTGCAAATCTTTCACCCTCTACATGTTCAGGCCCTGATCCCTCAAAATATTTTTTTAACTTCATCCTTCCATCTCTAATTTGGTTTTCCTTGTTGTCCTTGCTCCCTCGACTTCTGACACATGTATCTTTTCTGTCAACTTTTTCTCTATTATTTTCTCCATATATCCACACCCTCTTCAGCTCTCTCAACCTCACTCTTTTTATTACTACACCTCTCTTACCCTTTCATTACTTACATGATCAAACCACCTTACACCAAATACTGTCCTCTAACATTTCATCTACAATTTATCTTCCCTCTCCATTCAGCCTTATCTATAACTCATGACTCGCACACACATAATATTGCTGGGACTACAATACCTTCACACATACCCATTTTTTCCCTCCTGGATACAATTTTCTCTTTCCAGACATTCTTCACCATTCCCAGAACCTTTGCTCCATTACCCACCTTGTGACTTACTTCTGCTTCCATGGTACCATTTCTTGCCACATCCAATCCCACTTATCTAAAATACTTTCCTTCTACCAATTTTTCTCCTTTCAAAATCACACCCCAACTAAGCTGTCCCTCAACCCTGCTAAGACTTAATAACTTTGCTTTTATTCACATTTACTCTCAACCTCCTCCTCTCACACACTCTTCGTGTCACTAACTTTTGCCATTTCTCACTCAAATCTTCCCGGGCCCTCTCATCCCCAACAGCATCATATTCACCCCTCTCTTCAAGTTTCTTATATTTACCTCCCTCAACATCCCATCCATTAACAAATCAAAAAATCAAACAACCACGGTGGCATCACACACCCTTGCTGCAGAACAACCTTCATTTGGAACCACTCATTCTCCTCTCTTCCTACTCGTACACATGCCTTACACCCTTGATAAAAGCTTCTCACTGCTTTTAGCAGCTTACCTCCCACACCATATATTCTTAAGACCTTTCAGACAGCATCTTCACCCTCTTAATCACTACCCTCCCATACAACTTACCAGGTCCACTCAACAGACTTATACCTTTGTAGTCTGAACAAATACCTTTATTCCCATTGCCTTTATACAATGGCAAAATATATCCATTCTGCTGATCTTCATGCATGTCACATGGTCCATGCATACACTGAAAATCCTAACTAACTGATCATCAACACAGTCACCCACCCTCCATTATACATTCAACAGCAATACCATCCACTCCTTGACATATTTCATCTTATGTAAGGCTTTCACCACCTCTTCTCTCTTCATCAAACTCTCACCAAGACTCACTTCACATACCACCCCAAACAAAACACACTACATCTGCCACCCTATCATCAAACATATTCAACAGTCCTTCAAAATACTCAATCTGTCTCCTCATATCAATACCTGTTACCACTTCCCCTTTTGTCCCCTTTACTGATGTTCCCATTTGTTCTCTTGTTTTCAGAGCATTATCAACTTCCTTCCAAAATATCATATTCTCCCTAAAATGTACTGATACTCAAGTCTCTTTTGCATTTTTTTTCAACCCCTGCACCTTCCTCTTGACCTCCTGCCACTTTTTCTTATACATCCCCCAATCATTTCACTCTCTCCCTGAAAGTGCTGCCCAAATGCCTCTTTTCTCTTTCACTAGCAACTTTACTTCTTCATCCAACCACTTTCTAATCTACCCACCTCCCACCATTTGCATGCCACATGTATATCTTGCACATGCCAGTAGTGCTTCCCTAAATATTTCCATTTCTCATCCACTCCCCTTGCTTCATCTACTCGCACCCTCTGCTATTCTTCACTCAATGTCTCAAGGTATTTCTTGAGAAAGTCTACTTTCTAAGCTCACTCTCATCACTCTTCTCACTGATATTGTTTCCTCTTTTCCAAAAACCACGTCTTCCGTCTTCATCTCCACAAGATAGTGATGAGACAGACATCCTACCAGCTGCTCCTCTTAGCACATATTCATTTACATGACAGTAAAGCAAGCATCATCTCACTCGAAGTCTGGGAACTCTGCCCTCAAGGAAAGGCAGCTCATTCTTCCGTTGTTTAGGTGAGGAGAAAGAGACTATTCTAGATGGTGCTTAATGAAAGATTACAAGAAATGTAAAAAGTTTTATAATCTTAACATGACTTTTTCTCTCTCCCTCATCCTCCTACACTGTCTCTCTTGCTCTATCTTTCTTTTCTCATAACTCTCTTAGATTGTGATGCAATAAATCCTCATGTTACAGTGTGAAGACAAGGTCTATTAATGAATGATGTATCAACATCCTGAAGTAAATCATGTTACAGTGTGAAGATAAGGTCTAGTAATGAATGGTGCTTGAGCATTACAGTGTGATGATAAGGTCTAGTAATGAATGTGCATGAGCATTACAGTATGAGGATAAGGTCTGGTAATGAATGGTGTATCAGCATCCTGGTATGTTCACCAACTTCCTGGTAAAAGAAATTTTCCTGGATATACACTAAGTATTTTTCTCCTTGTTTCCATCACCATGAAAAGCTGAAGTACCCTAGCCTATCTCTTAATGTATATAGATCCCATCCCTTTGCTTCCTTGTCTATCTATTTTGTAGCAAACAAAATGTGACCAGCATCACAGCTCCTTTCAGGAGTACCATCCACAAATACTAAGATGTGGGATAGACATAAACCTACAGTGGATTAACTTCTACATTCACTCTTCAATGAGTGGCCTTAAGTTTTTCCCCATTAGCTTTATTGGTCCATAAAGGAAATTTCTGTTCTCTGATCTTCAGACACACACTATTTTGGTACTCAGAATACCTTTCTCTAGAAGTTCCTTTCACTAATTACCCTTGCTTCTGGTCTCAAATAAGTGACATTCATGCCATGTCTAGACACAAGAACCCCCTTAATTTTCACCAGGATCTGGATTGGCTGAAGCTCTGCCATAATCCAGAATTCCTTTCCAAAAAAGTATAGTGGTAAAGCTCTGCAACAAAGACAATGTCATTATTTGATGACAAAAGTAGCCCACTGCAATCAGCCAAGTGGGTACTCTCAAATCCGATGTAAACTCCATTAAGAACTACATGAGAGGAGATATGCTTAGCTTTCTAGCCTCTAAGCTTCCCTTATCCACAAGAAACTGTTATCCATGACTCATCCTTAGATCCAAACCTTCCATTAACACTCATGTCCATGGTATCATGAAAATGACCTCCATGCTAGCTGATCTGAGGAACCTCTCACTACAAGATAATGTTCACCTTACACTTAGAGTTTGAAGAACACATACAGCAAAAATACATAACCTGAACTTTCTAGACATTCCAAGTGTAATGCAAAGAAGTTTGCCATGGCCCTTTTTCTAACCCTTTCTTAACGCAGCCCATATTGGCAATATGTACAATGGCAAATTGTTTTATCTTCTCTAATAAGCTGTTATTTCTTTACTCCTTTACTCCTACATGGGAGTCTAGTGAGCTACAATCCAGTTCCCTTGTCTTCCTATCTTTCTCCTCCTCTTGTCTTTATGGGTGACTATTCTTTTCTTTCATAGGACTGTGGCATATAGCACATTGTGGTAACTTAAGTCTATACTAGCCAAGGGTAGTAGGCATACTGCCCTCAGGAGGTGGAATCCAGTGGCAAGTGTAGTTATAAACTAAGTAGATATGCATATATTGCAGGAGGAAGGGTTTTGCCCATAGGTCTATGAGATTATTCGATTCAAGTACCTCTACAGAAAGTAGTGTTCACTTACATCTTGCAAGCTGAAACCCACATTGTGGTAACTTAAGTCTATACTAGCCAAGGGTAGTAGGCATACTGCCCTCAGGAGGTGGAATCCAGTGGCAAGTGTAGTTATAAACTAAGTAGATATGCATATATTGCAGGAGGAAGGGTTTTGCCCATAGGTCTATGAGATTATTCGATTCAAGTACCTCTACAGAAAGTAGTGTTCACTTACATCTTGCAAGCTGAAACCCACATGTCCTATTCAAATCTGACTGTTTCATTACCTGGAGGTCTTGTTAGTTAGATTTTATGTTTTCCATTATTGCTATAATTTGCAGTTTTATAAAAGAATTTTTTGTCCTATTCTAATACATGACAGCTAGGAACTGAGTGTGAACAAATGTGGCTTTTGTTGTCTTTTCCTAGCGCTACCTCACACACATGCGGGGGAGGGGGTTTTCCTTTCATGTGTGGCGGGGTGGCGACGGGAATGAATAAGGGCAGACAGTATGAATTATGTAAATTTGTATATATGTATATGTCTGTGTGTGTATATATAGGTATACGTTGAGATGTATAGGTATATATATGTGCGTGTGTGGGTGTGTATGTATAGACAGGTGTATGTGGGTGGGTTAGGCCATTCTTTAGTCTGTTTCCTAGCGCTACCTTGCACACATGCGGGGGGGAGGGGGTTTTCATTTCATATGTGGAGGAGTGGCCACGGGAATGAATAAAGGCAGACAGTATGAATTATGTACATGTGTATATATGTATATGTCTGTGTGTGTATATATATGTATACGTTGAGATGTATAGGTATGTATATGTGCGTGTGTGGATGTGTATGTGGGTGGGTTGGGCCATTCTTTCGTCTGTTTTCTTGTGCTACCTCACTAACGCGGGAGACAGCGACAAAGTATAATAAATAAATAAATATCTAATAGAAGTTTCTGAAATTTCACAGGTCAGCAATCTGAAGATAAAAGCTCAACATCTTTTGCATCAAGTGAAGGCAGCCATGTCTAATTCAAAAAAAGAAGATAGAAATGGTAATAATAAGCAAAAGAGAAAACTAAGAGAAAGTCATGCAAATATTGAAACCACCAAAAATTATGAAAATAATGCTTGCATGCCTTGCAAGACAACATGTCATAGGTGGCTAGAATCTACAGATCACAGAAATGTAACATCAAAGCAAAGAGCAGTGCCTACTGAAAAATCAAATAATGTGAGTATGCCATATTCCTCAAATAAGCTTAAGTCTGAGCCTCAGCCTGAAAATTATGTAGAAACTGAAGTTGGTGGACAAGAAAATCGTCACAATTCCTCCCTTAATGTTCAGGAGATGGAAGCAATAAATGAAGCAGGTGTGAATGAAATGAGATTCCCATGCAGACCATCAAACTTAGCCAAATCCTTTAAAGTTACAGGGGTTTTACCATGTAAAATGAAAACACTTGTACAAAATAATATTAACAGTAAACCATCTGGGTGCTCATGGAATACACCAAAACTTCTAGACTACAGAAAAATGAATTCTTTTAAAACAATGGTCACCACAAGTAAAAATGTGGCTAACATACCTGATTTTTCTGTGGAGTCAGGTGTATCAGGAGAAAAGAGAAGTCTTCAGTCATATCAGAGGCTGGAATTCTCAGAAAAGTTACGTAAAGCTGATTTAAATTGGCAACACTATAAAAATACACCTCCACTGTGCAACTGTGGACGAAGAGCAAAGCTTTTGATAACCTCAAAACCTGGACCAAATCAAGGGCGACATTTCTTTTCTTGTCCTCTTGGAAAATCTGAGTCTAGGAAAGGGTGCATGTTTTTCAAATGGGGGGATGAACCATACACCAAAGTCCTATCATTTCCAACCTCATACAATACTCCCGTATCAAATCTAAATAATTTGTTTGCTGCACAGTCCCTTCCTCCCAAAAAGAATATCAGGGAAAGTCCATTGTATGCAAATCAAAGACCAAAGAGTGAACCAGTTGATAAGAAACAGAAATTTACTGCAACTAATCCACACGGTAGATATAGCAAGTTGCCTTTTGAAGCACCAATTACTGTAGATGTAGGAAGATCAGGTAGCTCTAGAATGATGCCTTATCAGATTACTCCAGATATTGTGAAAGCAAAATCAATTAGTAATAAACATATTTCATGTAATTATTCTTTTAAGTGATTCCAGTTGAATTCACAGTATCAAGTAACAGGCAAGTATACTTTTTGCACTAGTTTATAATCTATACAAGATGTTGAAAAGACAGTCTAGATTGTTATCTTGTTGATGTCAAAGTTTCTTGGCTTGGACAGGAACCATTAGTGCTAAACTTATAATGGATATTGAGGAGAAAAAGAAGTTTTTTGAGGCAATGGAAAACTTGCCTTTTCAAAAAAGAGCTAATTTTGAACAGTTTGTGAACAAAAGAAAAGATAGTTTCAAAACTTTATGCTGTTAGAAAGGAGAGACATCATAACAGCTCACTCTTGAGTTGTCAGCAGCCACACTGTAATTATTTGTTATAGTGGCTTGCTGAGTACTGCTTGGCCAAGGCACACAAACCAATGCATAAGTGTAGCATACTAAATAGGGAGAGTGGATTAGTTTTGAGATGTGACTCAGGAAATAGCCAAGTCATTGCTGAGAACTCATTTTTGTTAAATAACTATATAGAAATAAAGCCACCCTTAATTTTCAGAGTTGTATTTCATTAAATAATTGTTCATTCCTTTGTGTAATTGGAGTAGTTACTAATAAAAAATAGCTGGCATCTGAATAAGATTTGCAATTTTCTTGCAGGCTAATCCAGTTATGTGTAAATTTAGGGTTCCTAAAATAGATAAGATGTATTGATAGTGCCAGTTAAGGTTATGGTGTTGCATGATGGAACTATAAGAATCATATTACCTCCAGGGAGGAGTTGGGAAAATTTTATGAGGTTTTAGAAACAAAAGGGGAATGAGTTTTTGAGGATTCTGCTTAACTCTTTGACTATGCACTTACTTTCTAGCTGGTTTCCCCAAGAGTTGCAGTTATTTTCTGGCTGATTTCCAGTGTCAATAATCCACCAAGAAATAAAAGTATAGATTTGCCCTTTTGTAAGACTTTTTCAGTACTGAAAGAAGCTCTGTTTTCTATATCAGACAGTAATATTATATAGCATGATCTCATACATAAGTTGATTCCTCAACTTTCATTCAAAAAATTTAGATTTTTTCGTGTATCTAGTGTATAAGTCGACCCCAGTCTTTGAGTGAATACCGTAAGGAAACCAGCAACTACTTTCTACCCCTTATTCTAAGACTTACCATAATGTGGTATTGCAATGGGTATGTTGTGTCTATTACCCTTAACCCATTATTTTCGTTCCTAAGTACATGTAAACATTCCAGTTTTAAAATAGGTGAGAACTTGGTCAACTACAAGAATTAAATAAGCCATTTTAACAATAATGAATTATGTACCTCAAAAAATACACTAAATTACTCTGCTATGATAAATGCAAGTGGAGAATCTACTACAGGGGAAACCTCTTTAATCCGGTAGCATTAGGACCTGGTCATTACTGGACCACAGAAAATGCCCTAAGAGAACCTCTATGTAGGTAGATATATGCCGACCCCTTGGCTTGCCAGCTCATTCACATTCAAAAGGAGAACAAAGCTTAAAACAGGTAATAATACAGCCATTAATGTTCCAAACAAGGTTTTCATTGTTACATCAGATTACGTCAAAAGTACCCCCAGATGGAGACTCCGCACTATCTTGGGCAAGGGTTATTCGTGGCATACGACGCCAATGCAGAGCAAAGTCGACAGCACTATACGCGTGTTCTGGGGCTGTTTTCCGCTGCCAATAACTGTGTAAATTCATCCACAAACTTTGTCGCAGTTTTGAAGCAAGTAGTTATGTTACGAACAACCATAAGTTGGTAGTTGTCTTTTGTCGACTCTTGTTACTATTGTTTTATTGTTATAGTCAAGACAGTCACCCCTCGCTGCATCAAATTCAGCCAGATAGCCGGCTCGTACACTTTCTCTCGCCCTGTGCATATTGCTGTTGGTTGTTTAGTAAAGAAAATGGGGCTTTTATAGAACCTTTTAATTCGACCTTAAACTACAAGCTTCCGTGTCAGCAACGCTTTTCACCGTACACACTATGTGATGAAATTTCGTTTCCACTTAAACTTGTGTAACCATCCTTGCGAATATTCATTCATAGTCTAGCTTTAGTTCTCTATGTAAAACTTTGGCCTCCTTGATAAGCATCTCCCCAGAATGCTTACACTCATTACGTGATAGGTTAAACCACTTTTATAAGTGCACTGTCTAATTCTGTACTCTTGGCACCTTTCAAAGTTTTCTGAAACAATAAACTTTTCTAGCTTTCATTTTCAGCAAAAAAAAAAAAAAAAAATATGTATATTAGAAGTTAACAGGCTGTTAATTATCTTGGCAGCAGTGTAAACATACTTTGGTGCTTTAGCGCCACTATGTTGGGTTTTACGGCCATCGACCTACGAGTAAGGTCATTAGCCAGCAACCCTATTCAATGTATGACTGAAGTCATCATTCCTAAATATCTGTTCTAAAAAATAGAAAATATATAGATAATTATAATTGATATCATAATGATAAAGATAATAGTATTAAAAATAAATGATGGAAAGAGAAATGTGAGTATTGAGCCGACGTGGTGGCAAATACCATCCAGTGGCACAGCACCCACGGTTGCATTTTACCTAAGACTGCGA
Source organism: Panulirus ornatus (assembly GCF_036320965.1). Classification (NCBI taxonomy): domain Eukaryota; kingdom Metazoa; phylum Arthropoda; class Malacostraca; order Decapoda; family Palinuridae; genus Panulirus; species Panulirus ornatus. The sequence goes on from NC_092224.1 coordinate 41,502,596, forward strand.
GTAGATGGGACAGACTAGAGATAGTCCTCCACCACGACGTCCGCCGGCTCAGCACCATGGCGTTGCTGCCCCGGGGGATAACCAATCTCCCCAACAGGGTTGATCGCCTAGTGAATGGCCATGTCCAACCACAACGCGACCGGTCCAAGTAGGAGCCTCACACCGAGGCCAACCCCGCCACAGAGAACCCACGAACCACCTTACATCATCTTGATTAATTCTGCTTCTCTGAGGAAGACCATCAATTTGTCAATAGTTCTCTGATTATCCCCGGGTACATTGATGATGTTGAAGGAAATGTTTTTCTTGTAGTGTTTTATTAGTTTCCTTTTATGTTGTTGAAATCTGTTGCATCGGAAAAGTAAATGTTCTACTGAGGAGAGTTCTGCGCATTGTTGGCATACTGGTGGAATGTTTTTGTTTATGTATGGTCGCAGATGGATGGTAAAAGTACAGTTCATTCTGAGGCGGGCAGCACGACCTCCTCTCTTCTGTTCTTGTGGTATAAGGTCGGCCAGTCCGCCACTTCTTGCTTATATTTTCTATTGATTGTCAGGTTGTTCCACTGATTCTGCCATAAATGGATTGATCTCTTCTCCAAGGAAAGGCAGGACCCCAGCTCCCGAGGGATCGGAACGACCTCCTCGACTTCTGAGGTCGACTTAGCCAACCGGTCTGCCTGTTCATTCCAGTATATATTGCAATGACCAGGACTTTTAACACTATCTCCAGGACTGTCGATATCCTATACCAGGATTATCGACACGCAATTCCCAGAATTTTCAACATGCTATCCCAAGGACTTTCGATCCGCTATCCCCAGGATTGTCGATACTCTGTCCCCAGAATTGCCGACACGCTATCGCAAGAATTGTCAACACCCTATCCCCAGGACTGTCGAAAAGCTATCCTCAGGACTGTTAACATGCTTTCCCCAGAACTGTAAAAACGATATCCCCAGGACTGTCAACACGCTGTGCCCAGGAAATTTTAACATCCTATCCCAGGACTTTTAGCATGCTATCCTTAAGACTGTCGACACGCTATCCCCAGAACTATTAACACGCTATCCCCACGACTGTTAACACGCTATCATCTGGACTGTTAACATGCTATCCCAAGGACTGTCGACACGCTATCCATAGGACTGAACACACTATCCCCATATCAACACGCTATCTCCAGAACTGTTAACACACTATCACCAGGACTGTCGACATGCTATCCACAGGACTGTCGACACGCTATCACCCGGACTGTTAGTACGCTATCCCCATGATTGTTAACACGCTATCCCCAGGACTGTTAACACGCTATCCCAAAGGCTGTCGACACGCTATCCCCAAGACTGTTAGCACGCTATCCCCAGGACTATCGACACGCTATCCCCAGAGCTGTCGACACTCTATCCCCAGGATTGTGGACACATCCCCAGGATTGTGGACACGCCATCCTCAGGACTGTCGACACGCTATCCTCAGGACTGTCGACACGCTATCCCCAGGATTGTGGACATGCCATTCTTAGGACTGTCGACACGATATCCCTAGGAATGTCTACACGCTATTCCCAATTCTGTAATACGCTATCCCCGGGACTGTTAACCTGTTATCCCAAGGACAGTCGACACGCTATTCCCAGGACTGTCGGCACACTATCCCCAGGACTGTTAACACGCAATCCCCAGGACTGTTAACACGCTCTCCCGAGGACTGTTAACACGTTATCCCCAGGACTGTGGCATGCTATCGCCAGGACTGTTTACACGCTATCCCCAGAACTGTCGACACGCTATCCCCAGGACTGTTAACACGCTGTCCCCAGGACTATCGACACGCTATCACCAGGACTGTTAACACTCTATCCCCAGGAATGTTAACACGCTATCCGAGGACTCGACACGCCATCCCCAGGACTGTTAACACTTTATCCCCAGGACTGACGACACGCTTTCCCCAGGACTATTTACACACTATCTCCAGGAATGTCGACACGCTATTCCCATTACTGTTAGCACGCTATCCTCAGGATTGTCGACATGCTTTCCCCAGGACTATTAACACACTATCCTCAGGAATGTTGACACGCTATTCCCATTACTGTTAACGCGCTATTCCCATTACTGTTAACACGCTATCCCCAGGACTGTCGACACGCTATCCCCAGGACTTAACATGCTATCCTCAGGACTGTCGACACGCTATCCCCAGGACTGTCGACACGCTATCCCCAGTACTGTTAACATGCTATCCCCAGGACAGTTAACACGCTATCCCTAGGACTGTCGGTATGCTGTCCCTAGGACTGTTAATGTGCTTTCCCCAGTATTGTTGTCTCGCTATTCCCAGGACTAACGACAAGCTATCCTCAGGACTGTCGACACGGTATTCCCAGGACTGTCGACACGCTATCCCCATGGTTGTGGACACGCTATCCCCCGGACTATCGACACGCTATTCCCAGGACTGTTAACTCGGTATCCCCAGTATTGTTAAAACGCTATCCCCACTATTGTCGACACGCTATTCCCAAGATTGTCGACACGCTATCCCAAGGACTGTCGACAAGCTATCCCCAGGACAGTTAACATGGTATCCCCAGGACAGTTAACACGCTATCCCCAGGACTGTCGGTATGCTATCCCTAGGACTGTTAATGTGTTTTCCCCAGTATTGTTGTCTCGCTATCCCCAGACTGTTAACACTCTATCCCTAGGACTAACGACAAGCTATCCCCAGGACTGTCGACACGGTACTCCCAGGACTGTCGACACGCTATCCCCATGGTTGTGGACACGCTATCCCCCGGACTATCAACACGCTACTCCCAGGACTGTTAACTCGGTATCCCCAGTATTGTTAAAACGCTATCCCCACTATTGTCGACACGCTATTCCCAAGACTGTCGACACGCTATCCCCAGGAATGTCGACACGCTATTCCCAAGACCGTCGACACGCTATCCCCAGGAATGTCGACACGCTATCCCCAAGACCGTCGACACGCTATCCCCAGGATTGTCGACACGCTATCCCCAAGACTGTCGTCACGCTATCCACAGAATTGTCGACACACTCTCCCCAGGAATGTCGACACGCTATCCCCAAGACCGTCGACACGCTATCCCCAGGACTGTCGACACGCTATCCCCAAGACTGTCGTCACGCTATCCACAGAATTGTCGACACACTCTCCCCAGGACTGTCGACACGCTATCCCCAGGATTGTCAACACGCTATTCCCAAGACTGTCGCCACGCTATCCACAGAACTGTCGACACACTCTCCCCAGGACTGTCGACACGCTATCCCCAGGATTGTCGACACGCTATCCCCAAGACTGTCGTCACGCTATCCACAGAATTGTCGACACACTCTCCCCAGGACTGTCGACATGCTATCCCCAGGATTGTCAACACGCTATTCCCAAGACTGTCAACACGCTATCCCCAGGATTGTCAACACGCTATTCCCAAGACTGTCGACACGCTATCCCCAGGATTGTCGACACGCTATCCCCAAGACTGTCAACACGCTATCCCCAGGATTGTGGACACGCTATTCCCAAGACTGTCAACACGCTATCCCCAGAATTGTCGACACACTCTCCCCAGGACTGTCGACATACTATCCCCAGGATTGTCAACACGCTATTCCCAAGACTGTCAACACGCTATCCCCAGGATTGTCAACACGCTATTCCCAAGACTGTCGCCACGCTATCCCCAGAACTGTCGACACGCAAATATCATGTATGTCGACACGCTATGCCCAGAATTGTCGACACGCTATCCCAAGGATTATCGACACGCTGTCCCAGGGATTGTCGACACGCTATCCCCAAGACTGTCGTCACGCTCTCCCCAGAATTGTCGACACACTGTCCCAAGGACTGTCGATACGCTATCCTCAGGTTTGTCGACACGCTATACCCAGTATTGTCTACAAGACATCCCCAGGATTGTCGACACGCTATACCTAGTATTGATGACACCCTATCCCCAGGATAGGGTGTCGACACGCTATCACAAACAGTGTCTTCACGGTATCCCCAGAATTGTCGACACACTATCCCAAGGATTGTCGACACGCTATCCCAAGGATTGTCGACAGGATATCCCAAGCACTGTCGACACGTTATCATCAGTATTGTCGACACCCTATCTCCGGGACTGCCGACACGCTATCCTCAGGACTGTTAACACCCTATCCCTAGGACTATGAACAGATATCCTAGGACTGTCGACACTAACCCCAGGACTTTTATCACCCTATCCTCAGGACTGTCGACACGCTATACCCAGGACTGTTAACACGCTATCCCCAGAACTGTTACGACGCTATCCTCAGGACTGTCGACACGCTATACCCAGGACTGTTAACACGCTATCCCCAGAACTGTTACGACGCTATCCCCAGGATTGTCGACACGCTATCCCCAAGACTGTCGACACGCTATCCCCAGGATTGTCGACACGCTATCCCCAAGACTGTCGACACGCTATCCCGAGGATTGTCGACACGCTATTCCCAAGACTGTCGCCACGCTATCCCCAGAACTGTCGACACGCAAATATCATGTATGTCGACACGCTATGCCCAGAATTGTCGACACGCTATCCCAAGGATTATCGACACGCTGTCCCAGGGATTGTCGACACGCTATCCCCAAGACTGTCGTCACGCTCTCCCCAGAATTGTCGACACACTGTCCCAAGGACTGTCGATACGCTATCCTCAGGTTTGTCGACACGCTATACCCAGTATTGTCTACAAGACATCCCCAGGATTGTCGACACGCTATACCTAGTATTGATGACACCCTATCCCCAGGATAGGGTGTCGACACGCTATCACAAACAGTGTCTTCACGGTATCCCCAGAATTGTCGACACACTATCCCAAGGATTGTCGACACGCTATCCCAAGGATTGTCGACAGGATATCCCAAGCACTGTCGACACGTTATCATCACTATTGTCGACACCCTATCTCCGGGACTGCCGACACGCTATCCTCAGGGCTGTTAACACCCTATCCCTAGGACTATGAACAGATATCCTAGGACTGTCGACACTAACCCCAGGACTTTTATCACCCTATCCTCAGGACTGTCGACACGCTATACCCAGGACTGTTAACACGCTATCCCCAGAACTGTTACGACGCTATCCCCAGGATTGTCGACACGCTATCCCCAGGACTGTTAATACGCTATCCCCAGAACTGTTACGACCCTATCCTCAGGACTGTCGACACGCTATACCCAGGACTGTTAATACGCTATCCCCAGAACTGTTACGACCCTATCCTCAGGACTGTCGACACGCTATACCAAGGACTGTTAATACGCTATCCCCAGAACTGTTACGACGCTATCCTCAGGACTGTCGACACGCTATACCAAGGACTGTTAACGTGATATCCCCAGAACTGTCGACCGGCTATCCCCAGGACTGTTAACTCGCTATCCCCAGGACTGTTAACATCCTATCCCTTTGACTGTCGACAAGCTGTCCAAGCACTGTTTACACGCTATTCCGAGGACTGTTAACACGGTCTACCCAGAACTGTCGATACGCTATATGAAGGACTGTTAACACGCTATCCCCAGGATAGTCGACACGCTATCCCCAGACCTGTCGACACCCTCTCCCCACGATTGTCGACACGCTATCCCCAGGACTGTCGACACGCTATCCCCACGACTGTCGACACACTTTCCCCAGGACTGTCGACACGCTTTCCCTAGGACTGTCGATACGCTGTCTCCAGAATTGTCGACACGCTATATCCAGAAAAGTCCACACGCTATCCCCAGGACTGTCGACATGCTGTCCCCAGGATTGTCGACACGTTATCCCCAGGACTGTCGACACCCTATTTCCAGGATTGTCGACACGCTATCCCCAGGACTGTTAACAAGCTATCCTCATGACTGTCGAAAAACTGTCCCCAGGACTGTTAACACCCTATCCCCAGGACAATTAACAGATATCCTAGGACTGTCAACACACTATCCCCAGGACTTTTAACACCCTATCCCCAGGACTGTCGACACGCTATCCCCAGGACTTTAATACGCTATCCCCAGGACTGTTAATACGCTATCCCCAGAACTGTTAAGACGCTATCCCCAGGACTGTCGACATGTTCTCCCCAGGACTGTTAACGCGCTATCCCCAGAATTGTCGACACGCTATCCCCAGGACTGTTAACACGATATCTCCAGGACTGTTAACGCGCTATCCCCAGGACTGTCGACACGCTTTCCCCAGGACTATTAGCACACTACCCCCGGGAATGTCGACACGCTATCTCCAGGATTCTCGACATGCTATCCCCAGGACTGTCGACGTGCTATCCCCATAATTTTCGACTAGCTATCCCAAGGAGTGTTTAGACGATATCCCCACGTCTGTCAACACCTCATCCCCAGGACTATCGACAAGTTATCCCCAGGACTGTTAACACGTTATCCCCAGGACTTTTAACACGCTATCTCAAGGACTGTTAACACACTATTCCGGGACTGTCGACATCCTATCCCTAGGACTGTTAATACGCTATTCCCAGTACTATCGACACTCTATCCCAGAACTGTTAACACGCTTTCCCCAGGATTGTAGACACTCTATTCTCAGGACTGCTAACACACTATCCCCATGACTGTCGACACGGTATCCCCAGGACTGTCGACACGGTATCCCCAGGACTGTCGACACGGTATCCCCAGGACTGTCGTAACGTTATCCCCAGGACTGTCGACACGGTATCCCCAGGACTGTCGACACGCTATCCCCAGGAATGTCACACGCCATCCCCAGGACTGTTGGCACGCTATCCCCAGGATTGTCGACACTCTATCTCCAGGACTGTCGACACGCTATCCCCAGAATTGTCGACACGCTATCCCAAGGACTGTCGACACGTTATACCCAGGACTGTTAACACTCTATCCCAGGATTGTGAACAGGCTATCCCAATGATTGTTAACACACTATCACTAGGACTGTCTACAGGTTATCCCCAGGATTGTTAACACAGCATCTCTAGGACTGGTAACACGCTATCCACAAGACTATTCTCACGCTATCCCCAGCACTGTCGACAAGTTATCTAAAGGACTGTTAACCAACTATCCTCAGGACTGTTGTCACGCTAACCCCAATTCTGTTAAAACGCGATTCCAAGGACTGTTAACACGCTATCCCCAGGACTGTCAACAAACTTTCCTCAAGAAAGTTAACACACTATCCCCAGGATTGTCAACACGTTATCCCGAAGAATGTCGTCACACTATCCCCAGGACTGTTAACACGCTATCCCCGTGACTGATAACACTCTATCCCCAGGACTGTTAACACGCTATCCCCGTGACTGATAACACTCTATCCCCAGGACTGTTAACACGCTATCCCCGTGACTGATAACACTCTATCCCCAGGACTGTTAACACGCTATCCCCGTGACTGATAACACTCTATCCCCAGGACTGTTAACACGCTATCCCCGTGACTGATAACACTCTATCCCCAGGACTGTCGGCACGCTATCCCCAGGACTGCTAACACCATATCGCTTGGACTGTCGACACGCTATCCCCAGGACTGTTAACACGGTATCCGGAGGACAGTCGACGCACTATCTTAAGGATTGCGGGCACCCTATCCCCAGGACTGTCGACACGCTATCCCCATGACTGTCGACACGCTATCCCCAGGATTGTCGACACGCTATCCCGAGGATTTTCGACACGCTATCCCTAGGACTGTCGACACGCAATCCTCAGGATTGTCGACACGCTATCCCCAGGATTGTCGACACACTTTCCCCAGGATTGTCGACACGCTATCCCCAGGACTGTCGACACGCTATCTTAAGGATTAGGGAAACCCTATCCCCTGGAATGATGATCACGCCATCTCCATGATTGTCGACAAGCTATGCTTAGGAATGTCGACGCGCTATCCCCAGGATTGTTGACACGTTATCCCCAGGACCATCGATATGCTGTCCCCAGGACTGTCGATAGGCTATCTTAGGACTGTCGACGTGCTATCTTAAAGATTGGGGGACACCGTATCCCAAGGACTGTTGACACGCTATCTCAATGATTGTCGACACGCTATCCCCAGGACTGTCGAAACGCTATCCTCAGGATTGTCGACACGCTATCCCCAGTACAAACAACAGATCAGCTCTTACGTGTTCAAACAACAGATCAGCTCTTACGTGTTCAAACAACAGATCAGCTATTATGTGTTCAAACAACAGATCAGCTCTTACGTGGTCCAACAACAGATCAACTCCTACATGTTCAAACAACAGATCAGCTCTTACGTGGTCCAACAACAGATCAACTCCTACATGTTCAAACAACAGATCAGCTCTTACGTGTTCAAACAACATATAGGCTCCTACATGACAAACAATCAAACAAGAGATCAGCTTTTACGTGTTCAAACAACAGATCAGTTCTTACCTGCTTTAAAACAACAGATTAGCTCTTACGTGTTCAAACAACATATCGCTCCTACGTATTCATATAACATATCAGCTCTATCCTCCTAGAAACCACAAATCTCCCAGAAACCACACTCCTCCCGGAAACCATAATCCTCTCAGAAACCACAGTCCTACCAGAAATCACAATCCTCCGAGAAAATGAAATCCTAGAAACCACAAATCTCCCAGGAACCACAATCCCCCTAGAGACCAGAGTCCTCCCAGAAACCACAATCCTATCAGAAACCACATTCCTACTAGAAACCACAATCCTTCCAGAAACCAAAATCTTTCAAGAAACCACAATCCACCCAGAAGCCTCAATCCTCCTAGAAACCACACTTCCAGAAACCACAATCGTCCCAAAAACTAAACTCTCCCCAGAAACCACACTCCTCCCAGAACCCACACTTCTCCTAGGAACCACAATCCTCCCAGAAACCACACTCCTCCCAAAAACCACAATTCTCCCAGAAATCCCACTTCTTCCAGAAACCAAACTCATCCTAGAAACCACAATCCTCCTAAAAAGCACGCTCCCAGAAAGCACACTGCTCTCAGACACCACAATTCCCCCAGAAACCACAATTTTCCCAGAAACCACAACCCTTCCAAAAACCACAATCCTCCTAGAAACCACACTCCTCGCAGAAACCACAATCATCCCCAAAACCACACTCCTCCCAGAAACCACAATCCTTCCAGGCACCACAATCCTCACAGAAACCACATTCCCCAAAATCACAATCCTCAAGGAAACCCTAGCTGTAGAAACCATAATAATCCCACAAACCACACTCCTTCCAGAAACTCCACTCTTCCCAAAAAACAAAATCCTCCCAGAAACCAAACTTATCTCGAGACCATAATCCTCCAAGAAACTACACTCCCACCAAAAACCACAATCCTCCTAGAAAGCATACTCCTCATAGAGACCACAATCCTCTTAGGAAGCACACTCCTACCAGAAACCAAACCCCTCTGAAAACCACACTCCTAGAAACCACAATTCTTCCAGAAACCACAATCCTCCCAGAAACCACAATCCTTTCAGAAACCACAATCCTCAGAAAACACAATTCTCCCAGAAAACACAATCCTCCCAGAAGCCAAACTCCTCTTAAAAACCACAATCCTCCAAGAAACCACAATCTTCTCAGAAAGAATATTCCTCCCAGAAGCCACACTCCTCCAATAAAAAACCAAATTCCTCCCAGAAATCAAACTCCTCCCAGAAACCACAATCATCCCAGAAACCAATGTCTTTTTAAAAACCACGCTCCTCACAGAAACCAAACTCTTTCCAGAAACCACACTCCTTCCAGAAACTAGAATCCTCCGAAAGACCAAAATCCTCCCAAAAACCACAATCCTTCCAGAAACTATAATCCTCCCAGAAACCACTGTCCCCCCAGAAAACACTCCTCACAGAAACCACAATCCTCCTAGAAACCACACTCCTCTCAGAAACCACAATCCTACCAGAAATCACAATCCTCCGAGAAATAAAATACCCCTAGAAACCACAATCTTCCCAGAAGCCACAATCTTCCTAGAAACCACAATCCTATCATAAACCACACTCCTATCAGAAACTACAATCCTTCCAGAAACCAAAATCATCCCAGAAACTGCAATCCTCCTAGAAGCCACAATCCTAAAAACCACATCCCTCTCAGAAACCACAATCCTCCCAGAGACCAAACACTTCCCAGAACCCACACTTCTATGAACCACAATCCTCCCAGAAACCACACTCCTCCCATAAACCATAATCCTCCCAGAAACCACACTCCTCCCATAAACCATAATCCTCCCAGAAGCCACACTCCTCCCACAAACCATAATCCTCCCAGAAACCACAATCCTCTCAGAAACCCAACTTCTTCCAGAAACCAAACTCTTCCCAGAAACCACAATCCTCCCAGAAAGCACTCTCCCAGAAAAAAAAGCTGCCCTCAGACACCAGAATCCTTTCAGAAACCACAATTCTCAGAAAAAAAACTAAGCCAGAAACCCTTTCAGAAGCCTTGATCCTCGCAGAAACCACACTCCTCCCAGAAATCACAATTATCCCCAAAACCTCACTCCTCACAGAAACCACAATCTTTCCAGAAACCACAATCCCCCAAAATCCCAGTCCTAAAAGAAACCCTAATTCTAGAAACGATAATCCTTCCTCAAACCACACTCCTCCCAGAAACCCACCACTCATCCCAAAAACCAAAATCCTTCAAGAAACCACAATCATTCAAGAAACCACACTCCTACCATAAAAGACAATCCTCCTAGAAATCACACTCCTTATAGAGACCACATTTCTCCTAGAAAGCACACTCCTCCCAGAAATCACAATCATCCCAGAAACCAAACCCCTCTCTGAAACCACACTCCTAGAAACCGCAATTCTTCCTGAAACCACAATCCTCCCAGAAATCACAATCCTTCCAGAAACCACAATCCTCTCAGAAAACACAATTCTCCCAGAAAACTCAATCCTCCCAGAAGCCAAACTCATCGTTGAATCCATCATCTTCCCAGAAACCACAATCTTTTCAGAACCCAAACTCCTCCCAGAAACCACAATCATCAAAGAAAGCACAATCCCCAGAAATCACAATGCTCAAAGAAACCAAAGTCCTACTAGAAACCACACCTTCCAGAAACCACACTTCTCCCAAAAACTACAATCCTCCAAGAAACCAAAATCCTCTGAGAAACTGCAATTCTACTAGAAACCACACTCTCCCAGAAACTACAATCGTCTGAGAAACCATACTCCTCCCAGAAACCACGATCCTTTTAGAAACCACAATCCTCTCAGAAAGCAAAGTCCTCTCAGAAACCACACTCCTCCCAAAAACCACACTCCTCCCAGAAACCACAATCCTCCCAGAAACCACCCTCCTCCCAGGAAATCAAAATCCACCAGAAGTTACACTCTTACAAGCCACAATCCTCTCAGAAACTACAATCCTCTCAGAAGCCACACTCCTCCCAGAAACAACATTCCTCTGATAAACCACAATCATCCCAGAAACCAAACCCCTTTCTGAAACCACACTCCTAGAAACCACAATTCCTCCAGAAACCACAATCCTCCCCAAAACACAATCCTTCCAGAAACCACAATCCTCTCAGAAAACACAATTCTCCCAGAAAACACAATCCTCCCAGAAGCCAAACTCATCGTTGAAACCATAATCTTCCCAGAAACCACAATCTTTTCAGAACCCAAACTCCTCCCAGAAACCACAGTCCTCCAAGAAACCACAATCCCCAGAAATCACAATCCTCAAAGAAACCAAACTCCTACGAGAAACCACACCTCCCAGAAACTACACTCCTTCCAAAAACCACACTCCTCCAAGAAACCAAATTCCTCCAGGAAGCCAAATTCCTCTGAGACACTGCAATTCTATTAGAAACCACATTGTCCCAGAAACTACAATCGTCCCAGAAACCACACTCCTCCTAGAACCCACGAAGAACCCACGACCTTCCCAGAAACCACAATCCTCCCAGAAAGCAAAGTCCTCTCAGAAACCATACTCCCAAAAACCACTCTCCTCCCAGAAACTACAATCCTCCCAGAAACGACCCTCCTCTCCTCCCAGAAACCAAAATCCACCCAGAAATTGCACTCCTATAAACCACAATCCTCCCAGAAACTACAATCCTCTCAGAAACCACACTCCTCCCAGAAACCACACTCCTCTGATAAACCACAATCCTCCCAGAAACTACGCTTCTCATAGAAACCTTACTCTTTCCAGAAACCACACTCTTCCCCGAAACCACAATCCTCCTAGAAACAACAATATTCCGTAAACGTCAGAATCCTCCCAGAAACCAGTCTTCCCAGAAACCACACTCCTTCCAGAAACCATCCTCTTCCCAGGAACCACAATCCATCCAGAAACCACACAAATACTAGAAGGCACATTCCTCCCAGAAACCACACTCTTCCCAGAAACCACAATCCTCCCAGAAACCATGATCCTCAGAAATCAAGATCCTCAAAGAAACCATAGTCCTCCGAGAAACCACAATCCCAGAAACCAAACACCTCTTAGAAACCACAATCCTCCCGGAAACCACACTCCCCAGAAATCACAGTTTTCCCAGGAATCACAATCCTCCCAGAAACGACACTCCTTCCGGAAACCACAATCCTCCCAGAAACCACACTCTCCAGAAACCACAATTTTCCCATAAACCACACTCCTCCAAGAAACCACAATCCTCCCAGAAACAAGAATATTCCTAGAAAACAGAATCCTCCAAGAAACCAAAATCCTCCCAGAAACCACACTCCTCCCAGAAAGAGCACTCCTAGAAACCAAACTCCTCCCAGAAACCATAATCCTCCCAAAAATCACAATCCTTCTAGAAACCAAACGCCTCTAAGAAACCGAAATCCTTTTAGAGCCCACAATCCTCCCAGAAACCACAATCATCCCAGAAACCACACTCCTCCCAAAAACTAAACTCCCAAAAACCGTAATCCTCCCAGAAACCACAATAATCCCAGAAACCAAGCTCCTCTGAGAAACCACAATCCTCCCAGAAACCACAACTCTCCCAGAAACCACGATCCTCCCAGAAATCACAATCCTCTCAAAAACTACACTACTCCCAGAAACCACACACCTCCCAAAAACCATAATCCTGCTAGAAACAAAAATATTCCCAGAATCCTTCTAGAAACCAAAATTCTCCCAGAAACCACATTGCAAGAAACCACAATACTCCTAGAAACAAGAATATTCCCAGAAAACAGAATCCTCCCAGAAACCAAAATTTTCTCAGAAACCACACTCCTCTGAAAACCACAATCCTCCCAGAAACAAGAATATTCGCAGAAAACAGAATCTTCCCAGAAACTGAAATCCTCCCAGAAACCACACTCCTCCCAGAAACCGCACTCCCCAGAGACCATAGTCCTCCTAAAAACCACAATTCTTCCAGAAACTAAACACCTCTTAGAAACCACAATCGTCCCAAAAATCACAATCCTCTCAAAAACCACACTACTCCCAGGAACCACACTCCTCCCAGAAACCACAATCCCCATAGAAACAAAAATATTCCCAGAAACCAGAATCCTCACAGAATCCACAATCTATCCAGAAACCACATTCTTCCCAGAAACCACACTCCTTCCAGGAAGTACAATCCTACCAGAAAGCACAATACTCCCAGAAACCATACCTCTCCCAAAAACCACAATCCTCTTAGAAACCACAATCTTGCCAGAACCCACACTTCCACCAGAAACCAAAATCCTCCTAGAAACCACACTTCGCAGAAACCGCAATACTCCCCAAACCACAATTTTCCAGAAACCACATTCCTCCCAGAAACCACACACCTCCCAGAAACCACACACCCCCCAGAAACCACAATCCTCCCTTAAACCACAATTCTCCCAAAAACCACACTCCTCCCAGAAATCAAAATAATCCCAGAAACAACAATATTCCTAGAAAACAGAATCCTCCCATAAAACAAAATCCTCCCACACACCACACTCACAGAAACCACAATCTTCCCAGTAGCGTAACTCCTTGAAAACACATTCCTCTTAGAAACCACAATCCTCCCAGAAACCACAATTCTTCTAGAAACCACAGTTTTCCCAGAAACCACAATTCTCACTGAAACCATAATCCTCTCAGAAAGCAAAATCTTTAAAGAAACCACACTTCTCCCAGAAACCAAACTCCTAGAAACCACAAGCCTCCCAGAAACCAAACTCTTCCCAGAAAACATTCCCATCAGAAATCACAATCCTCGCAGAAACCACAATCTTCCCAGAAACCACAATCTTCCCAGAAACCACACTCCTCCCAGAAACCACACTCTTCCCAAAAACCACAATTGTTCCAGAAACCACACTCCTTCCAGAAACCATAATCCTCCAGGAAACCACAAAACCACTCCATAAATCACAATCCTCAAGGAAACCAAACTCCTACCAGAAAGAACAATCCATCCAGAAACCACACTCCTCCCAGAAACCACACTTCTGAAAACCACAATTCTCCCAGAAACCACAATCCTCTGAGAAATCAATCTCCTCTGAGAAACCACAATCCTCCTAGAAACCACACTCCCAGAAATCACAATTGTCCCAGAAACCATACTCCTAGAAACCACGATCCTCCCAGAAACCACAATTCTCCCAGAAACGAAACTCTTCTCAGAAACCTCATTCCTCCCAAAAAACACACTCCTCTCAGAAACCACAATCCTGCCAGAAACCACACTCCTCCCAGAAACCACAATCATCCCAGAAACCATAATTCTCCCAGAAACCACACTCCTCCCAGAAACGACAGTCCTCCAGGAAACCACAATCCCCCAGAAATCACAATCCTCAAAGAAACCAAACTCCTACTAGAAAGAACAATCCACCCAGAAAGCACACTCCTAGAAATCACATTTCTCCCAAAAAACACCATCTTCCCAGAAACCAAACTCCTTTGAGAAACCACGATCTTCCTAGAAACCAAACTCCCAGAAACCACAATTACCCCAGAAAACATACTCTTTCTAGAAACCACTATCCTCCCAGAAACCATGATCCTTCCAGAAACCAAACACCTCTCAGAAACCTCATTTCTCGCATAAATCACACTCCTCCCAGAAACCACAATTCTCCCAGAAACCACACTTCTTCCAGAAACCACAATCCTCCGAGAAACTACAATTCTCAAAAAAACCACAGTACTTCAAGAAACCACGCCTTTCCTAGAAACCACAATCCTCTTAGAAACCACTCTCCTCCGAGACGCCATACTCCTCCCAGACACCACAATCCTCCTAAAAACCACAATATTCCCAGAAACGACAATCCTCACAGATACTACATTCCTCCCAGAAACCACAATCCTCTCAGACACCACACTCCTCCCATCAACCACAATATTTCTCGAAACCACACTCCTTCCAGAAACCACACTCCCAGAAACCACACTCCCAGAAACCACACTCCCAGAAACCACAAACCTACCAGAAAACACAATCCTTCCAGAAACCATACTTCTCCCAGAAACCACACTCCTCTTACAAGCCACAATCCTCCCAGAAACCACGCACTCACCAGAACCCACAATCTTTTAGAAACCACAATCCTTCCCGAATCCACAATCCTCCCCAAAACCACACTCCTAGAAACCACACTCCTCCCAGAAACCACAATCCTTCAAGAAACAACAATATTTCAGAAAGTAGAATCCTCCCACAAACCAAAATCCACCCTAAAATCACACTCCTCCCATAAGCCACACTTCTAGAAACCACAATCCTTCCAGAAACCTCAAACCTACCGGAAAGAACATTCCTCCCAGAAACATCCATCTTCCCAGAAATCACAATCTCTTAGAAACAAAACTCTTCCCAGAAAACACAATCCTCCTAGAAACCACACTTCTCCCAGAAACGGAACTCATAGGAACCACAATCTTCCCAGTAGCCACACTCCTCCCTGAAAACACACTCCTCTCAGAAACCATAATCCTCCCAGATATCACCATTCTGAAAGAAACTACACTTCTGCCAGAAACCAAACTCCTAGAAACCACAATCCTTTCAGAACTCAAATCACAATCCTCCCAGAAACCACAAATCTCCGAAAAACCACACTCATCCCAGAAACCATAATCCTCCCAGAAACCACACTCCTCCCAGAAACGATACTCCTCCCAGAAACCAAAATCCTCCCAGAAACCACATTCATCCCAGAAACCACAATCGTCCCACAAACCACAAACCCTTAGAAATCACAATCCCAAAGAAACCAAATTCCAACTAGAAAGCACAATTCTCTCAGAAACGACACGTCTCGCAGAAAGCACACTCCTCCCAAAAACCACAATCCTCCAAGAAACAACAATACTCCCAGAAACCAAACTTCTTTCTGAAACCGCAATCCTTATAGAAACCATACTCCCCAGAAACCATACTCCTCTTAAAAACCAGGAACCTCCAAGAAACCACAATTCTCAGAGAAACCATATTCCCAGAAACCACAATTCTCCACTCAGAAACCACACTCCTCAAAGAAACCACAATCCTTCCAGAAACAACAATCCTCCTAGAAAACTTAGTTCTCCCAGAAACCAGAATCTACCCAAAGAACCACACTCCTAGAAACCATAATCTAACAAGAAACCGCACTCCTAAAAACCAAAATCCTCATAGAAACCATACTCCTCCCAGAAAATACAATCCTCCCAGAAACCACAATCCTCCCAAAAACCACAATCTTCACAGAAACCACACTTCTCCCAGAAACCACACTTCTCCCAAAAGCCACAATCCTTCGAAAAATGACAATCTTCCCAGAAACCAAACTCCTCTGAGAAACCACGATCCTCCTAGGAACCACACTCCCCAGAAACCACAATTGCCCCAGAAACCATACTCCTATAAACCACGATCCTCCCAGAAAGCACAATCCTCCGAGAAACCAAACCCCTCTCAGAAACCTTATTTCTCCCAAACACCACAATCCTCCCAGAAACCACAATCCTTCAAGAAAAGAGGAGTTTGGTTGCTGGGAGGATTGTGTTTCCTGGGAGAATTGTGTTTTCTTAGAGGATTGTGGCTTCTGGGAGAATTGTGTTGTCTGAGAGGATTGTGGTTTCTGAAGGATTGTGGTTTCAGGGAGGAGTTTGGTTTCTGAGAGGAGTTTAGTTTCTGGGAGGATTGCGGTTTCTGGGAGGATTTTGCTTTCTAGGAGAATTGTGGTCTCTATGAGGAGTGTGGTTTCTCGGAGGATTGTGATTTTTGGTAGGAGTGTCGTTTCTGGGAGGATTATGGTTTCAAGAGGAGTTTGGTTTCTGGGAGAATTGTGGTTTCTGAGAGGATTATGGTTTTTGGGAGTGGGGTTTCTAAGAGGAGTGTGGTTTGTGGGAGGATTATTGTTTCTAGAACTAGGGTTTCTTTGACGATTGTGATATTGGGTGATTGTTGATTCAGGAAGGGTTGTGGTTTCTCGAAGGATTGTGGTTTCTGGTAGGAGTATGGTTTATGGGAGGATTGTGAAATCTGGGAGGTTTATGGTTTTTGGGAAGAGTGGGGTTTCTAGGAATGTGGTTTGTTGGAGGATTATGGTTTCTAGAGCTAGGGTTTCTTTGAAGATTGTAATATTGGGGGATTGATGTTTCTGGATTTGTTGTGGTTTCTGGAAGGATTGTGATTACTGATAGGAGTATGGTTTCTGGGAGAATTGTGGTTTCTTGAAAGAGTGTGGTTTTTGGGAGGATTGTGGTTTCTGGGAAGGTTGTGGTTTCTGGAAGGATTGCGGTTTGTATGAGGAGTTTGGCTTCTAGGAGGATTGTGTTTTCTTGGAAAATTGTGTTTTATGCGTGGATTGTGGTTTCTGGGAGAATTGTGTTTTCTGGGGGGATTGTAGTTTCTGGAAGGATTTTGGTTTCTGGGAGGAGTGTGCTTTCTAAGAGGAGTTTGGTTGCTGGGAGGATTGTGTTTCCTGGGAGAATTGTGTTTTATTAGAGGATTGTGGTTTCTGGGAGAATTGTGTTTTCTGGGGATTGCAGATTTTGGAAGGATTGTGGTTTCTGGGAGGAGTGCGGTTTCTAAGAGGAGTTTAGTTGCTGGGAGAATTGTGTTCCCTGGGAGAATTGTGTTTTCTTAGAGGATTGTGGTTTCTGGGAGAATTGTGTTTTCTGGGGGATTGTAGTTTCTGGAAGGATTTTGGTTTCTGGGAGGAGTGTGGTTTCCAAGAGGAGTTTGGTTGCGGGGAGGATTGTGTTTCCTGGAGGAATTGTGTTTTCTTAGAGGATTGTGGCTTCTGGGAGAATTGTGTTTTCTAGGAGGATTGTGGTTTCTGGAAGGATTGTGGTCTCTGGGAGAAGTGTGGTTTCTGAGAGGAGTCTGGTTTCTGGGAGGATTGTGATTTCTGAGAGGATTGTGCTTTCTAGGAGGATTGTGGTCTCTATGAGGAATATGGATTCTCGGAGGATTGTGGTTTATGGTGGGAGTGCCGTTTCTGGGAGGATTATGGTTTCGAGAGGAGTTTGATTTCTGTGAGAATTCTGTTTTCTGTGAGGATTGTGGTTTCTCGAAGGATTGTGGTTTCTGGGCGGAGTGTGGTTTCTGAAAGGAGTTTGGTGTCTGAGAGGATTGTGTTTTCTGGGAGAATTGTGTTTTCTGGGAGGATTGTGGTTTCGGGGAGAATTGTGTTTTCTGGGAGGATTGTGGTTTCTGGAAGGATTGTAGTTTCTAGGAGGAGTGTGGTGTCTGAGAAGAGTTTGGTTTCTGGGAGGATTGTGCTTTCTAGGAGGATTGTGGTCTCTATGAGGAATGTGGTTTCTCGGAGAATTGAGGTTTTTGATGGGAGTGTCGTTTCTGGGAGGATAATGGTCTCGAGAGGAGTTTGGTTTCTGGGAGGATAATGGTTGCTAGAGGAGTTTGGTTTCTGGGAGGATTGTGGTTTCTGGGAGGATTGTGGTTCTGGGAGGATTATGGTTTTTGGGAGGAGTGGGTTTTCTAGGAGTGTGGTTTTTGGGTGGATTATGGTTTCTAGAACGAGGGTCTCTTTGAGGACTGTGATATTGGGGGATTGTTGTTTCTGGAATGGTTGTGGTATCTGGAAGGATTGTGGTTTCTGGTTGAGGTATGGTTTCTGGGAGACTTGTGCTTTCTTGGAGGAGTGTGGATTTTAGGAGGATTGTGGTTTCTGGGAAGATTGTGGTTTCTATAAGGATTATGGTTTTCTCCGAGGAGTTTGGCTTCTGGAAGGATTGTGTTTTCTGGGAGAATTGTGTTTTCTGAGAGGATTGTGGTTTCTAGGAGATTTGCGTTTTCTGGGAGGATTGTGGTTTCTGGAAGAGTTGTGGTTTCTGTCCGAAGTGTGGTTTCTGAAAGGAGTTTGATTTCTTGGAGGATTGTGTTTTCTGTGAGAATTCTTTTCTCAGAGGACTGTGGTTTCTGGGAGAATTGTGTTTTCTGGGAGAATATTGGTTTCTGGAAGGATTTTGGTTTTCCTAGAGGAGTGTGGTTTCTGAGAGGAGTTTGGTTTCTGAAAGGATTGTGGTTTCTGGGGATTGTGCTTTCTAGGAGGATTGTGGTCTCTATGAGAAATATGGTTTCTCGGAGGATTGTGGTTTTTGGTGGGAGAGTTGTTTTTGGGAGGATTATGGTTTCGAGAGGAGTTTTGTTTCTGGGAGGATTGTGGTTTCTGGGAGGATTATGTTCTTTGGGAGGGGTGGGGTTTCTAGGAGTGCGGCTTGTGGGAGGATTATGGTTTCTAGAACTAGGGTTTCTTTGACGATTGTTATATTGGGGATTGTTGTTTCAGGAAGGGTTGTGGTTTCTGGTAGGGGTATGGTTTCTTGAAAGATTGTGGTTTCTAGAGGGATTGTGGTTTCTACGAGGAATTTGGCTTCTGTCAGGATTGTGTTTTCTGGAAGAATTGTTTTTTTTCTGAGGGGATTGTAGTTTTTCGGAGAATTGTGTTTTCTGGGAGGATTGTGGTTTCTGGAAGGATTGTGGTTTCTGGGAGGAGTGTGATGTCTGAGAGGAGTTTGGTGTCTGGAGGAATTGTGGTTTCTGGGAGGAGGATTATGGTTTCGAGAGAAGTTTGGTTTCTGGGAGGATTGTAGTTTCTTTGAGGATTGTGCTTTCTAGGAGGATTGTGGTCTCTGTGAGGAGTGTGGTTTCTCGGAGGATTTTGGTTTTTGGTGGGAGTGTCGTTTCTGGGAGGATCATGGTTCCGAGAGGAGTTTGGTTTCTGGGAAGATTGTGGGTTCTTGGAGGATTATGGTTTTGGGGGAGTGGGGTTTCTAGGAGGAGTGTGGTTGGTGGGAGAATTATAGTTTCTAGAACTAGGGTTTCTTTGAGGATTGTAATATTGCGGGATTCTTGCTTCTGGATTTGTTGTGGTTTCAGGAAGGATTGTGATTTCTGGTAGGAGTATGCTTTCTGGGAAAATTGTGGTTTCTTGGAGGAGTCTGGTTTATGGGAGGATTGTGGTTTCTGGGAAGGTTGTGGTTTCTGGAAGATTAGTTTCTAAGAGGAGTTTGGCTTCTGTGAGGATTGTGTTTTCTGGTAGAATTGTATTTTCTGCGAGGATTGTGGTTTCTGGGAGAATTTGTCTTCTGGTTGGATTGTGGTTTCTAGAAGGATTTTGGTTTCTGGGAAGATTTTGGTTTCTGAAAGGAGTTTCGTTGCTGGGAGGATTGTGGTTTCTGGGAGGATTGTGCTTTCGAGGAGAACTGTGGTCTCTATGAGGAATCTATTTTCTCGGAGGATTGCGTTTTTTGTTGGGAGTGTCGTTTCTGGGAGGATTATGGTTTCGAGAGGAGTTTTGTATCTGGGAGGATTGTGGTTTCCGGGAGGATTATGGTATTTGGGAAGAGTGGAGTTTCTAGGAGTATGGTCTCTAGAACCAGGGTTTCTTTGAGGACTGTGATATTGGGGAATTGGTGTTTCTGGAAGGGTTGTAGTCCCTGAGAGAATTGTGGTTTCTGGTTGGGGTATGGTTTCTGGGAGAATTGCAGTTTCTTGGAGGAGTGTGGTTTTTAGGAGGATTGTGGTTTCTGGAAAGATTGTGGTTTCATGGAGGATCGTGTTTTCTGAGAGAATTGTGTTTTCTGAGAGGATTGTGGTTTATGGGAGAATTGTGTTTTCTGGGAGGATTAAGGTTTCTGGGAGGATTGTGGTTTCTTGGCGGAGTGTGGTTTCTGAGAGGAGTTCTGTTTCTGGGAGGGAAGAGTTTGATTTTTGAGAGGATTGTGGTTTCTGGGAGAATTGTGTTTTCTGGAAGGGTTGTGGTTTTCTTCGAAGAGTTTAGCTTCTGGGAGGATTGTGTTTTCCAGGAAAATTGTTTTCTGAGAGAATTGTGATTTGTGGGAGAATTGTGTTTTCTGGTAGGATTGTTTTTTCTGGAAGGATTTTGTTTCTTGGTGGAGTGTTGTCTCTGGAAGGAGTTTGGTTTCTAGAAGGATTGTGTTTTCTGGGAGAATTATGTTTTCTGAGAAGATTGTGGTTTCTAGGAGAACTGTGTTTTTCTGGGAGAAGTGTGGTTTCTCGAAGGATTGTGGTTTCTGGGAGGAGTGTGGTTTCTATGAGGAATCTGGTTTCTGGGAGGATTCTGGTTTCTGGGAATATTGTGTTTTCTAGGTTGATTGTGGTCTCTATGAGGAGTGTTGTTTCTCGGAGAATTGTGGGTTTTTTTGGGAGTGTCGCTTCTAGAAGGATCATGGTTTCGAGACGAATTTGGTTTCTGGGAGGATTGTGGTTTCTGGGAGGATTATGGTTTTTGGGAGGAGTGTGGTTTGTGGGAAGGTTGTGGTTTCTAGCACTAGGGTTTCTTTGAGGATTGTGATATTGGGGGATTGTTGTTTCTGGAATGGTTTGTTGTTTCTGGAAGGATTGTGGTTTCTGGTAGGAGTATGGTTTATGGGAGGATTGTCGTTTCTGGGAGGAGTGTGGTTTTTGGGAGGATTGTGGTTTCTGGAAAAATTGTGGTTTCTGGAAGGATTGTGGTTTCTAGGAGTTAGCCTCCTGGGAGGATTGTGGTTTCTGGGAGAATTGTGTTATTGGAGGATTGTGGTTTCTCGGAGGATTGTTTTCTGGGAGGATTGTGGTTTCTAGAAGGATTGTTGTTTCCGGGTGTAATGTGGTTTCTGAGAGAAGTTTGGTTTCTGGAAGGATTGTGGTTTCTGGGAGGAGTGTGCTTGCTAGGAGGATTGTGGTCTCTATGAGGAGTGTGGTTTCTCGGAGGATTGTGCCTTCTGGTGGGAGTGTCGATTCTTTGAGGATTATGGTTTCGAGAAGTTTGGTTTCTGGGAGGATTGCGGTTTCTGGGAGGATTATGGTTTTTGGGAGGAGTGGGGTTTCTAGTAGGAGTGTGGTTTGTGGGAGGATTATGGTTTCTAGAACTAGGATTTCATTGAGGATTGTAATATTGGGGGATTGTTGTTTCTGGATTTGTTGTGGGTTTTGGAAGGACTGTGGTGTCTGGTAGGAGTATGGTTTCTGGGAGAATTGTGGTTTCTTGGAGGAGTGTGGTTTCTGGCAAAATTGTGTTTTCTGGGAGGATTGTGGTTTCTGAAAGGATTGTGGTTTCTTGGAGGATTGTGCTTTCTTGGAGGATTGTGGTCTCTATGAGGAGTGGGGTTTCTCGGAGAATTGTGGTTTTTGGTGGGAGTGTCGTTTCTGGGAGGATTATGGTTTCGAGAGGAGTTTGGTTTCTGGGAGGATTGTGGTTTCTGGGAGGACTATGGTTTTGGGGAGGAGTGGGGTATCTAGGAGTGTGGTTTCTGGGCTGGATTATGGCTTCTAGAACTAGGGTTTCTTTGAGGATTGTGATATTGGTGGATTATTGTTTCTGGAATAGTTGTGGTTTCTGGAAGGATTGTGGTTTCTGGTAGGAGGAATGTGGTTTATGGGAGGAGTGTGGTCTTTGGGAGCATTATGGTTTCTGGGAAGATTTTGGTTTCTGGAAGGATTGTGGTTGTGGGAGGAGTGTGGTTTCTGAGAGGAGTTTAATTGCTGGGAGGATTGTATTTTCTGGGAGAATTGTGTTTTCTTAGAGGATTGTAGTTTCTGGGAAAATTGTGTTTTCTGGGAGTATTATGGATTTTGGAAGGATTGTGGTTTCTCTGAGGAGTGTGGTTTCTGAAAGGAGTTTGGTTGCCGGGAGGATTGTGGTTTCTAGGAGGATTGTGCTTTCTGGGAGGATTGTGGTCTCTTGAAGGAATGTGGTTTCTCAGAGAATTGTTGTTTTTGGTGGGAGTGTCGTTTCTGGGAGGATTATGGTTTCGAGAGGAATTTGGTTTCTTGGAGGATTGTGTTTTCTGGGAGGATTATGGTTTTTGGGAGGATTGGGGTTTCTAGGAGTGTGGTTTGTGGGAGGATTATGGTTTCTTGAACTAGGGTTTCTTTGAGGATTGTGATATTGGGGATTGTTTCTGGGAGAATTGTGTTTTCTTAGAGGATTGTGGTTTCTGGGAGGATTGTGTTTTCTGGGAGTATTATAGATTTTGGAAGGATTGTGGTTTCTCTGAGGAGTATGGTTTCTGAGAGGAGTTTGGCTTCTGGGAGGATTGTGGTATCTGAGAATATTGTGCTTTCTAGGGGGATTGTGGTGTCAAGGAAAATTGTGTTTTCTGGGAGTATTATGGATTTTGGAAGGATTGTGGTTTCCCTGAGGAGTGTGGTTTCTGAGAGGAGTTTGGTTTCTGGGAGGAGTATGGTTTCTCAAAGGATTGTTGTTTTTGGTGGGAGTGTCGTTTCTGGGAGGATTATGGTTTCGAGAGGAGTTTGGCCTCTTGGAGGATAGTATCTTCTACGAAAAATGTGTTTTTTGAGAGAGGTGTGGATTTTGGGAGAACTGTACTTTTTGGGAGGATTGTGGTTTCTGGGATTGTGGTTTCTGGGATTGTGATTTCTGGGAGGAGTGTGGTTTCTGAGAGGAGTTTGGTTTCTGGAAGAATTGTGGTTTCTGAGAGGAGTGTGCTTTCTAGGAGGATAGTGGTCTCTAGAAAGAGTTTGGCTTCTCAGAGGATTGTGGTTTTTGGTGGGATTGTCGTTTCTGGGAGGATTATGGTTTTGAGAGGAGCTTGATTTGTGGGAGGATTGTGGTTTCTGGGAAGATTGAGCTATCTAGAAGGATTGTGGTCTCTATGAGGAGTGTGGTTTCTCGGAGAATTTTGTTTTTTGGTGAGAGTGTCGTTTCTGGGAGGATTTTTGTTTCGAGAGGAGTTTGGTTTTGGGAAGTATTGTGGTTTCTGGGAGGATTATGGCTTTGGGGAGAAGTAGGGCTTCTAGGAGTGTGGTTTGTGGGAGGATTATGGTTTCTCGAATTAGGATTTCTTTGAGGATTGTGATATTGTAGGATTGTCGTTTCTGGAAGGGTTGTGGTTTCTGGAAGGATTATGGTTTCTGGTAGGAGTATAGTTTCTGATAGGATTGTGGTTTCTGGTAGGATTGTGGTTTCTGGAAGGATTGTGGTTTCTACGAGGAGTTTGGCTTCTGGGAGGATTGTGTTTTCTGGGAGAATTGTGTTTTCTGAAAAGATTGTGGTTTCTGGGAGAATTGTGTTTTCATGGGAGGATTGTGGTTTCTGGAAGGATTTTGGAGTCTGGGAGGAGTGTGGTATCTGAGAGGATTTTGGTTTCTAGAAGGATTGTAGTTTCTGGGAGGAGTGTGCTTTCTAAGAGGCTTGTGGCTTATATGAGAAGTGTGGTTTCTCGAAGGATTATGGATTTTTGTGGGACTGTCGTTTCTGGGAGGCTTATGGTTTCGAGAGGAGTTTGATTTCTGGGAGGATTGTGGTCTCTGGGAGGATTATAGTTTTTGGGAGGAGTGGGGTTTCTAGGAGGAGTGTGATTTGTGGTAAGGTTGTGGTTTCTCGAACTAGAGTTTCTTTGAGGATTTTAATATTGGGATTGTTGTTTCTGGAAGGGTTGTGTTTTCTGGAAGGATTGTGTTTCTGGTAGGAGTATGGTTTCTAGGAGGATTGTGATTTCTGGAAGTACGTGGTTTTTGGGAGGATCCTGGTTTCTGAGATTTTGGTTTCTGGAAGGATTATGGATTCTGGCCGGAGTGTTGTCTCTGGGAGAATTGTGGTTTCTGGGAGGATTGTGGTTTCTGAGAGCAGTGTGTTTTCTGGGAGGAGTGTGGTTTCTGGGAGGATTGTAGTTTCTTAGAGCAGCGTTTTTTCTAGGAGTGTGGTTTCTGGGCGGATCGTGGTTTTTGGAAAGACTTTGATTTCTTGAAGAAGGTTGGTTTCTAGGAGGATTGTTGTTTCTAGGAAGAGCTTGGTTTCTGAGAGAAACGTGGTTTCTTTGAGGATTTTGATTTCTGGGAGGATTATGGTTCCTAGTAGGAATGTGGTTCCTGGGAGGATTGTTGTTTCTAGGAAGACTGTGGTTTCTGGGGTGATTGTGGTTTCTGAGAGGAGTTTTCTTTCTGATAGAAGTTTGACTTCTGGAAGGATTATGGTTTCAGAGAGGAGTGTGTTTTGAGGGTGGAGTGTGGCTTCTGAGAAGATTGTGGCTTCTAGGAGGAGTGTGGTATCTGGAAAGTGTGGTTTCTGAAAGGATTGTGGTTTTTAGGAGGAGTTTGGTTTCTGGGAGGATTGTGGTCTCTGAGAATATGTGGTTTCTGGGAAGAGTGTGCTTTTTGGAAGGAGTGTGCTTTCTGGGAGGTTTGTAGTGTCTGGAAGAATTGTGGTTTTTGGGAGGAGTGTGGTTTCTGGGAGGATTTTGGATTCTGGGATGATTTTGGTTTCTAAGAGGATTCTGTTTTCTGGGAATATTGTTGTCTCTGGGAGGATTGTGGTTTCTTGTACGAGTGTGGTTTCTGGGAGGAGTGGTTTTTGGAAGGATTGTGGTTTTGGGGAGATTTTGGTTTCTGGGATGAGTGTAGTTTCTGGGAGGATTGTGGTTTCAGGGAGGACTGTGGTTTCTGGGAGGAGTTTGGTTTCTTGGAGGATTGTGGTTGCTGGAAGGATTGTGGTTTTTGGGAGACTTTTGGTCTCTAAGAAGATTGTGGTTTCTGAGAGGAGTGTGGTTTCTAGGAAGTGTCGTTTCTGATTGGTTTTTGGGAGGATTATTGTTTCTGGGAGGATTTTGTGTTCTCCGAAAAGTGCGGTTTCTGGAAGGATTATGGTTCCCGGGAGATGTGTGGTTTCTGGGAGGAGTGTGGTTTCTGGGAGGATTGATGTTCTGTTGCAATTGTGGTTTCTGGGAGGATTTTGGTTTCTGAGAGGAGGGTGGTTTCTGGGAGGAGGGTGGTTTCTGGGAGGTTTTTCGTTTCTAGGAGGATTCTGTTTTTTGGGATATTGTTGTTTCTAGGAGGATTATGGTTTATGGGAGGAGTGTGGTTTCTGGGAGGATTTTGTTTTCTAGGAGCGGGATTTCTGGGAGGATTGTGATTTCTGGGAGATTTGTGGTTTCTGGGAGCAGTGTGGTTTCTCGGAGGATTGTGGCTTCTGGAAGGAGTGTGGTTCTAGGAGTGTGGTTTATGGGAGAAATATGGTTTCTGGGAGGACTGTGGTTTCTGGGAGGAGTGTGGCTTCTGGGAGGGGTTTGGTTTCTTGGAGGATTGTGGTTTCTGGAAGGATTGTGGTTTTGGGGAAGATTTTGATTTCTCAGAGGATTGTGGTTTCTGAAAGGAGTATAGTTTCTGGGAAGAGTGTGGTTTCTAGTACTATATTGGTTTTGGGGAGGATTGTGGTTTCTGGGAGGATTTTGGGTTCTGCGAAAAGTGCGGTTTCTGGAAATATTATGGTTTCTGGGAGGAGTGTGGTTTCTGGAAGGATTGATGTTTCTGTTGCAATTGTGGTTTCTGGGAGGATTTTGGTTTCTGGGAGGAGAGTGGTTTCTGGGAGGAGGGTGGTTTCTGGGAGGTTTTCGGTTTCTGGGAGGGTGGTTTTTGGTATGATTTTGGTTTCTAGGAAGATTCTGTTTTATGGGAATATTGTTGTTTCTAGGAGGATTGTGGTTTCTGGGAGGAGTGTGGTTTCTGGGAGGATTTTGTTTTCTAGGAGCGTGATTTCTGGGAGGATTGTGATTTCTGGAGATTTGTGGTTTCTTGGAGAATTGTGGTTTCTGGGAGCAGTGTGTTTTCTGGGAGAAATGTGGTTTCTGAAAGGATCGTGGTTTTTAGAAAGTTTTTTTTCTAGAAGAATTGTGGTTTCTAGGAGGATTGTTATTTCTAGGAGGAGCTTGGTTTCAGAGAAAAGTGTGGTTTCCTTGAGGATTTTGATTTCTGGGAGGATTATGGTTTCTAGCAGGAGCGTGGTTTCTGGAAGGAGTGTGGTTTCTGGAAGGAGTATGGTAACTCCGAGGAATGCGGTTTCTGGAAGGAGTATGGTAACTCCGAGGAGTGTGGTTTCTTGGAGGGTTGAGGTTTCTGGGAGGATTGTAGTTTATGGGAAGATTGTGTTTCTGAGAGGATTGTAGTTTCTCGGAGGATTTTGGTTTTTGCGAGGTGTGGTTTCTGAGAGAAGTGTGTTTTCTTGGAGAAGTGTGGCTTCTGGGAGGATTGCGGTTTCTGATTGGAGTTCGTTTTCAGGGACGAGTGTGGCTTCTGAGAAAATCGTTTTTTCTAGGAATTTTCTTTTTGGGAGAAGTGTGGTTCCTGGGAGGATTTTGGTTTTTCTAAGGATTTTGAATTCTGGGAGTTTGGATTCTCGGAGGATTGTAGTTTCTGGGAGGATTTTGGTTTCTGGGAGATTTGTGGTTTCTGGGAGGAGTGTGCTTTCTGGGAGGTTTGTGGTTTCTGGAAGGATTGTGGTTTTTAGGAGGAGTGTGGCTTCTGGGAGAAGCATGGTTTCTGGGAGGAATTTGTTTTCTGGAAGGATTTTGGTTTCTAGGAATATTGTTGTTTCTGGGAGGATTGTGTTTTCTTGGAGGATTGTGGTTTCTATGAGCATTGTGGTTTCTGGGAGAATCGTGGTCTCGGGTAAGATTGTGGTTTCTGGGAGGATAGTGTTTCCTGGGAGGATTGTGATTTCTTGAAGGATTGTGGTTTCTGAGAGGAATGTGTTTTCTGGGAGGAGTTTGGCTTCTGGAAGGGTTGTAGTTTTAGAGAGGAGTGTGTTTTCGGGGAGGAGTGTGGCTTCTGGGAAGATTGTGGTTTCTGGGAGAATTAAGTTTTCTAGGAGGGTTATTGTTGCTGGAAGGATTTTGGATTTGCAAGGAATTTGGTTTCTGAGTGGAGTCTGGTTTCTAGGATTGTGTTTTCTAGGAGGATTGTGGTTTCTGAGATGAGTGTAGTTTCTTGGAGGAGTGTGGTTTCTGGGAGGAGTGAGGTTTCTGGGAGAATTTTGGTTTCTGGGAGGATTTTGGGGCCTAGGCGGATTCTGTTTTCTGGGAATATTGTTTTTTCTGGGAGAATTGTGGTTTCTGGGAGGAATATGGTTCATGGGAGGATTTTGGTTTCTGTGAGGATCGTGGTTTCTAAGAGTATGGTTTCTGGGACGATTGTGGTTTCTGGGGAATGTGGTTTCTAGGAGGATTGTGGTTTCTTTAGGAGTTTCTCTCCTGGGAGGATTACGATTTCTGGGAGGATTGTAGTTTTTGGTAGGAGTGTGTTTTCTGGGAAAAGTGTGGTTTCTGGGAGTATTGTGCTTTCTAGTTTGAGTTTGGTTTCTTTCAGGATTGTAATTTCTGGGGAATTGTGGTTTCTGGGAGGAGTGTGGTTTCTGGAAGGATTGTGGTTTCTAGGAAGTATGGTTTCTGGGAGGAGTGCGGTTTCTGGAAGGATTGTGGTTTCTGGAAAGATTGCCATTTCTGGGAGGATTATGGTTTTTGGGAGGATTGTGATTTTGGGAGTATGATTTCTGGGAGAAATGTGGTTTCTTCACGGATTGTGTTTTCTGAGAGGAGTGTTGTTTCTGAGAGGAGTGTGGTTTCTAGGAGGAGTTTGGTTTCTGGGAGGAATGTGATTTTTAGGAGCTTCGTGTCTGGCAGAAGTGTGGTTTCTTTCAGGATTGTGATATCTAGGATTATGGTTTGTACGCGGGTTGTGGTTTCTGAATGGAGTGTTGTCTCTGAGAGGAGTCTGGGTTTTGGGAGATGTTTGGTTTTTGGGAGGAATGTGATTTTCAGGAGTTTGGTTTCTGGCAGAAGGGTGGTTTCTTTCAGCATTGTAATGTCTGGGATTATGGTTTCTGGGAGGAATGTGGTTTCTGGGAGAATTCTGGTTTCTAGGAGGATTGTGGTTTCCGGGAGGATTGTGGTTTCTGAGATGGGTGTGTTTTCTGGGAGGAGTGTGGCTTCTGGGAAGATTGTGGTTTCTATGAGTGGTTTCTGGAAGTGTTTCTGAAAGAATTATGGTTTCGGGGAAGTCTTTGGTTTCTAGGAGATTGTGGGTTCTTGGAAGAGGTTTGTGGTTTCTGGAAGGAGTGTGGTTTTTGGGAGGAGTGTGGTTTCTGGTAGAAATGTGGTCTGAGAGAGGATTTTGCTTTCTACGAGGATTTTGGTGTCTGGAAGATTTCTGTCTTCTGGGAATATCGTTGATTCTAGGATTGTGTTTTCTAGGAGGATTGTGGTTTCTGGGATGAGTGTAGTTTCTTGGAGGAGTGTGGTTTCTGGGAGGAGTGAGGTTTCTGGGAGAATTTCGGTTTCTGGGAGGATTTTGCGGCCTAGGCGGATTCTGTTTTCTGGGAATAATGTTTTTTTCTGGGAGAATTGTGGTTTCTGGGAGGAGTGTGGTTTCTAGGAGTGTGGTTTTTGGGAGGATTGTGGTTTCTGGGAAGATTGTACTTTCGGGAGGATTGTGATTTCTAGGAGTGTGGTTTCTAGGAGGATTGTGGTCTCTGGTGGGACTGTGGTTTCTGGAAGGAGTTTGGTTTCGAAGATGATTGTGGTTTATCAGAGGATCTTGGCTTCTAGCAGGATTATGGTTTCTAGGAGGATCGTGGTTTCTGGGAGGAGTATGGTTTCGAGGAAGATTGTCGTTTATGGGAGGATTGTAGCTTCTGGGATGATTGTGGTTTCTGGGAGTGTGGTTCCAGGAAGGATTGTGGTTTCTGGATGGATTGTGGATTCTGGGAGGATTGTTGTTTCTGGGAAAATTGTGGTTTTTGGAGGATTGTTGTTTCTGAGAGGAGTATGGTTTCTCGGAGGAGTGTGGTTTTAGGGAGGATTGTGGTTTCTAGGAGGTGTAGTTTCATAAAGGATTGTGGTTTCTGGGAAGTTTTGGTTTCTGGGAGGATTGTGGTTTCTGGAAGGATTGTGGTTTCTGGGAGGAGTGTGGTTTTTGGGAGGATTGTGGTTTCTAGGGAGAATTTGCTTTCTGGAAGAAGTGTGGTTTCTGAGAGGATTGCGGTTCCTTTGAGAAGTATGTGTTCTGGGAGGAGCGTGGTTTGTGGGAAGAGTTTGGATTCTAGGAGGATTGTGGTTTCTGGGAGGAATTTGGTTTCTGGGAGGAGTTTGGTTTCTAGCAGGATTGTGGTTTCTGGGAGGATTGTGGTTTCTGGAAAGACTTTGGTTTCTGGAAGGATTGTGGTTTCTGGTAGGAGTGGTTTCTGATAGGATTGTGGTTTCTGGGAGGAGTGTGGTTTCTAAGAGGATTGTGGCTTCTGGGAGGATTGTAGTTTCTACGAGGATTGTATTTTCTCAGAGGATTGTAATTTCTGGTCGGATTGTGGTTTCTGAGAGAATTGTAGTTTCTGGGAGGAGTGTGGTTTCTGGGAAGTTGGTGATTTCTGGAAGGATTGTGGTTTCTGTGAGGAATGTGTTTTCTGGGAGGACTGTGGCTTCTGGGAGGATTGTGGTTTCTGAAAGGCTTGTGGTTTTTGGGAGGATTTTGGTTTCTCGGTGGATTCTCGATTCTGGAAGGGCTGTGGCTTCTAGGAAGAGTTTGGTTTCTGAGGAGTGTGGTTTCTAGGAAGATATTGGTTTCTGGGAGGATTGTGGTTTTTGGGAGAAGTTCGGTTTCTGGGAGGTGTGGTTTCTGGAAGGATTGTGGTTTCTGGTAGAAGTGTGGTTTCTAGGAGGATTGCTGTTTCTATGAGAATTGTGGTTTCATGGACGATTGTGGTTTATGGGAGAATTGTGACTTCTGGGAGGATTGTAGTTTCTGGGAGTGTGGTTCCTGGCAGGATTGTGGTTTCTGGGAGGATTGTTGTGTCTGGGAAAATTGTGGTTTTTGGAGGATCGTTGTTTCTAGGAGTGTGGTTTCTCGGAGGAGTGTGATTTCTGGGAGGATTGTGGTTTCTAGGAGTGTGGTTTCTTGAAGGATCATGGTCCGTGGGAAAGTTTTGGTTTCTGGAAGGATTGTGGTTTCTGGGAGGAGTGTGGCTTTTGGGAGGAGTGTGGTTTCTGAGAGGACTTTGCTTTCTGTGGGGATTGTGGTTTCTGGGAGGATCGTGGTTTCTATGAGAATTGTGGTTTCATGGACGATTGTGGTTTCTGGGGGAGTGTGGTTTCTCGGAGTGTGGTTTCTGGGAGGATTTTGGTTTCAAGGAGGATTGTGGTTTCTGGGAGAATTGTGGTTTCTGGAAGATTTGTGGTTTCTGGAAAGATTGTGGTTTCCGGGAGGAGTGTGGTTTCTGGGAGGATTGTGGTTTCTGGGAGAATTGTGGTTTCTGGGAAGAGTGTGGTTTATGGGATGATCATGGTTTCTTGGAGGAGTGTTGTGTCTGGGAGGATTATGGTTTTTGGGAAAATTGTAGTTTCTACGAGGATTGCGTTTTCTGGTAGGAGTGTGGTACCTGAGAGGATTGGGACTTCTAGGAGTGTGGTTTCTGGGAGGATTGTTGTTTCTGGGAAAATTGAGTTTTCTGGGAGGATTGTGTCTTCTGTAAGTAATGTAGTCTCTGGTAGGAGTATGGTTTCTGAGAGGAGCGTGGTTTTTGGGAGGATTGTGTCTTCTGTAAGGATTGTAGTCTCTGGTAGGAGTATGGTTTCTGGGAGGAGTGTGGTTTTTGGGAGGATTGTGGCTTCTACGAAGATTGTGTGGCTTCTGGGAAGATTGTGTTTTCTGGGAGAATTGTGTTTTCTGAGAGGATTGTGGTTTCTGGGAAAATTGTTTTCTGGGAGGATTGTGGTCTCTGGAAGGATTGTGGTTTCTGGGAGGAGTGTGGTTTCTAAGTATAGATTGGTTTCTGGGAGGATTGTGTTTTCTGGGAGAATGTTGTTTTCTGAGAGGATTGTGGTTTCTGAGAAAATTGTGTTTTCCGGAAGGATTGTGGTTTCTGAAAGGATTGTGGTTTCTGAGAGGAGTGTGGTTTCCCGGAGTGTGGTTTCTCGGAGGATTGTGGTTTTTGGTGAGTGTCGTTTCTGGGAGGATTATGGTTTCGAGAGTTTAGTTTGTGGTTTCTGGGATGGTTATGGTTTTTGGGAGGAGTGGGGTTTCTAGGAGTGTGGTTTGTAGGAGGATTATGGTTTATAGAACTATTGTTTCTATGAGGATTGTGATATTGGGGGATTGTTGTTTCTGGAAGGGTTGTGGTTTCTGGAAGGATTGCGGTTTCTGGTAGGAGCATGGTTTCTGGGAGGATTGTAGTTTCTGGGAGGAGTGTGGTTTTCGGAAGGATTTTGGTTTCTAGGAAGATTGTGGTTTCTAGAAGGTTTGTGTTTTCTACAAGGAGTTTGGCTTCTGGGAGGATTGTGTTTTCTGGGAGAATTGTCTTTTCTGAGAGGATTGTGGTTTTTGGGAGAATTGTTTTCTAGGAGGATTGTGGTTTCTGGAAGGATTGTGGTTTCTGGGAGGAGTGTAGTTTCTGATAGGAATTGGTTTCTTGGAAAATTGTGGTTTCTGGGAGGAGTGTGCTTTCTATCAGGATTGTGGTCTCTATGAGGAGTGTGGTTTCTCGGAGGATTGTGATTTTTGGTGGGGGTGTTGTTTCTGGGAGGATTATGGTTTCGAGAGGAGTTTGGTTTCTTAGAGGACTGTGGTTTCTGGGAGGATTAAGGTTTTTGGGAGGAGTGGGGTTTCTAGGAGTGTGGTTTGTTGGAAGATTGTGGTTTCTAGAACTAGAGTTTCTCTGAGGATTGTGATACTGGGGATTGTTGTTTTTGGAAGGATTGTGGTTTCTGATAGGAGTATGTTTTCTAGGAGGATTGTGGTTTCAGGGAGGATTGAGGTTTTGGGGAGGAATGTGGTTTTTGGGAAATTTGCGGTTTCTAGAAGGAATGGTTTCTGGGCGGAGTGTTTTTTCTTGGAGAATTGTGTTGTCTGCGAAGATTGTGGTTTCTGGGAAATTTGTGTTTTCTGGGAGGAGTGTGGTTTCTGGGAGGATTGTAGTTTCTGAGAGCAGTGTGTTTCCTGGGAGAAGTGTGGTTTCTGGGGAGGACTGTAGTTTCTGAGAGCAGTGTGTTTTCTGGGAAGAGTGTGGTTTCTGGGAGGATTGTGGTTTTTAGGAAGAGTTTGATTTCTGGAAGAAGTGTTGTTTCTAGGAGGATTGTTGTTTCTAGGTAGAGCTTGGTTTCTGGGAAAAGTGTGGTTTCTTTGAGGCTTTTGATTTCTGGGAGGATTATGGTTTCTAGGACGAATGTGGTTCCTGGGAGGATTGTGGTTTCTAGGAAGATTGTGGTTTCTGGGGTGACTGTGGTTTTCTTTTAGGAGCTTGATTTCTGGAAGGATTGTGGTTTCAGAGAGGAGTGTGTTTTCAGAGTGTGGCTTCTGGGAAAAATTGTGGTTTGTAGGAGTAGCGTGGTTTATGGGAAAAGTGTGTTTTCTGAGAGGATTGTGGTTTTTCGGAGGTGTTTGGTTTCCGGGAGGATTGTGGTTTTTGGGAGAATTGTGGTTTCTGGGAGGAGTGTGCTCTCTGGAAGGAGTGTGCTTTCTTGAAGGTTTGTAGTTTCTGGAAGAATTGTGGTTTTTGGGAGGAGTTTCGTTTCTGGGAGGATTTTGATTTCTGGGATTAATTTGGTTTCCAAGAGGATTCTGTTTTCTGGGAATATTGTTGTTTCTGGGAGGATTTTGGTTTCTGGGAGTGATGTTTCTGGGAGTGATGTTTCTGGGAGGAATGTGATTTTTGGAAGGATTGTGGTTTTTGGGAGGATTGTGGTTTCTGGGATGAGTGTGGTTTCAGGGAGGATTGTGGTTTCAGGGATGATTGTGGTTTCAGGGAGGAGTCTGGTATCTAGGATTGTGGCTTCTGGTGGAAATGTTGTTTCTGGGAGGATTGTGGTTTTTAGGAGTGTGGTTTCTGAGAGATATGGTTTTTGTGAGGATTCTGGTCTCTGGGAGAACTGTGGTTTCTTGGAGGTGTGGTTTCTGGGAGGATTGTGGTTTCTGGAAGGATTGCGTTTTTTGGGAGGATTTTGGTTTCTCAGAGGATTGTGGTTTCTGAGAGGAGTGTGGTTTCTGGGAAGAGTTTGGTTTCAAGGAGTGCGGTTTCTAGTAAGACATTGGTTTCTGAAAGGATTGTGGTTTCTGGGAGGATTTTGGTCTTTGGAGAAGTTGGGGGTGGATTGTGGTTTCTGGGTGGATTCTGGTTTCTAGGAGTGTGCTTTCTGGGAGGTTTTTGGTTTCTGAAAGGATTATGGTTTCTGGGAGGAGTGTGGATTCTGGGAGGAGTGTGGTCTCTGGGAGAATTTTGATTTCTGGGAGGATTTTGGTTTTTGGGAACGTTGTAGTTTCTGGGAGGATTGTGGTGTCGGGTAGGGTTGTAGTTTCTGGGAGGAGTGTGGTTTCTCAGAGTATAGTGGTTTCTGGGAGAATTGTGGTTTGTGGAAGGATTATGGTTTCTGAGAGGAGTGTGTTTTCAGGGAGGAGTGTAATTTCTGGGAAGATTGTGGTTTCTAGGAGTATGGTTTTTGGTTAAAGTGTGTTTTCAGGGAGGATTGTGGTTTTTGGTAGGATTTTGGTTTCTCAGAGGATTGTGGTTTCTGAGAGGAACGTGGTTTCTGGGAAGTGTGGTTTCTAGGAGTGTGGTTTCTAGTAAGACATTAGTTTCTGGGAGGATTTTGGTTTTCGGGAGGAGTGCGGTCACTGGAAGGATTATGGTTTCTGGGAGGAGTGTGGTTTCTGGGAGGATTGATGTTTTTTTTTGGGAATTGTGGTTTCTGGGAGGATTGTTGTTTCTGGGAGGATGGTGGCCTCTACGAGGATTTTGGTTTCTGGGATGGTTTTGATTTCTAGGAGGATTCTGTTTTCTGGGAATATTGTTGTTTCTGGGAGGATTGTGGTTTCTGGGAGGAGTGTGGTTTCTCGGAGTATGGTTTTGGGAGGATTGTGGTTTCTGGGAGATCCGTTATTTCTGGGAGGATTGTGGTTTCTACGAGTGTGATTTCTGTGAGGATTGTGTTTTCTGGGAGATTCGTGGTCTCTGGGAGGATTGTGGTTTCTGAAAGGAGTGTGGTTTCCGGGAGGAGTATGGTAACTCCGAGGAGTGTGGTTTCTTAGAGGGTTGAGGTTCCTGGGAGTATTGTAGTTTCTGAGAAGATTGTGGTTTTTCGGAGGATTGTGGTTTCTCAAAGGATTTTGTTTTTTTGAGAGGTGTGGTTTCTGAGAGAAGTGTCTTTTCTGGGAGGTGTGTGACTTCTGGGAGTATTGTGGTTTCTGATTAGAGTTTGTTTTCAGGGAGGAGTGTGGCATATGAGAAGATTGTGGTTTCTAGGAGTTTTGTATTTGGAAGAAGTGTTGTTTCTGGGAGGATTTTGGTTTTTCTAAGGATTTTGATTTCTGGTTTCTCGGAGGATTGTGGTTTCTGGGAGGATTGTGGTTTCTGGGAGGATTGTGGTTTCTGGGAGGAGTGTGCTTTCCGGGAGGTTTGTGGTTTCTGAAAGGAGTTTGGTTTCTGGGAGGAGTGTGGGTTCTGGGAGAAATGTGGTTTCTGGGAGGATTATTGTTTCTGTGAGAATTGTGGTTTCTGGAAGGATTGTGGTTTTTGAGATGAGTGTGGTTTCTTAGAGCGCGGTTTCTGGGAAGATTGTGGTTTCTAGGAGGAGTGTGGTTACTGGGAGGATTGTGGTTTCTGGGAAATTTGTGGTTTCTGGGAGAATTGTGGTATCTAGGAGGAGTGTGGTTTCTGGGAGGATTGTGGTTTCTGGGAGAATTGTGGTATCTAGGAGGAGTACGGCTTCTTGGAGGATTGAGGTTTCTGGGAGAATTGTAGTTTCTCTGAAGATTGTGGTTTCTGGGAGGATTGTGGTTTTTCGCATTGCGATTTTTGGGAGGTGTGGTTTCTGAGAGAAGTGTGCTTTCTGGGAGGATTGTAACTTCTGGGAGGATTGTGGTTTCTGAGAGGAGCGTGTTTTCAGGGATGAGTGTCCTTCTGAGAAGATTGTGGTTTCTAGGAGAAGTGTGGTTTCTGGGAGAAGTGTGGTTTCCGGGAGGATTTTTCTGAGGATTTTGATTTCTGGTAGTTTGGTTTCTCGGAGAATTGTGGTTTCTGGGTGGATTGTTGTTTCTGGGAGGATTCTGGTTTCTGGGAGGAGTGTGCTTGCTGGGAGGTTTTTGGTGTCTCGGAACGTTGTTGTTTCTGGGAGGATTGTGGTTTCTGGTAAGCTTGTGGTTTTTGGCAGGAGTGTGGTCTCTTGGATGATTGTGGTTTCTTGGAGGATTGTGGTTTCTCGGAATATTTTGGTTTCTAGGAGAATTGTGGTTTCGGGTAGGATTGCTGTTTCTGGGAGGAAAGTGGTTTCTGGAAGGGTTGTGCTTTCTGAAAGAATTGTGTTTTCTAAGAGGAGCGTGTTTTCAGGGAAGAGTGTGGCTTCTGGGAAGATTTGTGGTTTCTAGGAGTATGGTTCCTGGTTAAAGTATGATTTTCTGGGAGGATTGCAATTTTTGGGAGGAGTTTCGTCTCTAGGAGGATTGTTGTTTCTGGGAGGATTGTGCTTTCTAGGAGTGTGCATTCTGGGAGGTTTATGATTTCTGGAAGAATTGTGGTTTCTGGGAGGAGTGTGGTTTCTGGGAGGATATTGGTTTCTGGGAACGTTGTTGTTTCTGGGAGGATTGTGGTTTCTGGTAGGATTGTGGTTTCTGGCAGAAGTGTGGTTTCTGGGATGATTGTGGTTTCTTGGAGGATTGTGGTTTCTCGGAGTATTGTGGTTTCTGGGAGAATTGTGGTTTCGGGTAGGATTGTTGTTTCTGGGAGGAGAGTGTTTTCTGGAAGGATTGTGGTTTTTGGAAGAATTGTGGTTTCTGAGAGGAACATGTTTTCAGGGAGGAGAGTAGTTTCTGCGAAGATTGTGGTTTCTAGGGGTATGGTTCCTGGTTAAAGTGTGATTTTCTGGGAGGATTGCGGTTTTGGGAGGAGTTTTTTTTCTGGGAGGATTGTGGTTTCTGGGAGGAGTGTGCTTTCTGGGAGGAGTGTGCTCTCTGGGATGTTTATGATTTCTGGAAGAATTGTGGTTTCTGGGAGGAGTGTGGTTTCTGGAAGATTGTGGTATCCAGGAGGATTCTATTTTCTTGGAATATTGTTATTTCTGGGAGAATATTGGTTAATGGGAGTAGTGTAGTTTCTGGGAGGAGTGCGGTTTTTGGCATAATTTTGGGTTTGGTGAGGATTGTGGTTTCTAGGAGTGTGGTTTCTGGCAGGATTGTGGTTTCGGGAGAATTGTGGTAACGGAGAAGAGTATGGTTTCTAGGATTGTGGTTTCTGTTGGGTGTTGTTTCTGGGAGGATCGTGGTTTCTAGGACTAGTGTGGATTCTGGGAGAAGTATGGTTTCTGAGAGGAATATGGTTTCTGCGAGAATTGTGGTTTCTTGGAGGAGTGTGGTTTCTGGGAGGATTGTGGTTTCTGGAAGGATTTTGGTTTTCGGGAGAATTTTGGTGTCTCAGTGGATTGTGGTTTCTGGGAGGAGTGCTGTTTCTGTGAGAATTGTTGTTTCTGGGAGGATTGTGGTTTCGGGGGATTGTGGTTTCTAGAAGGATTGTGGTTTCTGGAAGGATTGTTGTCTCTGTGAGAATTGTGGTTTCTGGGAGGATTGTGGATTCTGGGTGGAGTATGATGTCTCGGAGTTTGGTTTCTTGGAGGATTGTGGTTTCTGGGAAATTTGTGGTTTCTGGGGGGATTGTGGTATCTTGGAGGAGTGTGGTATCTGGGAGAATTGTATTGTCTCGGAGGATTGTGGTTTCTGGAAGGATTCTGGTTTCTGAGAGTATTGTGGTTTCTGGAAGGATTGTAGTTTCTGGGAGAATTGTGGTGTCTCGGAGTGTGGTTTCTGGGAGGATTATGGTTTCTAGGGGACTGTGGTTTCTGGGAGGATTGTGGTTTCTGGGAAATTTGTGGTTTCTGGGAGGATTGTGGTATCTGGGAGGAGTGTGCTTTCTGGGAGAATTGTTTTGTCTCGGAGGATTGTGGTTTCTGAAAGGATTGTGGTTTCTGGGAGGACTGTGGTTTCCGGGAGGACTGTGGTTTCTGGGAGGATTCTGGTATCTGAAAGGATTATGGTTTCTGGGAGGATTGTGGTTTCTGGGTGGAGTGTGGTTTCTGGGATTGTGGTTTCTGAGAGGCGTTTGCTTTCTGGGAGGATTCTGGTTTCTGGGAATATTTTTGTTTTTAGGAGTATTGGTTTTTTTGGGAGGAGTGTGGTTTCGGGGTGGAGTGTGGTATCTAGGAGGAGTGTGGTTTCTAGAAGTATGGTTGCTTTGGCGATTGTGATATCTGGGGAGGTTGTGGTTTCCTGGAGGATTGTGGTTTCTGGGAGGAGTATGGTTTCTGGAAGAATTGTGGTCTTTGGGAGGACTGTGGTTTCTAGGAGGAGTGTGGTTTCTGAGAGAATTGTGGTTTCCAGGAGGAGTTTGGTTTCTCGGAGGACTGTGGTGTCTGGGAGGACTGTGGCTTCTGGGAGGATTGTGGTTTCTGGGGAAGTTTTGTTTCTGGTAGGATTGGAGGAGTATGGTTTTTGGGAGATGTTTGGTTTCTGGCAGAAATTTGGTTTCTAGAAGGATTATGGATTCTTGGAGGAGTGTGATTTTTGAAAGGATTGTGGTTTCTAGGAGGATTGTGGTTTCTGGTAGGATTTTGTTTTCTGGGAGGATTTTGGTTTCTGGGAAGAGTGAGAGTTCTGGGAGGAGTGTGCTTTCTTGGAGGAGTGTGGTTTTTGGGAGAATTGTGGTTTTGGGGAGAATTGTGGTTTCTGGGAAGATTGTGGTTTCGGGGAGGATTGTGGTTTCTGTGAGGATTGTGGTTTCTGGGAGGATTGTGGTTTCTGACAGGATTGTGGTTTCTAGGAAGAGTGTAGTTTCTGGGAGGATTGTGTTTCTTGGATGAGTGTAATTTCTGGGAGGATTGTGGTTTCTAGGAGTGTGGCTTCAGTGAGGATTGTGGTTCCTGGAAGAAATGTATTTTCTTGGAGGATTGTGGTTTCTGGGCGAAGTTTGGTTTTTGGAAGGAATGTTGTTTCTGGTAGGATTGTGGTTTCTTGGAGAATTGTGGTTTCTTGGAAGATTGTGTTTTTCTGGGAGAATTCTGGTTTCTGAAATGATTGTAGTTTCTGAGAGGATTGTGGTGTCTGGGAGGATTGTGGTTTCTGGGAGGATTGTGGTTTCTAGGAGATGTGTGGTTTGTGTGAGGAGTGTGGTTTGTGGTAGGTATGTGGTTTTTCGGAGTGTGGTTTCTGTGAGGATTATGGTTTCCGGAAGAATTGTATTTTCTTGAAGGATTGTGGTTTCTGGCGAAGTTTGGTTTTTGGAGAGAATGTGGTTTCTGGGAGGACTGTGGTTTCTTGGAGAAGTGTCATTTCCTGGAGGGTTGTGTTTTTCTGGTAGGATTCTGGTTTCTGATAGGATTGTAGTTTCTGGGAGGATTGTGGTATCTGGGAGGATTGTGGTTTCTGGGAGGATTGTGGTTTCTGAGAGATGTGTATTTTCTGGGAGAAGTGTGGTTTCTGGAAGGATTGTGGTTTCTAGGAGGAATGTGGTTTCTGGGAGAATTGCGGTTTCTGCGACAATTGTTTTTTCTGAGAGGATTGTAGTTTCTGGGAGCATCGTGGTTTCTGGGATGATTTTGGTTTCTAGGAGGATAGTAGTTTCTGGGAGGATTGTGGTTTCTGGGACGATTGTGGTTTCAGGAAAGTGTTTTCTGATAGGATCATGGTTTCTTGGAGGAAAGTGGTTTCTGGGAGGATTGTGGTTTCACGGGGAGTGTGGTTTCTGGGAGGATTGAGGTTTCAGAGAGGAGTTTGGTTTCGGGAAGGATTGTGGTTTCTGGGAGGAGTGTGGTTACTGGGGGGATTGTGGTGTCTCGGAGGAGTGTGGTTTCTGGAAGAACTGTGGTTTCTTACACAATTGTGGTCTCTTGGAGGATTGTTTTTCTGGGAGGATTCTGGTTTCTTATAGGATTTTAGTTTCTGAGAGGATTGTGGTATCTGGGAGGATTGTCGTTTCTGGGAGGATTGTGGTTTCTGGGAGATGTGGGTTTTCTGGGAGAAGTGTGGTTTCTAGGAGGATTGTGGTTTCTAGGAGGAATATGGTTTCTGGGAGAATTATGGTTTCAAAGATAATTGTTTTTTTCTGAGAGGATTATAGTTTCTGGGAGCACTGTGGTTTCTGGGTGGATTTTTGTTTCTAGGAGGATAGTGGTTTCTCGGAGGATTGTGGTTTCTGGGACGATTGTGGTTTCTGGAAGGAGTGTGTTTTCTGGGAGGATTATGGTTTCTTGGAGGAATGTGGATTCTGGGAGGATTGTGGTTTCACGGGGAGTGTGGTTTCTGGGAGGATTGAGGTTTCTGAGAAGAGTTTGGTTTCTGGGAAGATTGTGGTTTCTGGGATTACTATGGTTTCTGGGAAGATTGTGGTTTCTGGGAGGAATGCGGTCTCTCGGAGGATTGTGTTTGGTGGGGGATTGTGGTTTCTAGGAGTATGTTTTCTTTGAGGATTGTGGTTATTGGGAGGAGTTTGGTTTCTGGGAAGAGTGTGGTAACGGGGGGATTGTGGTGTCGGGAAGGAATGTGGTTTCTGGAAGGACTATGGTTTCTGGGAGGATTGTGGTTTCTTGGAGGAATGTGGTTTCTAAGAGGAGTGTGTTTTCTGGGAGGAGTGTGGTTTCTGAGAGGATTATGGTTTCCAAGAGGAGTTTTGTTTCTGGTAGAAGTGTGGTTTCTGGGGAGAATGTGGTTTATGGGAGGAGTATGGTTTCTGGGAGGATTGACGTTTTTAGGATTGTAGTGTCTAGGAGGATTGTGGGTTCTGGGAGGATATTGTTTCTGGGAAGATTGTGGTTTCTAGGAGTATGGTTTCTTGGAGGATTGTGGTTTTTGGGAGGAGTGTGGTTTCTAGGAGGATCATGGTTTCTGGGAAGACAGGTATCTGGGAAGATTGTAGTTTTTGGGAGAATTATGGTTTCTGAGAGGACTGTGGTTTCTGGGAAGTGTGGTTTCTGTGAGGATTGCGGCTTCTGGAAGGATTGTGGTTTCTAGAAGGATTGTGGTTTCTCGGAGGACTGTGGTTTCTGAGAGGAGTTTCTTTTCTGGGAGGATTATGGTTTCTAGGAGGAATTTGGTCTTTGAGAGAAGTGTGGTTTCTGGGAGGATTGTGGTTTCTGGGAGGATTGTGGTTTCTGGGAGGAGTGTTATTTCTGGGAGGATTGTGGTTTCTAGGAGTGTGGTTTGTGTGAGGATTGTGGTTTCTGGTATTGTGTTTTCTTGGAGGAGTGTTGTTTCTGGGAGGATTGTGGTTTCTGGGAGGATTGTGGTTCTTAGAAGTATGGTTTCTTTGAGGATTGTGATTTTGGGATTGTGGTTTCTGGGAGGATTGTGGTTCTTAGAAGTAGGGTTTCTTTGAGGATTGTGATTTTGGGACTGTGGTTTCTGGGAGGATTGTGGTTCTTAGAAGTATGGTTCTTTGAGGATTGTGAGTTTGGGATTGTGGTTTCTGGGAGGATTGTGGTTTCTATGATTGTGATTTCTGGGAGGAGTGTGATATCTGGGAGGATTGTGTTTTCTGGGAGGATTGTGTTTTCTGGGAGTATTGTGGTTTCTATGAGTATGGTTTCTTTGAGGATTGTGGTTTTGGGGATTATCGTTCCGGAAGGATTGTCGTTTCTAGATGAGTGTGGTTTCTGGGAGGAGTTTGGCTTCTGTGAGAATTGTCGTTTCTGGGAGGATTGTGGTTTCTGGGAGGATTGTGGTTTCCGGGAGGATTGTGGTTTCTGGGAGGGTTCTGGTTTTGAGAGAATTGTGGTTTCTGGGAGGATCTTGGTTTCTGGCAGGAGTGTGGTTTCTGGGAGGAGTGTTGTTTCTGGGAGGTGTGGTTTCTGGGAGTTTGTGGTTTCTGGGACAAGTTTCGTTTTTGGGAGTTTTGTGGTTTCTGGGAAGAGTGTGGTTTTTGTGAGGATTGTGGCTTCTGGAAGGATTGTGGTTTCACGGGGGACTGTGGTTTCTGAGAGAAGTTTCTTTTCCGGGATGATTATGGTTTCTAGGAGGAATTTGGTTTTTGAGAGAAGTGTGGTTTCTGGGAGGATTGTGGTTTCTGCGATGATTGTGGTTTCTGGGAGAATTGTGGTTTCTGGGAGGATTGTTGTTTCTTGGAGGATTGTGGTTTCTTGGAGGTGGTTTCTGTGAGGATTGTGGTTTCTGGTAGAATTGTTTTCTTGGAGGATTGTGGTTTCAGGGAGGAATGTTGTTTCTGGGAGGATTGTGGTTTCTGGAAGGATTGTGGTTCTTAAAAGTATGGTTTCTTTGAGGATTGTGATTTTGGGATTGTGGTTTCTGGGATGATCATGGTTCCTATGATTGTGGTTTCTGGAAGGAGTGTTGCTGGCAGGAGTGTGATTTCTGGGAGGATTGTGTTTTCTGAGAGGATTGTGGATTCTATGAGTATTGTTTCTTTGAGGGTTCTGGTTTTGGGGGATTGTTGTTCTGGGAGGATTGTCGTTTCTGGATAAGTGTGGTTTCTGGGAGGATTTTGGTTTCTGTGAGAATTATCGGTTCTGGTAGGATTGTGGTTTCAGGGAGGATTGTTGTTTTTGGGTGGATTGTGGTTTCTGGGAGGATTCTGGTTTGGGGAGAATTGTGATTTCTGGGAGGATTTTGGTTTCTGGCAGGATTGTGGTTTCTGGGAGGAGTGTTGTTTCTGGGAGAAGTGTGGTTTCTGGGAGGATTGTGGTTTTTGGGAGG
Organism: Panulirus ornatus; assembly: GCF_036320965.1. Lineage (NCBI taxonomy): Eukaryota > Metazoa > Arthropoda > Malacostraca > Decapoda > Palinuridae > Panulirus > Panulirus ornatus. Next base: position 41,545,605 of record NC_092224.1, read on the forward strand.
AGTTTCGCTTTTGGGAGGATTGTGATTTCTTGGAGGGGTGTGGTTGGTCTGGGAGGATTGTGATTTCTGGGAGGATTATAGTTTCTGGGAGAAGTGTGGTTTCTGGAAGTATTGTGTTTTCTGAGAGGATTGTGGTTTCTGAGAGGAGTTTCTTTTCTAGGAGGATTGTTGGTTCTAGGAGGATTTTGGTTTTTTGGAGGAGTTTGGTTTCTGGGAGGATTGTGATTTCTGGGATGGTTGTGGTTTCTGAGAGCATTGTGGTTTCTGGAGAGAGTGTGGTTTATGTGAGCATTGTTTTTCTAGGAAGAGTTTTGTTTCTGGGAGGATTGTGGCTTCTAATAGGAGTGTGGTTTAAGTGAGGATTGTGGTTTCTGGGAGAATTGTATTTTCTTGGAGGATCGTGGTTTTTGGGGGGAGTGTTGTTTCTGGGAGGATTGTGGTTTCTAGGAAGACTGTGGTTTCTGGGAAGAGTGTGGTTTCTGGGAAGATTGTGGTCTCTGGGAGGAGTGTGTTTTTGTTAGGATTGTGTTTTGTGGGAGGATTGTGGTTTCTAGGAGGAATATGGTTTCTTTGGGGTTGTGGTTTTGGAGGGGTTGTTCTATGTGGAAGGATTGTCGTTTCTGGATGAGTGTGGTTTCTGGGAGGAGTTTGGTTTCTTTGAGGATTGTCGATTCTGGGAGGATTGTGGTTTCTTGGAGGAGTGTGGTTTCTTGGATTGTGGTTTCAGGGAGGATTCTGGTTTTTCGAGAATTGTGGTTTCTGGGAGGATTTTGGTCTCTGGCAGGAGTGTGGCTTCTACGAGGAGTGTTGTTTCTGGGAGAAGTGTGATTTCTGGGAGGATTGTGGTTTCTGGGAGGAGTTTCGTTTCTGGGAGGATTGTGGCTTCTAGTAGGAGTGTGGTTTCAGTGAGGACTGTGGTTTCTGGGAGAATTGTATTTTCTTGGAGGATTGTGGTTTCTGGGAATATTGTGGTTTTTGGGAGGAGTCTTGTTTCTGGGAGGATTGTGGTTTCTGGGAGGATTGTGGTGTTTAAAAGTATGATTTCATTGAAGATTTTGATTTTGGGATTGTGGTTTCTGGGAGGATTGTGGTTTCTAGGATTGTGGTTTCTGGGAGGAGTATGGTTTCTGAGAGGAGTGTGATTTCTGGGAGGATTGTCTTTCTGGGAGGATTGTGTTTTGTGGGAGAATTGTGGTTTCTAGGAGGAATATGGATTCTTTGCGGATTATGCTTTCTGGCAGGATTATGGTTTCTGATAGGAGTGTTGTTTCTGTTAGAAGGGTGGTTTCTGGGAGGGTTGTGGTTTCTGGGAGGGTTGTGGTTTCTGGGAGGAGTTTGGTTTCTGAGGAGTGTGGTTTCTGGGAGTTTTGTTGTTTCTGGGAGTAGGGTTTCTGGGAGTAGGGTTTCTGGGAGAGGTGTGGTTTCTAGAAGCACTGTGGTTTCTAGGAAAATTGTATTTTCCGGGAGGATTGTGGTTTCTGAGTGGATTGTGGTTTCTGAGAAGATTCTGGTTTTGGAAAAATTGTGGTTTCTGGGAGGATTTTGGGTTCTGAGTGTATTGTGGTTTCTGAGAAGATTCTGGTTTTGGAAAAATTGTGGTTTCTGGGAGGATTTTGGTTTCTGGCAGGATTGTGGTTTCTGGGAGGATTATGGTTTCTGGGAGGATTATGGTTTCTGGGAGGAGTATGTTTTCTGGGAGAGGTGTGGTTTCTAGAAGCCCTGTAGTTTATGGCAGAATTAGAGACTTTTGGATGTTAATGTGCTGAGAGGTGCAACTGGAGGGATGTCTGATCATTATCTTGTGGAGGCTAAGGTGAAGATTTGTATGGGTTTTCAGAAAAGAAGAGTGAATGTTGGGGTGAAGAGGGTGGTGAGAGTAAGTGAGCTTGGGAAGGAGACTTGTGTGAGGAAGTACCAGGAGAGACTGAGTACAGAATGGAAAAAGGTGAGAACAATGGAAGTAAGGGGAGTGGGGGAGGAATGGGATGTATTTAGGGAATCAGTGATGGATTGCGCAAAAGATGCTTGTGGCATGAGAAGAGTGGGAGGTGGGTTGATTAGAAAGGGTAGTGAGTGGTGGGATGAAGAAGTAAGATTATTAGTGAAAGAGAAGAGAGAGGCATTTGGACGATTTTTGCAGGGAAAAAATGCAATTGAGTGGGAGATGTATAAAAGAAAGAGACAGGAGGTCAAGAGAAAGGTGCAAGAGGTGAAAGAGAGGGCAAATGAGAGTTGAGGTGAGAGAGTATCATTAAATTTTAGGGAGAATGAAAAAGATGTTCTGGAAGGAGGTAAATAAAGTGCGTAAGACAAGGGAGCAAATGGGAACTTCAGTGAAGGGCGCAAATGGGGAGGTGATAACAAGTAGTGGTGATGTGAGAAGGAGATGGAGTGAGTATTTTGAAGGTTTGTTGAATGTGTTTGATGATAGAGTGGCAGATATAGGGTGTTTTGGTCGAGGTGGTGTGCAAAGTGAGAGGGTTAGGGAAAATGATTTGGTAAACAGAGAAAAGGTAGTAAAAGCTTTGCGGAAGATGAAAGCCGGCAAGGCAGCAGGTTTGGATGGTATTGCAGTGGAATTTATTAAAAAAGGGGGTGACTGTATTATTGACTGGTTGGTAAGGTTATTTAATGTATGTATGACTCATGGTGAGGTGGCTGAGGACTGGCGGAATGCGTGCATAGTGCCATTGTACAAAGGCAAAGGGGATGAGAGTGCGTGCTCAAATTACAGAGGTATAAGTTTGTTGAGTATTCCCAGTAAATTATATGGGAGGGTAATGATTGAGAGGGTGAAGGCATGTACAGAGCATCAGATTGGGGAAGAGCAGTGTGGTTTCAGAAGTGGTAGAGGATGTGTGGATCAGGTGTTTGCTTTGAAGAATGTATATGAGAAATACTTAGAAAAGCAAATGGATTTGTATGTAGCATTTATGGATCTGGAGAAGGCATATGATAGAGTTGATAGAGATGCTCTGTGGAAGGTATTAAGAATATATGGTGTGGGAGGCAAGTTGTTAGAAGCAGTGAAAAGTTTTATCGAGGATGTAAAGCATGTGTACGTGTAGGAAGAGAGGAAAGTGATTGGTTCTCAGTGAATGTAGGTTTGCGGCAGGGGTGTGTGATGTCTCCATGGTTGTTTAATTTGTTTATGGATGGGGTTGTTAGGGAGGTGAATGCAAGAGTTTTGGAAAGAGGGGCAAGTATGAAGTCTGTAGTGGATGAGAGAGCTTGGGAAGTGAGTCAGTTGTTGTTCGCTGATGATACAGCGCTGGTGGCTGATTCATGTGAGAAACTGCAGAAGCTGGTGACTGAGTTTAGTAAAGTGTGTGAAAGAAGAAAGTTAAGAGCAAATGTGAATAAGAGCAAGGTAATTAGGTACAGTAGGGTTGAGGGTCAAGTCAATTGGGAGGTAAGTTTGAATGGAGAAAAACTGGAGGAAGTAAAGTGTTTTAGATATCTGGGAGTGGATCTGGCAGCGGATGGAACCATGGAAGCGGAAGTGGATCATAGGGTGGGGGAGGGGGCGAAAATCCTAGGAGCCTTGAAGAATGTGTGGAAGTCGAGAACATTATCTCGGAAAGCAAAAATGGGTATGTTTGAAGGAATAGTGGTTCCAACAATGTTGTATGGTTGCGAGGCGGGGGCTATGGATAGAGTTGTGCCCAGGAGGATGGATGTGCTGGAAATGAGATGTTTGAGGACAATTTGTGGTGTGAGGTGGTTTGATCGAGTAAGTAACGTAAGGGTAAGAGAGATGTGTGGAAATAAAAAGAGTGTGGTTGAGAGAGCAGAAGAGGGTGTTTTGAAATGGTTTGGGCACATGGAGAGAATGAGTGAGGAAAGATTGACCAAGAGGATATATGTGTCGGAGGTGGAGGGAACGAGGAGAAGTGGGAGACCAAATTGGAGGTGGAAAGATGGAGTGAAAAAGATTTTGTGTGATCGGGGCCTGAACATGCAGGAGGGTGAAAGGAGGGCAAGGAATAGAGTGAATTGGATCGATGCGGTATACCGGGGTTGACGTGCTGTCAGTGGATTGAATCAGGGCATGTGAAGCGTCTGGGGTAAACCATGGGAAGCTGTGTAGGTATGTATATTTGTGTGTGTGGACGTATGTATATACATGTGTATGGGGGTGGGTTGGGCCATTTCTTTCGTCTGTTTCCTTGCGCTACCTCGCAAACACGGGAGACAGCGACAAAGCAAAAAAAAAAAAAAAGATATAGATATATATATATATATATATATATATATATATATATATATATATATATATATATATATATATATATATATATATATATATATTTATTTTATTTTTTATTATACTTTGTCGCCTTCGTTGACTTTGGATGCGATAATCCTTGATTGATAATTACTCCCAGCATAAGTTGACGCCATACGCCGTACTTCGGTCAGCCAGACTACAGACTGAACGAACTTAACAAGCGGCTACAGCAGAGATCTGAGGAGTCGGACAACCTGTGGTGGGATGCCTTTGCTACAGAGTTCTTTGAGGACGATGCCACTCTTACCCTCACCTTCTGCCTTGAGGATGGGCCCAAAAGATATACAATTGGAAGGACCCTTATGCCACGGTACTTCAGAAGTATCTTTGAAGGTGGAGTTACGGAGCTCTACTATTCTCTGAAGCATCCTAAAGAGTCATTCCACAACACATCCATCACCCTAGACTGTGACCAGTGCACGATGGTTACTCACCATGGGAAACCAATGTACACAAAGGAGGACAACAACACAGTGGTGATGACGGAACAAGAGTAGAAGGCTCTTGGTGACCCTGGAGAGGATGTGGACATCTGAAGTCACGTGAGGTCACTCTTCAACCACCACACTGACGCCTCACACCAACACGGAGTCACACGTCAGTACACCGTTGCCAACGGAACTACCTTGGCCCACCAGTGATGCTACTACGTTTGTGAATCAAGAACCATTGCAACACAAACCTCGCCAGGTGGTAGAGTGTCCCGCAGTGTATCGAGACAGACTTCCCCAGAACTTTTTTTTTAAAGGGGAAGTAAATGTTTATAGTTGTGTTACTGGAGTGATAGTTTTCATACATGGTGATTTGACAAGAAAATAGTGAAATTGAAAAAATGTAGCTTAGACATTGAAGCTTATTGATACAGTGGTTAAATTGATGAGAACTACTATTGACGTTTGTGTAAATAAATTAAACATTTCCTTATTCCATAGCCAGAGGTTGAACCATTATGTGACATTCATTTTTTGTCATTTCATTTCAAGCTAGAAATTTTCAGTTTTCTAAATTGTTTCTTACATTTTTTCACATGTATATATATGTATGTGTGTGTGTGTGTGTATGTGTGCGTGTGTGTGTGTATGTGTGTGTATGTGTATATATTTTTTTTTTTTTTTTTTTGCTTTGTCGCTGTCTCCCGCGTTTGCGAGGCAGCGCAAGGAAACAGACGAAAGAAATGGCCCAACCCACCCCCATACACATGCCTTGATTCAATCCACTGACAGCACGTCAACCCCGGTATACCACATCGCTCCAATTCACTCTATTCTTTGCCCGCCTTTCACCATCCTGCATGTTCAGGCCCCGATCACACAAAATCTTTTTCACTCCATCTTTCCACCTCCAATTTGGTCTCCCTCTTCTCCTCGTTCCCTCCACCTCCGACACATATATCCTCTTGGTCAATCTTTCCTCACTCATTCTCTCCATGTGACCAAACCATTTCAAAACACCCTCTTCTGCTCTCTCAACCACGCTCTTTTTATTTCCACATATCTCTCTTACCCTTACGTTACTTACTCGATCAAACCACCTCACACCACACATTGTCCTCAAACATCTCATTTCCAGCACATCCATCCTCCTGCGCACAACTCTATCCATAGTCCACGCCTCGCAACCATACAACATTGTTGGAACCACTATTCCTTCAAACATACCCATTTTTGCTTTCCGAGATAATGTTCTCGACTTCCACACATTCTTCAAGGCTCCCAGAATTTTCGCCCCCTCCCCCACCCTATGATCCACTTCCGCTTCCACGGTTCCATCCGCTGCCGGATCCACTCCCAGATAACTAAAACACTTCACTTCCTCCAGTTTTTCTCCATTCAAACTCACCTCCCAATTGAATTGACCCTCAACCCTACTGTACCTAATAACCTTGCTCTTATTCACATTTTCATTTTCATGTGTATATATATATGTATATTATCCCTGGGGATAGGGGTGAAAGAATACTTCCCACGCATTCCTCGCGTGTCGTAGAAAGCGACTAGAGGGGGACGGGAGCGGGGGGCCAGAAATCCTCCCCTCCTTGTATTTTTTTTAACTTTCTAAAATGGAAAACAGAAGAAGGAGTCACGCGGGGAGTGCTCATCCTCCTCGAAGGCTCGAAGGCTCAGAGTGGGGTGCCTAAATGTGTGTGGATGTAACCAAGATGTGAAAAAAGGAGAGATAGGTAGTATGTTTGAGGAAAGGAACCTGGATGTTTTGGCTCTGAGTGAAACGAAGCTCAAGGGTAAAGGGGAAGAGTGGTTTGGGAATGTCTGGGGAGTAAAGTCAGGGGTTAGTGAGAGGACAAGAGCAAGGGAAGGAGTAGCAGTACTCCTGAAACAGGAGCTGTGGAAGTATGTGATAGAATGTAAGAAAGTAAATTCTTGATTAATATGGGTAAAACTGAAAGTTGATGCAGAGAGATGGGTGATTATTGGTGCATATGCACCTGGGCATGAGAAGAATGATCATGAGAGGCAAGTGTTTTGGGAGCAGCTGAATGAGTGTGTTAGTGGTTTTGATGCACGAGACCGGGTTATAGTGTTGGGTGATTTGAATGCAAAGGTGAGTAATGTGGCAGTTGAGGGAATAATTGGTATACATGGGGTGTTCAGTGTTGTAAATGGAAATGGTGAAGAGCTTGTAGATTTATGTGCTGAAAAAGGACTGATGATTGGGAATACCTGGTTTAAAAAGCGAGATATACATAAGTATACTTATGTAAGTAGGAGAGATGGCCAGAGAGCGTTATTGGATTACGTGTTAATTGACAGGCGCGCGAAAGAGAGACTTTTGGATGTTAATGTGCTGAGAGGTGCAACTGGAGGGATGTCTGATCATTATCTTGTGGAGGCTAAGGTGAAGATTTGTATGGGTTTTCAGAAAAGAAGAGTGAATGTTGGGGTGAAGAGGGTGGTGAGAGTAAGTGAGCTTGGGAAGGAGACTTGTGTGAGGAAGTACCAGGAGAGACTGAGTACAGAATGGAAAAAGGTGAGAACAATGGAAGTAAGGGGAGTGGGGGAGGAATGGGATGTATTTAGGGAATCAGTGATGGATTGCGCAAAAGATGCTTGTGGCATGAGAAGAGTGGGAGGTGGGTTGATTAGAAAGGGTAGTGAGTGGTGGGATGAAGAAGTAAGATTATTAGTGAAAGAGAAGAGAGAGGCATTTGGACGATTTTTGCAGGGAAAAAATGCAATTGAGTGGGAGATGTATAAAAGAAAGAGACAGGAGGTCAAGAGAAAGGTGCAAGAGGTGAAAGAGAGGGCAAATGAGAGTTGAGGTGAGAGAGTATCATTAAATTTTAGGGAGAATGAAAAAGATGTTCTGGAAGGAGGTAAATAAAGTGCGTAAGACAAGGGAGCAAATGGGAACTTCAGTGAAGGGCGCAAATGGGGAGGTGATAACAAGTAGTGGTGATGTGAGAAGGAGATGGAGTGAGTATTTTGAAGGTTTGTTGAATGTGTTTGATGATAGAGTGGCAGATATAGGGTGTTTTGGTCGAGGTGGTGTGCAAAGTGAGAGGGTTAGGGAAAATGATTTGGTAAACAGAGAAAAGGTAGTAAAAGCTTTGCGGAAGATGAAAGCCGGCAAGGCAGCAGGTTTGGATGGTATTGCAGTGGAATTTATTAAAAAAGGGGGTGACTGTATTATTGACTGGTTGGTAAGGTTATTTAATGTATGTATGACTCATGGTGAGGTGGCTGAGGACTGGCGGAATGCGTGCATAGTGCCATTGTACAAAGGCAAAGGGGATGAGAGTGCGTGCTCAAATTACAGAGGTATAAGTTTGTTGAGTATTCCCAGTAAATTATATGGGAGGGTAATGATTGAGAGGGTGAAGGCATGTACAGAGCATCAGATTGGGGAAGAGCAGTGTGGTTTCAGAAGTGGTAGAGGATGTGTGGATCAGGTGTTTGCTTTGAAGAATGTATATGAGAAATACTTAGAAAAGCAAATGGATTTGTATGTAGCATTTATGGATCTGGAGAAGGCATATGATAGAGTTGATAGAGATGCTCTGTGGAAGGTATTAAGAATATATGGTGTGGGAGGCAAGTTGTTAGAAGCAGTGAAAAGTTTTATCGAGGATGTAAAGCATGTGTACGTGTAGGAAGAGAGGAAAGTGATTGGTTCTCAGTGAATGTAGGTTTGCGGCAGGGGTGTGTGATGTCTCCATGGTTGTTTAATTTGTTTATGGATGGGGTTGTTAGGGAGGTGAATGCAAGAGTTTTGGAAAGAGGGGCAAGTATGAAGTCTGTAGTGGATGAGAGAGCTTGGGAAGTGAGTCAGTTGTTGTTCGCTGATGATACAGCGCTGGTGGCTGATTCATGTGAGAAACTGCAGAAGCTGGTGACTGAGTTTAGTAAAGTGTGTGAAAGAAGAAAGTTAAGAGCAAATGTGAATAAGAGCAAGGTAATTAGGTACAGTAGGGTTGAGGGTCAAGTCAATTGGGAGGTAAGTTTGAATGGAGAAAAACTGGAGGAAGTAAAGTGTTTTAGATATCTGGGAGTGGATCTGGCAGCGGATGGAACCATGGAAGCGGAAGTGGATCATAGGGTGGGGGAGGGGGCGAAAATCCTAGGAGCCTTGAAGAATGTGTGGAAGTCGAGAACATTATCTCGGAAAGCAAAAATGGGTATGTTTGAAGGAATAGTGGTTCCAACAATGTTGTATGGTTGCGAGGCGGGGGCTATGGATAGAGTTGTGCCCAGGAGGATGGATGTGCTGGAAATGAGATGTTTGAGGACAATTTGTGGTGTGAGGTGGTTTGATCGAGTAAGTAACGTAAGGGTAAGAGAGATGTGTGGAAATAAAAAGAGTGTGGTTGAGAGAGCAGAAGAGGGTGTTTTGAAATGGTTTGGGCACATGGAGAGAATGAGTGAGGAAAGATTGACCAAGAGGATATATGTGTCGGAGGTGGAGGGAACGAGGAGAAGTGGGAGACCAAATTGGAGGTGGAAAGATGGAGTGAAAAAGATTTTGTGTGATCGGGGCCTGAACATGCAGGAGGGTGAAAGGAGGGCAAGGAATAGAGTGAATTGGATCGATGCGGTATACCGGGGTTGACGTGCTGTCAGTGGATTGAATCAGGGCATGTGAAGCGTCTGGGGTAAACCATGGGAAGCTGTGTAGGTATGTATATTTGTGTGTGTGGACGTATGTATATACATGTGTATGGGGGTGGGTTGGGCCATTTCTTTCGTCTGTTTCCTTGCGCTACCTCGCAAACACGGGAGACAGCGACAAAGCAAAAAAAAAAAAAAAAGATATAGATATATATATATATATATATATATATATATATATATATATATATATATATATATATATATATATATATATATATATATATATTTATTTTATTTTTTATTATACTTTGTCGCCTTTGTTGACTTTGGATGCGATAATCCTTGATTGATAATTACTCCCAGCATAAGTTGACGCCATACGCCGTACTTCGGTCAGCCAGACTACAGACTGAACGAACTTAACAAGCGGCTACAGCAGAGATCTGAGGAGTCGGACAACCTGTGGTGGGATGCCTTTGCTACAGAGTTCTTTGAGGACGATGCCACTCTTACCCTCACCTTCTGCCTTGAGGATGGGCCCAAAAGATATACATTTGGAAGGACCCTTATGCCACGGTACTTCAGAAGTATCTTTGAAGGTGGAGTTACGGAGCTCTACTATTCTCTGAAGCATCCTAAAGAGTCATTCCACAACACATCCATCACCCTAGACTGTGACCAGTGCACGATGGTTACTCACCATGGGAAACCAATGTACACAAAGGAGGACAACAACACAGTGGTGATGACGGAACAAGAGTAGAAGGCTCTTGGTGACCCTGGAGAGGATGTGGACATCTGAAGTCACGTGAGGTCACTCTTCAACCACCACACTGACGCCTCACACCAACACGGAGTCACACGTCAGTACACCGTTGCCAACGGAACTACCTTGGCCCACCAGTGATGCTACTACGTTTGTGAATCAAGAACCATTGCAACACAAACCTCGCCAGGTGGTAGAGTGTCCCGCAGTGTATCGAGACAGACTTCCCCAGAACTTTTTTTTTAAAGGGGAAGTAAATGTTTATAGTTGTGTTACTGGAGTGATAGTTTTCATACATGGTGATTTGACAAGAAAATAGTGAAATTGAAAAAATGTAGCTTAGACATTGAAGCTTATTGATACAGTGGTTAAATTGATGAGAACTACTATTGACGTTTGTGTAAATAAATTAAACATTTCCTTATTCCATAGCCAGAGGTTGAACCATTATGTGACATTCATTTTTTGTCATTTCATTTCAAGCTAGAAATTTTCAGTTTTCTAAATTGTTTCTTACATTTTTTCACATGTATATATATGTATGTGTGTGTGTGTGTGTATGTGTGCGTGTGTGTGTGTATGTGTGTGTATGTGTATATATTTTTTTTTTTTTTTTTTGCTTTGTCGCTGTCTCCCGCGTTTGCGAGGCAGCGCAAGGAAACAGACGAAAGAAATGGCCCAACCCACCCCCATACACATGCCTTGATTCAATCCACTGACAGCACGTCAACCCCGGTATACCACATCGCTCCAATTCACTCTATTCTTTGCCCGCCTTTCACCATCCTGCATGTTCAGGCCCCGATCACACAAAATCTTTTTCACTCCATCTTTCCACCTCCAATTTGGTCTCCCTCTTCTCCTCGTTCCCTCCACCTCCGACACATATATCCTCTTGGTCAATCTTTCCTCACTCATTCTCTCCATGTGACCAAACCATTTCAAAACACCCTCTTCTGCTCTCTCAACCACGCTCTTTTTATTTCCACATATCTCTCTTACCCTTACGTTACTTACTCGATCAAACCACCTCACACCACACATTGTCCTCAAACATCTCATTTCCAGCACATCCATCCTCCTGCGCACAACTCTATCCATAGTCCACGCCTCGCAACCATACAACATTGTTGGAACCACTATTCCTTCAAACATACCCATTTTTGCTTTCCGAGATAATGTTCTCGACTTCCACACATTCTTCAAGGCTCCCAGAATTTTCGCCCCCTCCCCCACCCTATGATCCACTTCCGCTTCCACGGTTCCATCCGCTGCCGGATCCACTCCCAGATAACTAAAACACTTCACTTCCTCCAGTTTTTCTCCATTCAAACTCACCTCCCAATTGAATTGACCCTCAACCCTACTGTACCTAATAACCTTGCTCTTATTCACATTTTCATTTTCATGTGTATATATATATGTATATTATCCCTGGGGATAGGGGTGAAAGAATACTTCCCACGCATTCCTCGCGTGTCGTAGAAAGCGACTAGAGGGGACGGGAGCGGGGGGCCAGAAATCCTCCCCTCCTTGTATTTTTTTTAACTTTCTAAAATGGAAAACAGAAGAAGGAGTCACGCGGGGAGTGCTCATCCTCCTCGAAGGCTCGAAGGCTCAGAGTGGGGTGCCTAAATGTGTGTGGATGTAACCAAGATGTGAAAAAAGGAGAGATAGGTAGTATGTTTGAGGAAAGGAACCTGGATGTTTTGGCTCTGAGTGAAACGAAGCTCAAGGGTAAAGGGGAAGAGTGGTTTGGGAATGTCTGGGGAGTAAAGTCAGGGGTTAGTGAGAGGACAAGAGCAAGGGAAGGAGTAGCAGTACTCCTGAAACAGGAGCTGTGGAAGTATGTGATAGAATGTAAGAAAGTAAATTCTTGATTAATATGGGTAAAACTGAAAGTTGATGCAGAGAGATGGGTGATTATTGGTGCATATGCACCTGGGCATGAGAAGAATGATCATGAGAGGCAAGTGTTTTGGGAGCAGCTGAATGAGTGTGTTAGTGGTTTTGATGCACGAGACCGGGTTATAGTGTTGGGTGATTTGAATGCAAAGGTGAGTAATGTGGCAGTTGAGGGAATAATTGGTATACATGGGGTGTTCAGTGTTGTAAATGGAAATGGTGAAGAGCTTGTAGATTTATGTGCTGAAAAAGGACTGATGATTGGGAATACCTGGTTTAAAAAGCGAGATATACATAAGTATACTTATGTAAGTAGGAGAGATGGCCAGAGAGCGTTATTGGATTACGTGTTAATTGACAGGCGCGCGAAAGAGAGACTTTTGGATGTTAATGTGCTGAGAGGTGCAACTGGAGGGATGTCTGATCATTATCTTGTGGAGGCTAAGGTGAAGATTTGTATAGGTTTCCAGAAAAGAAGAGTGAATGTTGGGGTGAAGAGGGTGGTGAGAGTAAGTGAGCTTGGGAAGGAGACTTGTGTGAGGAAGTACCAGGAGAGACTGAGTACAGAATGGAAAAAGGTGAGAACAATGGAAGTAAGGGGACTGGGGGAGGAATGGGATGTATTTAGGGAATCAGTGATGGATTGCGCAAAAGATGCTTGTGGCATGAGAAGAGTGGGAGGTGGGTTGATTAGAAAGGGTAGTGAGTGGTGGGATGAAGAAGTAAGAGTATTAGTGAAAGAGAAGAGAGAGGCATTTGGACGATTTTTGCAGGGAAAAAATGCAATTGAGTGGGAGAAGTATAAAAGAAAGAGACAGGAGGTCAAGAGAAAGGTGCAAGAGGTGAAAAAAAGGGCAAATGAGAGTTGGGGTGAGAGAGTATCATTAAATTTTAGGGAGAATAAAAAGATGTTCTGGGAGGAGGTAAATAAAGTGCGTAAGACTAGGGAGCAAATTGGAACTTCAGTGAAGGGCGCAAATGGGGAGGTGATAACAAGTAGTGGTGATGTGAGAAGGAGATGGAGTGAGTATTTTGAAGGTTTGTTGAATGTGTTTGATGATAGAGTGGAAGATATAGGGTGTTTTGGTCGAGGTGGTGTGCAAAGTGCGAGGGTTAGGGAAAATGATTTGGTAAACAGAGAAGAGGTAGTAAAAGCTTTGCGGAAGATGAAAGCCGGCAAGGCAGCAGGTTTGGATGGTATTGCAGTGGAATTTATTAAAAAAGGGGGTGACTGTATTGTTGACTGGTTGGTAAGGTTATTTAATGTATGTATGACTCATGGTGAGGTGCCTGAGGATTGGCGGAATGCGTGCATAGTGCCATTGTACAAAGGCAAAGGGGATAAGAGTGAGTGCTCAAATTACAGAGGTATAAGTTTGTTGAGTATTCCTGGCAAATTGTATGGGAGGGTATTGATTGAGAGGGTGAAGGCATGTACAGAGCATCAGATTGGGGAAGAGCAGTGTGGTTTCAGAAGTGGTAGAGGATGTGTGGATCAGGTGTTTGCTTTGAAGAATGTATGTGAGAAATACTTAGAAAAGCAAACGGATTTGTATGTAGCATTTATGGATCTGGAGAAGGCATATGATAGAGTTGATAGAGATGCTCTGTGGAAGGTATGAAGAATATATGGTGTGGGAGGCAAGTTGTTAGAAGCAGTGAAAAGTTTTTATCGAGGATGTAAGGCATGTGTACGTGTAGGAAGAGAGGAAAGTGATTGGTTCTCAGTGAATGTAGGTTTGCGGCAGGGGTGTGTGATGTCTCCATGGTTCTTTAATTTGTTTATGGATGGGGTTGTTAGGGAGGTGAATGCAAGAGTTTTGGAAAGAGGGGCAAGGATGAAGTCTGTTGGGGATGAGAGAGCTTGGAAAGTGAGTCAGTTGTTGTTCGCTGATGATACAGCGCTGGTGGCTGATTCATGTGAGAAACTGCAGAAGCTGGTGACTGAGTTTGGTAAAGTGCGTGAAAGAAGAAAGTTAAGAGTAAATGTGAATAAGAGCAAGGTTATTAGGTACAGTAGGGTTGAGGGTCAAGTCAATTGGGAGGTGAGTTTGAATGGAGAAAAACTGGAGGAAGTGAAGTGTTTTAGATATCTGGGAGTGGATCTGGCAGCGGATGGAAACATGGAAGCGGAAGTGGATCATAGGGTGGGGGAGGGGGCGAAAATTCTGGGAGCCTTGAAGAATGTGTGGAAGTCGAGAACATTATCTCGGAAAGCAAAAATGGGTATGTTTGAAGGAATAGTGGTTCCAACAATGTTGTATGGTTGCGAAGCGTGGACTATGGATAGAGTTGTGCGCAGGAGGATGGATGTGCTGGAAATGAGATGTTTGAGGACAATGTGTGGTGTGAGGTGGTTTGATCGAGTAAGTTACGTAAGGGTAAGAGAGATGTGTGGAAATAAAAAGAGCGTGGTTGAGAGAGCAGAAGAGGGTGTTTTGAAATGGTTTGGTCACATGGAGAGAATGAGTGAGGAAAGATTGACCAAGAGGATATATGTGTCGGAGGTGGAGGGAACGAGGAGAAGAGGGAGACCAAATTGGAGATGGAAAGATGGAGTGAAAAAGATTTTGTGTGATCGGGGCCTGAACATGCAGGAGGGTGAAAGGAGGGCAAGGAATAGAGTGAATTGGAGCGATGTGGTATACCGGGGTTGACGTGCTGTCAGTGGATTGAATCAAGGCATGTGAAGCGTCTGGGGTAAACCATGGAAAACTGTGTAGGTATGTATATTTGCGTGTGTGGACGTATGTATATACATGTGTATGGGGGTGGGTTGGGCCATTTCTTTCGTCTGTTTCCTTGCGCTACCTCGCAAACGCGGGAGACAGCGACAAAGCAAAAAAAAAAAAAAAAAAAAATATATATATATATATATATATATATATATATATATATATATATATATATATATATATATATATATATATATATATATATATATATATGTATCTTATATCTTATATCATGCCTGTCATCTGTGTAATATTACCACTACTTCTGTACAGAAGTCTCTCTCTCTCTCTCTCTCTGTACTTTTTAACACTTGGATTCCGCATTGGTACATCAGCCTCCTCCATGCAAGTTCCTCATGCATTCTGTAGTTAGATGTTTATCATTCACCAGAGCATTCTCTGTACCTTGTTTTTCTTCCTTGCTCGACTAATCTCAACTTCATCTTGACCACTACCACCCTAACTAGACTTTACTCGTAAGTCTGTAAATTCATCCCAAACTTTACATTCTTCATTTATAATACAGTCTGATCTTCCATCCTTTCAGAAATATATATATATATATATATATATATATATATATATATATATATATATATATATATATATATATATATATATATATATATATATATATATATATATATATATATATATATATATATATATATATATTATATATATATATATATATATATATTGGAAAGGATCACAATTTTATGCATGATCAAGATATTCCTATGAGTCCGCGGGGAAAATGGGAACTTATCGCTTTTCATTTTCCCCATGGACACACAGGAGTATATATATATATATATATATATATATATATATATATATATATATATATATATATATATATAGAAAAAAAAAAAAAAAAAAAAAAAAAAAAATATATATATATATATATATATATATATATATGTATATATATATATATATATATACATATATATATATATATATATATATATATATATATATATATATATATATATATATATATATATATATATATATATATTTTTTTTTTTTTTTTTTTTTATACTTTGTCGCTGTCTCCCGCGTTTGCGAGGTAGCGCAAGGAAACAGACGAAAGAAATGGCCCCACCCCCCCCCCCCCCATACACATGTACATACACACGTCCACACACGCAAATATACATACCTACACAGCTTTCCATGGTTTACCCCAGACGCTTCACATGCCCCGATTCAATCCACTGACAGCACGTCAACCCCTGTATACCACATCGCTCCAATTCACTCTATTCCTTGCCCTCCTTTCACCCTCCTGCATGTTCAGGCCCCGATCACACAAAATCTTTTTCACTCCATCTTTCCACCTCCAATTTGGTCTCCCTCTTCTCCTCGTTCCCTCCACCTCCGACACATATATCCTCTTGGTCAATCTTTCCTCACTCATTCTCTCCATGTGCCCAAACCATTTCAAAACACCCTCTTCTGCTCTCTCAACCACGCTCTTTTTATTTCCACACATCTCTCTTACCCTTACGTTACTTACTCGATCAAACCACCTCACACCACACATTGTCCTCAAACATCTCATTTCCAGCACATCCATCCTCCTGCGCACAACTCTATCCATAGCCCACGCCTCGCAACCATACAACATTGTTGGAACCACTATTCCTTCAAACATACCCATTTTTGCTTTCCGAGATAATGTTCTCGACTTCCACACATTTTTCAAGGCTCCCAAAATTTTCGCCCCCTCCCCCACCCTATGATCCACTTCCGCTTCCATGGTTCCATCCGCTGACAGATCCACTCCCAGATATCTAAAACACTTCACTTCCTCCAGTTTTTCTCCATTCAAACTCACCTCCCAATTGACTTGACCCTCAACCCTACTGTACCTAATAACCTTGCTCTTATTCACATTTACTCTTAACTTTCTTCTTCCACACACTTTACCAAACTCAGTCACCAGCTTCTGCAGTTTCTCACATGAATCAGCCACCAGCGCTGTATCATCAGCGAACAACAACTGACTCACTTCCCAAGCTCTCTCATCCCCAACAGACTTCATACTTGCCCCTCTTTCCAGGACTCTTGCATTTACCTCCCTAACAACCCCATCCATAAACAAATTAAACAACCATGGAGACATCACACACCCCTGCCGCAAACCTACATTCACTGAGAACCAATCACTTTCCTCTCTTCCTACACGTACACATGCCTTACATCCTCGATAAAAACTTTTCACTGCTTCTAACAACTTGCCTCCCACACCATATATTCTTAATACCTTCCACAGAGCATCTCTATCAACTCTATCATATGCCTTCTCCAGATCCATAAATGCTACATACAAATCCATTTGCTTTTCTAAGTATTTCTCACATACATTCTTCAAAGCAAACACCTGATCCACACATCCTCTACCACTTCTGAAACCGCACTGCTCTTCCCCAATCTGATGCTCTGTACATGCCTTCACCCTCTCAATCAATACCCTCCCATATAATTTACCAGGAATACTCAACAAACTTATACCTCTGTAATTTGAGCACTCACTCTTATCCCCTTTGCCTTTGTATAATGGCACTATGCACGCATTCCGCCAATCCTCAGGCACCTCACCATGAGTCATACATACATTAAATAACCTTACCAACCAGTCAACAATACAGTCACCCCCTTTTTTAATAAATTCCACTGCAATACCATCCAAACCTGCTGCCTTGCCGGCTTTCATCTTCCGCAAAGCTTTTACTACCTCTTCTCTGTTTACCAAATCATTTTCCCTAACCCTCTCACTTTGCACACCACCTCGACCAAAACACCCTATATCTGCCACTCTGTCATCAGACACATTCAACAAACCTTCAAAATACTCATTCCATCTCCTTCTCACATCACCACTACTTGTTATCACCTCCCCATTTACGCCCTTCACTGAAGTTCCCATTTGCTCCCTTGTCTTACGCACCCTATTTACCTCCTTCCAGAACATCTTTTTATTCTCCCTAAAATTTACTGATAGTCTCTCACCCCAACTCTCATTTGCCCTTTTTTTCACCTCTTGCACCTTTCTCTTGACCTCCTGTCTCTTTCTTTTATACTTCTCCCACTCAATTGCATTTTTTCCCTGCAAAAATCGTCCAAATGCCTCTCTCTTCTCTTTCACTAATACTCTTACTTCTTCATCCCACCACTCACTACCCTTTCTAAACAGCCCACCTCCCACTCTTCTCATGCCACAAGCATCTTTTGCGCAATCCATCACTGATTCCCTAAATACATCCCATTCCTCCCCCACTCCCCTTACTTCCATTGTTCTCACCTTTTTCCATTCTGTACACAGTCTCTCCTGGTACTTCCCCACACAGGTCTCCTTCCCAAGCTTACTTACTCTCACCACCTTCTTCACCCCAACATTCACTCCTCTTTTCTGAAAACCCATACTAATCTTCACCTTAGCCTCCACAAGATAATGATCAGACATCCCTCCAGTTGCACCTCTCAGCACATTAACATCCAAAAGTCTCTCTTTCGCACGCCTGTCAATTAACACGTAATCCAATAACGCTCTCTGGCCATCTCTCCTACTTACATAAGTATACTTATGTATATCTCGCTTTTTAAACCAGGTATTCCCAATCATCAGTCCTTTTTCAGCACATAAATCTACAAGCTCTTCACCATTTCCATTTACAACACTGAACACCCCATGCATACCAATTATTCCCTCAACTGCCACATTACTCACCTTTGCATTTAAATCACCCATCACTATAACCCGGTCTCGTGCATCAAAACCGCTAACACACTCATTCAGCTGCTCCCAAAACACTTGCCTCTCATGATCTTTCTTCTCATGCCCAGGTGCATATGCACCAATAATCACCCACCTCTCTCCATCAACTTTCAATTTTACCCATATTAATCGAGAATTTACTTTCTTACATTCTATCACATACTCCCACAACTCCTGTTTCATGAGTATTGCTACTCCTTCCCTTGCTCTTGTCCTCTCACTAACCCCTGACTTCACTCCCCAGACATTTCCAAACCACTCTTCCCCTTTACCCTTGAGCTTCGTTTCACTCAGAGCCAAAACATCCAGGTTCCTTTCCTCAAACATACTACCTATCTCTCCTTTTTTCACATCTTGGTTACATCCACACACATTTAGGCACCCCACTCTGAGCCTTCGAGGAGGATGATCACTCCCCGCGTGACTCCTTCTTCTGTTTCCCATTTTAGAAAGTTAATACAAGGAGGGGAGGATTTCCGGCCCCCCGCTCCCGTCCCCTCTAGTCGCTTTCTACGACACGCGAGGAATACGTGGGAAGTATTCTTTCACCCCCATCCCCAGGGATATATATATATATATATATTATCCCTGGGGATAGGGGAGAAAGAATACCTCCCATGTATTCTCTGCATGTCGTAGAAGGCGACTTAAAGGGGAGGGAGCGGGTGGCTGGAAATCCTCCCCTCTTGTTTTTTTTTTTTTTCTAATTTTCCAAAAGAAGGAACAGAGAAGGGGGCCAGGTGAGGATATTCCCTCAGAGGTCCAGTCCTCTGTTCTTAACGCTACCTTGCTAATGCGGGAAATGGCGAATAGTTTGAAAGAAATATATATATATATATATATATATATATATATATATATATATATATATATATATATATATATATATATATATATATATATATATATATATATATACATATGCAGAACCTTTACTTCTACGTGAAGCGATATATCCACAATCATCACTTGAAAGAAAAGTAGAAACGGTGAGTACTTTCTTTTGTTACAATCTCAGACATAGTGGGGGAGATACAGGTGTTGAGATCCTTAAATTCACAGAGGTAGCAGTGAGGCGAGGCATCACAATCCCCCTGGAATGAAGGTGGGCACTAATTATGAGACCTGGCATATGACCACCCTCTCCTTACATTGTGTGGATAGGGTTATTCTGGTGGATGCTTCTAAATAATTATTTCAGTTAATAGTCTGTCGCATTTATATTGGCCAAAGGACATATGTACGTTGTGATCAAATGTTCCAGAGATCAAACATGATTCAGTATCATTTCTTTAGAGACCCAGTCGATATGGTGAAATAAGCGGTTGCTCTGTTGGGCCGTCCAAACATTATACTTTTGCTGAGAACCTAGTCTGCAAATCTTTCCCTGAGTGTCCAATGTAGAATTGGTTCCAGTCTACCTCTATTATTGATGGGCTATTTTTGATGAGGGCTTTCTTAATGGTATTGTTATATTTGAATACTACTTGTACATAAAGCTTTTTGAGAATATGAACACATTCGAGAAAATTCTCATGGTAGAGCAAGGGTTCTTGATAACTTTTAATTTCTGGCTTATCATGTTGGCCACTATAAAAACGTTTCCCTGCTGTATTCTGACACTAGGTAAGTGCATTTTTGGGTATCTTAGCTTCTGTCCAATGTATTGAATCATTTTCAGTTCATCTAAAGATTCAGGATCTGAAATCCTTTATGCTCTTAGGTACACGGATATGAAGACTGATCTTTTTACATTAATATAATGATTTAGATAATAGTGGAAGTAAGACAGTATATTTGTAGGTTTTCTGGAGACCTTAGTTTTCAAGATACTTTTATCCCTGATGATCTCTATATCCAAAAAGAGTAACTTATTATTCATTCCGACTTCATGAGTAAACTTTATGGAGGTAGCTGACGTGTTTAACTTATGCAGAAAGTATTCCTGGTAAATTATATGGGAGGGTATTTATTGAGAGGGTGAAGGCATGTACAGAGCATCAGATTGGGGAAGAGCAGTGTGGTTTCAGAAGTGGTAGAGGATGTCCTCAATGTGTATATCATTAGGCTAAAAGCAAAGTACGTGGTTTAAATGTCGGAGCCAAGCTATCTTTAGTTCCCTCAGAGTGTATAGCAAATGGCTTTCATAATACTCCAAGTAAATATTTGCTAAGATTGGGGAGAGGGGATTACCCATGGCCATACCGAATTGTTATATATAATGAAGGCCCTCAACCACAATCTTAGTTTGATTATGTTTTTACTGGGATGCCCTCAATGTTGTTTCCCAAGATGTTTGGGAGGAAGGGTAACACATCATGGTGAACAGCGATTTCACATCAAAACTCACTAATCTATAAGGATGCTTTACATTTCGGGATTTTAGCTCTAACCAAATCTTCGCTGTTTTTCATGAATGAATTGTACCCTCAAAAGGAGACAGTAATGTCACTAGCAGAACCTTATAATTGGCCTCCTGGGATTGTTTGGTTTGCGGGTCTTGATTAAGCCGTACATGTATGGTTTTGATGGGATCCGTGTTCGATCAAATCTTCCCTGCTTTTCAACAAATTTTTTTTTATATCTTCATGGAATTTCTACTGTTTTTCCGTTAGATATCTGTTAGTTCACAGTATGCATTAGTTTCACTTAGGAGATCGTACACTTTTCTTTATGATCACTACAGCATTACTTTTGTCGGCTTTTTTATATGCAAAGTATCAATTTCCTTTAATCTTTTAGAGCCTTAACAAACCTAAGTGGAAGAGAGTTCTTATTTTCTCTGAAAAGGCACAAACCGTAACACGATCCAATTTTTTGGATGATAGATTGATAGCACAGTCGGGGTTGATATGTTTGTTCTACTAACTGTTTTCTATGTCTATAATTTCTGTTCATGTTTACGTTTTATTGCATCTATTTCACTGCTGAGCACTTGATAGCAATGTGGGAACACTATTTGATGATTTTACAACGTAAGTAGGTACACAAGACACTGTTTCTTACTGTTCGAAGTTTTAAACTTGATACTTACTTTGTCATTTCAATGGATCTTTTTCTGGTTAGGAACTTATACTCTCGAAAGGGATGGTTTTCTCATTCACAAGTCGATCGGGTACAAGTAATTTCGGTATTACTTGCTCCTGTAAACATATCCTCAGGAAACGTAGTGTTAGGATATCAGATCACAAAATTAGTACTTACCTGCACTCCACGGGGATTAATGAAGCCCCGCATCACTGCTACCTATATGCTTTTAAGGATCTTAACACCTGTATCTCCCCCACTCTGTCTGAGGATGTAATAAACGAAAATATTCACCGGTTTCTATTTTCTCTTTCCAGCGGTGATTGTGCATATGGAAGTGTGCGTTCATATGAACTATATTCGAATATATATATATATATATATATATATATATATATATATATATATATATATATATATATATATATATATATATATATATATATATATATATATATATATATATGGCGTAAATGGCGTATCATAAACTTATGATGTGGACAAGAGGTCGAGTTATTTACAAATTTTATCAACAATAAAGTTATCTAATTTGTATAGACCATCGCAAATATTAAGATTATAATTCTTTGTGTATTTGATAATAGAGGATTCAATATTTCTCGTGGTACTGGAGTCAGAGTTGATAACTGGGATGGCATTACTCCAGTCAGTACAATGATCATAGTTTTCACCGTGATTAAACAAGGCATTTGATTCTTGTCCCGTTCTTATACTATATCTATGTTACTTAAGTCTAACAGAAAGATTCTTACCAATCTGCCCAGCATAAAACTTATCACAATTTCTACATGGCTCTTTATAGATGCACCCAGGAGAATTTTCTGGTGAGTTCGTGATTAAGATATTTTCTATAGTATCATTGTTGCTAAAGGCAACATTTACATTTACATGGGAGGTTTGGGCTCAACTCTATAAAATAGTTTCTTTGCTAACTTAAGGGATTTATCAATGAAAGATCTAGGGTACTTGAGCTTAGATCCAATGAATATATCTTCTCAAACTCATCATCAACATACTCTGGACTGCAAATACGTAATGTCCTAAGGAACATAGCTTGAAATGATGATAATCTAACTCTGTCATGTTGACATGGGTAATAATGGATATATGAGCATACACTGGTAGGTTTTCTGTATATGCTAAACTTAAACTTGTTTCCTGGCCTATGGATCATGCAATCTAAAAATGGTAACATACCATTATTTTCATTTTCTACAGTAAATTTACTGTAGAAAATGAAAATAAATTGTTAAGTAAGGGGAGAAACATCATCTACATACCTAAACCAAATTGCATTAGAAGGTAAGATATCCTTTAGTAATTTTGTTTCAAAGAAATCCAGATAAAGATTACTTAGTACAGGTGAAAGAGGGTTACTCATTGCCATACCAAATTTTTGAGCATAATAATCTCCATTGAATTGAAATACAGTCTTTTATACACAATTTTATCAGTTTAGTGAAAACAGACTTTGAAACAGGTAAATGCATATCATCCAATACAGCAAATAAATATTCTAAAAGGTCATCAACTGGAACTTTAGTGAAAAGTGAGGAAACATCGAAGCTAACTAGTTTGAAATCAAATCCAACATTGATAATGTTAAGCTTGTTAACTAAATCTACATTGTTCATAATATTAGAATTTGATATCTTACCCACTAAAGAGCTTAATAAAGAAACTAACCATTTTGACAATTTATATGTGATGGAGCCTACTGAACTCAGGATAGGCCTTGCTGGAAAATTCTGTTTATGTGTTTTGATAAGTCCATACATATATGGCAATGAAGGGGACAAAGATGACAAACTTTTGATAAGAGAGATGTTACCTTTCAACAACAACTTCATTTCTTTATTGAAATGGAAATTAACTGCTTCTAGGGGATTCTTACTGAGTTTAGAATATGCTGTGTCATCATTCAAAAGATCATTCATTTTATATAAATAATTCCTTTTGTCCATAATCACAACAGTGTTAGCCTTATCTGCTTTAATAATATGTATAGCATTGATTTTTTTAAGGCGTTAATAGCTCTTATAATCTTTTAGGGCGATTAGGCTCCACTGGCTTTGACAAACTGGCATACACTAAACCCTTACAGATATCAAATTCATCATTACTTAAATTACGGTATTTATCTAAATTACAAAAAGACTTTGTGACATCAACACAGCTGGCAAAGTATAAAAAAAAATATATATATATATATATATATATATATATATATATATATATATATATATATATATATATATATATATATATATATATATATATATATATATATATATATATATATATATATATATATATATATATATGCCATTGTACAAAGGCAAAGGGGATAAGAGTGAGTGCTCAAATTACAGAGGTATAAGTTTGTTGAGTATTCCTGGTAAATTATATGGGAAGGTATTGATTCAGAGGGTGAAGGCATGTACAGAGCATCAGATTGGGGAAGAGCAGTGTGGTTTCAGAAGTGGTAGAGGATGTGTGGATCAGGTGTTTGCTTTGAAGAATGTATGTGAGAAATACTTAGAAAAGAAAATGGATTTGTATGTAGCATTTATGGATCTGGAGAAGGCATATGATAGAGTTGATAGAGATGCTCTGTGGAAGGTATTAAGAATATATGGTGTGGGAGGCAAGTTGTTAGAAGCAGTGAAAAGTTTTTATCGAGGATGTAAGGCATGTGTACGTGTAGGAAGAGAGGAAAGTGATTGGTTCTCAGTGAATGTAGGTTTGCGGCAGGGGTGTGTGATGTCTCCATGGTTCTTTAATTTGTTTATGGATGGGGTTGTTAGGGAGGTGAATGCAAGAGTTTTGGAAAGAGGGGCAAGTATGAAGTCTGTTGGGGATGAGAGAGCTTGGGAAGTGAGTCAGTTGTTGTTCGCTGATGATACAGCGCTGGTGGCTGATTCATGCGAGAAACTGCAGAAGCTGGTGACTGAGTTTGGTAAAGTGTGTGAAAGAAGAAAGTTAAGAGTAAATGTGAATAAGAGCAAGGTTATTAGGTACAGTAGGGTTGAGGGTCAAGTCAATTGGGAGGTGAGTTTGAATGGAGAAAAACTGGAGGAAGTGAAGTGTTTTAGATATCTGGGAGTGGATCTGGCAGCGGATGGAACCATGGAAGCGGAAGTGGATCATAGGGTGGGGGAGGGGGCGAAAATTCTGGGAGCCTTGAAGAATGTGTGGAAGTCGAGAACATTATCTCGGAAAGCAAAAATGGGTATGTTTGAAGGAATAGTGGTTCCAACAATGTTGTATGGTTGCGAAGCGTGGGCTATGGATAGAGTTGTGCGCAGGAGGATGGATGTGCTGGAAATGAGATGTTTGAGGACAATGTGTGGTGTGAGGTGGTTTGATCGAGTAAGTAACGTAAGGGTAAGAGAGATGTGTGGAAATAAAAAGAGCGTGGTTGAGAGAGCAGAAGAGGGTGTTTTGAAATGGTTCGGGCACATGGAGAGAATGAGTGAGGAAAGATTGACCAAGAGGATATATGTGTCGGAGGTGGAGGGAACGAGGAGAAGAGGGAGACCAAATTGGAGGTGGAAAGATAGAGTGAAAAAGAATTTGTGTGATCGGGGCCTGAACATGCAGGAGGGTGAAAGGAGGGCAAGGAATAGAGTGAATTGGAGCGATGTGGTATACCGGGGTTGACGTGCTGTCAGTGGATTGAATCTAGGCATGTGAAGCGTCTGGGGTAAACCATGGAAAGCTAATTAGGTATTCATATTTGCGTGTGTGGACGTATGTATATACATGTGTATGGGGGTGGGTTGGGCCATTTCTTTCGTCTGTTTCCTTGCGCTACCTCGCAAACGCGGGAGACAGCGACAAAGCAAATATATATATATATATATATATATATATATATATATATATATATATATATATATATATATATATATATATATATTGTTACGAACTCAATACTTATTCGGGCAAGGTCGCCAGTAACATATATATGTTACAAATACTATACTGATCCTTGTCTTGCAAGATTTGTTGCGTTACACAACACAGGATAACGCTATTTTAACGTTTAGGGGATTAAAACAAACAAGAGGGTTAAATCTACATATAATACAAGAAATAAGAATACAAGACGACAAGCAAATTGATCGGGCACTAACACTTTCGTTAACACTTGACATTCAATATTCCACATTCTACATTCCAGGTAAGATTTCAAACCAGATCTCTTTCCTTTATGACAAGTTGACTATAACATTACATTTAGTTAGACCTGAGGTGACACAGTAAACATCATCGTTACACTTAGCTAAACCTGACGTGACACAGCAAACATCTTACAAACTAGGGCAGCGGTGCTACGGGGTTCGAGACAGGGAAAGCCTACATTACCTTGCTGGGCTCGGGACTGCTGAAGGAATCAACTCCCAGACGATCGTCTGAGCCTTTTAACTGAAGGACCAGCAAGGCAGGAACAGCTAGCCACGCCTTGACCCGCAACCTATGGCTACGATAGGTCGGAATGACCACAACTGCCCTTGATAGGTCAAAAGACTGATTGTCACACCCTCATCCCAACGTAATTGGCTGGTGGAGGCCTAAGGTCCGGCCCACATGGCGTAGAGTTCAAACTCCTTTGTTCCCTTGTTGACGACAGAAGCGAACGTACGGGATGACATACCCCGTAGCTGGCCCCATGACTCGACCTGACGCCACTGATAAGGGTCCGGGTGCTGGAGAACTAGTTAACATCTACTTCGAAACACGATTACTAAGACAAATAACTCGGTCAGGGAAGTGAGAGCTGGTAGCAAGAACACTCTACACAAAGGCACACCATACACAAAGACACACCATACACATATAGGAACATGTGGGCACATAAACACGTATTCGTAACGATATATATATATATATATATATATATATATATATATATATATATATATATATATATATATATATATATATATATATATATATATATATATATATATATATATATATATATATATATATATATATATATATATATATATATATATATATATATATATATATATATATATATATATATATATATATGGCCCAATCCACCCCCATACACATATATATACATACGTCCACACGCAAATATACAGACCTACACAGCTTTCCATGGTTTACCCCAGACGCTTCACATGCCCTGATTCAATCCACTGACAGCACGTCAACCCCGGTATACCACATCGATCCAATTCACTCTATTCCTTGCCCTCCTTTCATCCTCCTGCATGTTCAGGCCCCGATCACACAAAATCTTTTTCACTCCATCTTTCCACCTCCAATTTGGTCTCCCACTTCTGCTCGTTCCCTCCACCTCCGACACATATATCCTCTTGGTCAATCTTTCCTCACTCATTCTCTCCATGTGCCCAAACCATTTCAAAACACCCTCTTCTGCTCTCTCAACCACGCTCTTTTTATTTCCACACATCTCTCTTACCCTTACGTTACTTACTCGATCAAACCACCTCACACCACACATTGTCCTCAAACATCTCATTTCCAGCACATCCATCCTCCTGCGCACAACTCTATCCATAGCCCACGCTTCGCAACCATACAACATTGTTGGAACCACTATTCCTTCAAACATACCCATTTTTGCTTTCCGAGATAATGTTCTCGACTTCCACACATTCTTCAAGGCTCCCAGGATTTTCGCCCCCTCCCCCACCCTATGATCCACTTCCGCTTCCATGGTTCCATCCGCTGCCAGATCCACTCCCAGATATCTAAAACACTTTACTTCCTCCGGTTTTTCTCCATTCAAACTTACCTCCCAATTGACTTGAACCTCAACCCTATTGTACCTAATAACCTTACTCTTATTCACATTTACTCTTAACTTTATTCTTTCACACACTTTACCAAACTCAGTCACCAGCTTCTGCAGTTTCTCACATGAATCAGCCACCAGCGCTGTATCATCAGCGAACAACAACTGACTCACTTCCCAAGCTCTCTCATCCCCAACAGACTTCATACTTGCCCCTCTTTCCAAAACTCTTGCATTCACCTCCCTAACAACCCCATCCATAAACAAATTAAAGAACCATGGAGACATCACACACACCCCTGCCGCAAACCTACATTCACTGAGAACCAACACTTTCCTCTCTTCCTACACGTACACATGCCTTACATCCTCGATAAAAACTTTTCACTGCTTCTAACAACTTGCCTCCCACACCATACATTCTTAATACCTTCCACAGAGCATCTCTGTCAACTGTATCATATGCCTTCTCCAGATCCATAAATTCTACATACAAATCCATTTGCTTTTCTAAGTATTTCTCACATACATTCTTCAAAGCAAACACATGATCCACACATCCTCTACCACTTCTGAAACCACACTGCTCTTCCCCAATCTGATGCTCTGTGCATGCCTTCACCCTCTCAATCAATACCCTCCCATATAATTTACCAGGAATACTCAACAAACTTATACCTCTGAAATTTGAGCACTCACTCTTATCCCCTTTGCCTTTGTACAATGGCACTATGCACGCATTCCGCCAATCCTCAGGCACCTCACCATGAGTCATACATACATTAAATAACCTTACCAACCAGTCAATAATACAGTCACCCCCTTTTTTAATAAATTCCACTGCAATACCATCCAAACCTGCTGCCTTGCCGGCTTTCATCTTCCCCAAAGCTTTTACTACCTCTTCTCTGTTTACCAAATCATTTTCCCTAACCCTTTCACTTTGCACACCACCTCGACACAAACACCCTATATCTGCCACTCTATCATCAAACACATTCAACAAACCTTCAAAATACTCACTCCATCTCCTTCTCACATCACCACTACTTGTTATCACCTCCCCATTTGCGCCCTTCACTGAAGTTCCCATTTGCTCCCTTGTCTTACGCACTTTATTTACCTCCTTCTAGAACATCTTTTTATTCTCCCTAAAATTTAATGATACTCTCTCACCCCAGCTCTCATTTGCCCTCATTTTCACCTCTTGCACCTTTCTCTTGACCTCCTGTCTCTTTCTTTTATACATCTCCCACTCAATTGCATTTTTTCCCTGCAAAAATCGTCCAAATGCCTCTCTCTTCTCTTTCACTAATACTCTTACTTCTTCATCCCACCACTCACTACCCTTTCTAATCAACCCACCTCCCACGCTTCTCATGCCACAAGCATCTTTTGCGCAATCGATCACTGATTCCCTAAATACATCCCATTCCTCCCCAACTCCCCTTACTTCCATTGTTCTCACCTTTTTCCATTCTGTACTCAGTCTCTCCTGGTACTTCCTCACACAAGTCTCCTTCCCAAGCTCACTTACTCTCACCACCCTCTTCACCCCAACATTCACTCTTCTTTTCTGAAAACCCATACATATATATATATATATATATATATATATATATATATATATATATATATGAGAGAGCTTGGGAAGTGAGTCAGTAGTTGTTCGCTGATGATACAGCATTGGTGGCTGATTCATGTGAGAAACTGCAGAAGCTGGTGACTGAGTTTGGTAAAGTGTGTGAAAGAAGAAAGTTAAGAGTAAATGTGAATAAGAGCAAGGTTATTAGGTACAGTAGGGTTGAGGGTCAAGTCAATTGGGAGGTAAGTTTGAATGGAGAAAAACTGGAGGAAGTAAAGTGTTTTAGATATCTGGGAGTGGATCTGGCAGCAGATGGAACCATGGAAGCGGAAGTGAATCATAGGGTGGGGGAGGCGAAAATCCTGGGAGCCTTGAAGAATGTGTGGAAGTCGAGAACATTATCTCGGAAAGCAAAAATGGGTATGTTTGAAGGAATAGTGGTTCCAACAATGTTGTATGGTTGCGAGGCGTGGGCTATGGATAGAGTTGTGCGCAGGAGGGTGGATGTGCTGGAAATGAGATGTTTGAGGACAATGTGTGGTGTGAGGTGGTGTGATCGAGTAAGTAATGTAAGGGTAAGAGAGATGTGTGGAAATAAAAAGAGCGTGGTTGAGAGAGCAGAAGAGGGTGTTTTGATATGGTTTGGTCACATGGAGAGAATGAGTGAGGAAAGATTGACCAAGAGGATATATGTGTCGGAGGTGGAGGGAACGAGGAGAAGTGGGAGACCAAATATTAGGTGGAAAGATGGAGTGAAAAAGATTTTGAGTGATCCGGGCCTGAACATGCAGGAGGGTGAAAGACGGCAAGGAATAGAGTGAATTGGATCGATGTGGTATACCGGGGTTGACGTGCTGTCAGTGGATTGAATCAGGGCATGTGAAGCGTCTGGGGTAAACCATGGAAAGCTGTGTGGGGCCTGGATGTGGAAAGGGAGCTGTGGTTTAGGGCATTACTGCATGACAGCTAGAGACTGAGTGTGAACGAATGAGGCCTTTGTTGTCTTTTCCTAGCGCTACCCCGCACACATGAGGGGGGAGGGGGATGGTATTCCATGTGTGGCGAGGTGGCGATGGGAATGAATAAAGGCAGACAGTGTGAAGTGTGTGCATGGGTATATATGTATGTGTCTGTCTGTGTATATATATGTGTACATTGAGATGTATAGGTATGTATATTTGCGTGTGTGGACGTGTGTGTATATACATGTGTATGGGGGTGGGTTTGGCCATTTCTTTCGTCTGTTCCCTTGCGCTACCTCGCAAACGCGGGAGACAGCGACAAAGCAAAATAGATAATAAAAGAAATATATATTTATATATGTATGGAACCATGGAAGCGGAATATATAAGCAAAATATATTAGCAAAATAAATATATACATATATATATATATATATATATATATATATATATATATATATATATATATATATATATATATATATATATATATATATATATATATATATATATATATATATCTATATATATATATATATATATATCTTTTTTTCTTTTAAACTATTCGCCTTTTCCCGCATTAGCGAGGTAGCGTTAAGAACAGAGGACTGGGCCTTTGTGGAATATCCTCACCTGACCCCCTTCTCTGTTCCTTCTTTTGGAAAATTAAAAAAAAAAAACGAGAGGGGAGGATTTCCAGCCTCCCGCTCCCTCCCCTTTTAGTCGCCTTCTACGACACGCAGGGAATACGTGGGAAGTTATTCTTAATCCCCTATATATATATATATATATATATATATATATATATATATATATATATATATATATATATATATATATATATATATATATATATATATATATATATATATATATATATCCCTGGGGATAGGGGAGAAAGAATACTTCCCATGTATTCCCTGCGTGTCGTAGAAGGCGACTATAAGGGGAGGGAGAGGGGGGCTGGAAATCCTCCCCTCTTGTTTTTTTTTTTTTAATTTTCCAAAAGCAGGAACAGAGAAGAGGGCCAGGTGAGGATAGTGTCTCAGAAGCCCAGTCCTCTGTTATTAACGCTACCGTGCTAATGCGGGAAATGGCGAATAGTTTGAAAGAAAGAAAAAAGAAATATATATATATATATATATATATATATATATATATATATATATATATATATATATATATATATATATATATATATATATATATATTTATATATATATATATATATATATATATATATATATATATATATATATATATATATATATATATATATATATATATATATATATATATATATGTAATGGAAAGGATCACAATTTTGCGCGTAATCAAGATATTCCTATGAGTCCACGGGGAAAATGAAACACGATATGTTCCCAAGTGCCCTTTCGTGTAATAATCACACCATGAGGGCAGACAAAGATAGAAATAAGAGTCAGTTGATATACATCGAAGAGACGAAGCTAGGACGCCATTTGGAAAACATGTGATTGTCCAAAACATACAACAAACGTTCATAAACTTATTATTTTACAAATTTTATCAACAATAAAGTTATCTAATTTGTATAGACCATCACAAATATTAAGATTATAATTCTTTGTGTATTTAATAATAGAAGATTCAATGATATTTCTCTTGGTAATAGAGTTAGAGTTAATAGTGAGATGGCAT
The DNA here is from genome assembly GCF_036320965.1 of Panulirus ornatus. NCBI lineage: Eukaryota > Metazoa > Arthropoda > Malacostraca > Decapoda > Palinuridae > Panulirus > Panulirus ornatus. The sequence goes on from NC_092224.1 coordinate 41,577,230, forward strand.
TACTCCAGTCAATATAATGATCATAGTTTTTAACGTGGTTAAACGAGGCATTTGATTCTTGTCCCGTTCTTATACTATAGTTATGTTGCCTAAGTCTAACAGGAAGAGCCTTACCAGTCTGACAAACATAAAATTTATCACGATTTCAACATGGCACTTCATAGATGCATCCAAGAGAATTTTCTGGTGAATTCCTGATTAAGATATTCTTTATAGAATTATTGTTGCTAAAGGCAACATTTACATTAAAAGATTTAAGCAACGTGGGAAGTGAAGTGAAATTATCATCAAAAGGGAGAACTAAAAGATTCTTGGTGTCGATGGGAGGTTTGGGCTCAACTCTATAAAATGATTTCTTTGCTAACTTAAGGGATTTATCAATGAAAGATTTGGGTCATTTAACTTAGATCCAATAGAATATATTTTCTCAAACTCATCATCAATAAACTCTGGACTGCAAATACGTAATGCCCTAAGGAACATAGATCAAAATGATGATGATTTTACTATGTAATGGTGAGATGAGTAATAATGGATATATGAGCGTACATTGGTAGGTTTTCTGTATATACTAAACTTAAACTTGTTTCCTTGCCTATGGGTCATGCAAACTAAAAATGGTAACATACCATTGTTTTCATTTTCTACAGTAAATTTGATGGAAGGTACTAAATTGTTAAGTAAGGGGAGAAATATTTGTAAATTTTCATTTGTTGGCCAAACACAAACAACATCATCTACATACCTAAACCAAATTTCATTAAAAGGTAAGATATCCTTTAGTAATTTCATTTCAAAAAATTCCATATAAAGATTACTTAGTACAGGTGAAAGAGGGTTACCCATTGCTATACCAAATTTTTGAGCATAATAATCTCCATTGAATTGAAATACACAGTCTTTTATACACAATTTTATCAGTTCAATAAAAACAGATTTTGAAATAGGTAAATGAATATCATCCAAGACACCAGATAAATATTCTAAAAGGTCATCAACTGGAACTTTAGTAAAAACTGAGGAAACATCAAAGCTAACTAGTTTGAAATCAAAATTGATATTGATATGTTCAGCTTGTTGACGAAATCTACATTGTTCATGATATTAGAATTTGATACCTTACCCACTAAAGGGCTTAATGAGGAAACTAACCATTTTGACAATTTATATGTGATGGAGCCTACTGAACTCATTATAGTTCTTGCTTGAAAATTCTGTTTATGTGTTTTGATAAGTCCATACATATATGGCAATGAAGGGGACAAAGATGACAAACTTTTGATAAGAGAGATGTTACCTTTCAACAACAACTTCATTTCTTTACTGAAATGAGAATCAACTGCTTCTAGGGGATTTTCACTAAGTTTAGAATATGTTGTGTTATCATTTAGATGATCATTCATTTTAGATAAATAGTTACTTTTGTCTAAAATCACAACAGTGTTAGCCTTATCTGCTTTAATAATATGTATAGCATTGATTTTTTAAGGCGTTAATAGCTCTTATAATCTTTTAGGGCGATTAGACTCCACTGGCTTTGACAAACTGGCATACACTAAACCCTTACAGATATTAATTTCATCATTACTTAAATTACGGTATTTCTCTAAATTACAAAAAGACTTTGTGACATCAACACAGCTGGCTTCCCAGTTAGAGCACACAAAACTTAATCCATAGCCTAAACCACACAAGGAATCCTTATATACTTGTTCATTAAACACACACACACACACACACACACACACACACACACACACACACACACACACACACACATATATATATATATATATATATATATATATATATATATATATATATATATATATATATATATATATATATATTTGCTTTGTCGCTGTCTCCCGCGTTTGCGAGGTAGCGCAAGGAAACAGACGAAAGGAATGGCCCAACCCACCCCCATACACATGTATATACATACGTCCACACACGCAAATATACATACCTACGCAGCTTTCCATGGTTTACCCCAGACGCTTCACATGCCTTGATTCAATCCACTGACAGCACGTCAACCCAGGTATACCACATCGCTCCAATTCACTCTATTCCTTGCCCTCCTTTCACCCTCCTGCATGTTCAGGCCCCGATCACACAAAATCTTTTTCACTCCATCTTTCCACCTCCAATTTGGTCTCCCTCTTCTCCTCGTTCCCTCCACCTCCGACACATATATCCTCTTGGTCAATCTTTCCTCACTCATTCTCTCCATGTGCCCAAACCATTTCAAAACACCCTCTTCTGCTCTCTCAACCACGCTCTTTTTATTTCCACACATCTCTCTTACCCTTACGTTACTTACTAGATCAAACCACCTCACACCACACATTGTCCTCAAACATCTCATTTCCAGCACATCCATCCTCCTGCGCACAACTCTATCCATAGCCCACGCTTCGCAACCATACAACATTGTTGGAACCACTATTCCTTCAAACATACCCATTTTTGCTTTCCGAGATAATGTTCTCGACTTCCACACATTCTTCAAGGCTCCCAGAATTTTCGCCCCCTCCCCCACCCTATGATCCACTTTCGCTTCCATGGTTCCATCCGCTGCCAGATCCACTCCCAGATATCTAAAACACTTCACTTCCTCCAGTTTTTCTCCATTCAAACTCACCTCCCAATTGACTTGACCCTCAACCCTACTGTACCTAATAACCTTGCTCTTATTCACATTTACTCTTAACTTTCTTCTTTCACACACTTTACCAAACTCAGTCACCAGCTTCTGCAGTTTCTCGCATGAATCAGCCACCAGCGCTGTATCATCAGCGAACAACAACTGACTCACTTCCCAAGCTCTCTCATCCCCAACAGACTTCATACTTGCCCCTCTTTCCAAAACTCTTGCATTCACCTCCCTAACAACCCCATCCATAAACAAATTAAAGAACCATGGAGACATCACACACCCCTGCCGCAAACCTACATTCACTGAGAACCAATCACTTTCCTCTCTTCCTACACGTACACATGCCTTACATCCTCGATAAAAACTTTTCACTGCTTCTAACAACTTGCCTCCCACACCATATATTCTTAATACCTTCCACAGAGCATCTCTATCAACTCTATCATATGCCTTCTCCAGATCCATAAATGCTACATACAAATCCATTTTCTTTTCTAAGTATTTCTCACATACATTCTTCAAAGCAAACACCTGATCCACACATCCTCTACCACTTCTGAAACCACACTGCTCTTCCCCAATCTGATGCTCTGTACATGCCTTCACCCTCTGAATCAATACCTTCCCATATAATTTACCAGGAATACTCAACAAACTTATACCTCTGTAATTTGAGCACTCACTCTTATCCCCTTTGCCTTTGTACAATGGCACTATGCACGCATTCCGCCAATCCTCAGGCACCTCACCATGAGTCATACATACATTAAATAACCTTACCAACCAGTCAATAATACAGTCACCCCCTTTTTTAATAAATTCCACTGCAATACCATCCAAACCTGCTGCCTTGCCGGCTTTCATCTTCCGCAAAGCTTTTACTACCTCTTCTCTGTTTACCAAATCATTTTCCCTAACCCTCTCACTTTGCACACCACCTCGACCAAAACACCCTATATCTGCCACTCTATCATCAAACACATTCAACAAACCTTCAAAATACTCACTCCATCTCCTTCTCACATCACCACTACTTGTTATCACCTCCCCATTTGCACCCTTCACTGAAGTTCCCATTTGCTCCCTTGTCTTACGCACTTTATTTACCTCCTTCCAGAACATCTTTTTATTCTCCCTATAATTTAATGATACTCTCTCACCCCAACTCTCATTTGCCCTTTTTTTCACCTCTTGCACCTTTCTCTTGACCTCCTGTCTCTCTCTTTTATACATCTCCCAGTTATTTGCATTTTTTCCCTGCAAAAATCGTCCAAATGCCTCTCTCTTCTCTTTCACTAATACTCTTACTTCTTCATCCCACCACTCACTACCCTTTCTAATCAACGCACCTCCCACTCTTCTCATGCCACAAGCATCTTTTGCGCAATCCATCACTGATTCCCTAAATACATCCCATTCCTCCCCCACTCCCCTTACTTCCATTGTTCTCACCTTTTTCCATTCTGTACTCAGTCTCTCCTGGTACTTCCTCACACAAGTCTCCTTCCCAAGCTCACTTACTCTCACCACCCTCTTCACCCCAACATTCACTCTTCTTTTCTGAAAACCCATACAAATCTTCACTTTAGCCTCCACAAGATAATGATCAGACATCCCTCCAGTTGCACCTCTCAGCACAAGCAGGCACACCGGCTAGCAGTGCATATTGAACACGTAACAAGCAGGTATAATAGCCAGCCGTGCACACTGAACTCATAACAAGCAGCACATCAGTCAGGCGTCCACACTGAACACATTGCAAGCAGGCACACCAGCCAGCCGTGCACACTGAACACGTTATAAGCAGGCACACCAGCCAGGCGTGCACACTGAACACGTAACAAACAGCCACACCAGCTAGGCATGCACACTGAACACGCAATAAGGAGGCACACCAGCGAGGCGTGTACACTGAACAAGCAACAAGCAGGCACACTAGCCAGGCGTGCACACTGAACATGTAACAAGCAGGCACACCAGCCAGGCGTGCACACTGAACACGTAACAAGCAGGCACACCAGCCAGGCGTGCACACTGAACACGGAACAAGCAGGCACACCAGCCAGGCGTGGACACTGAACACCTAACATGCAGGCACCCCAGCCAGGCCTGCACACTTAACGCGTAACAATCAACCACACCAGCCAGGCGTGCACACTGAACACGTAACAAGTAGGCACACCAGCCAGGCGTGCACACTGAAAAGGTAACAAGCAAGCACACCAGCCAGGCGTGCACACTGAACACGTAACAAGCAGGCACACCAGCCAGGCGTGCACATTGAACAACAAGCAGGCACACCAGCCAGCCGTGCACACTGAACAAGTAACAACCAACCGCAGCAGACAGGCGTGCACACTGAACACGTAATAAGCAGGCACACTAGCCAGCCGTGCTCACTGAACACGCAAGAAGCAGGCACACCCGCCAGGCGTGCACACTGAACACGTAACAAACAGGCAAATCAGCTAGACGTGCACACTGAACACGTAAGAAGCAGCCACACCAGCCAGGCGTGCTCAATGAAATCGTAACAAGCAGGCACACCATCCAGCCGGGCTCACTGAATACGTAACAAGCAGGCACACCAGCTAGGCGTGCGCACTTAACACGTAACAAGCAGGAACACCAGCCAGGCGTGCAAATTGAACACGTAACAAGCAGGCACACCAGCGAGCAGTGCACATTGAACACGTAACAAGCAGGCATAATAGCCAGCCGTGCGCACTGAACACATAACAAGCAGGCACACCAACCAGGGGTGTACACTTAACACGTAACAAGCAGGCACAGCAACCAGGCGTGCACACTGAAATCGTAACAAGCATGCACACCAGCCAACCTTGCTCACTGAACACGTATCAAGCAGGCAAACCAGCCAGGCGTGTACACTGAACATGTAACAAGCAGGCAAACCAGCTAGGCGTGCACACTGAACAAGCAACAGTCAGGCACACAAGCTAGGCGTTCACATTGAACACGCAACAAGCAGGCAAACCACCAAGCGTACACACTGAACACGTAACAAGCAGGCACACCAGCCAGGCGTGCACACTGAACACGGAACAAGCAGGCACAATAGTCAGGCGTGCACACTGAACACGCAACAAGCAGGCACACCAACCAGACGTGCACACTGAACGCGTAACAAGCAGGCACACCAGCCAGGAGTGCACACTGAACACGTAACAAGCAGGCACACCAGCTAGACGTGCACACTGAACGCGTTACAAGTAGGCACAGCAGCCAGGGGTGCACACTGAACACGTAACAAACAGCCACACCAGCTAGGCGTGCACACTGAACACGCAACAAGCAGGCACACCAGCTAGGCGTGTAAATTGAACAAGCAACAAGCAGGCACACCAGCTAGGCGTGTACAATGAACACGTAACAAGCAGGCACACCAGCCAGGCGTGCACACTGAACTCGTAACAAGCAGGCACACCAGACAGGCGTGCACACTGAACACGTAAGAAGGAGGCACACCAGCCAGCCGTGCACACAGAAGAAGTAACAAGCAGGCACATCAGCCAGGCGTGTACACTGAACGCGTAACAAGCAACCACACTAGCCAGGCGTGCACACTGAACACGTAACAAGCAGGCACACCAGCCAGGCGTGCACAATGAACACGTAACAATAGGACACACCAGACAGGCGTGCACACTGAACACTTAACAAGCAGGCACACCAGCCAGGCGTGCACACTGAACACGTAACAAGCGGGCACCTCAGCCAGGCGTGCACACTGAACGCGTAACAAGCAACCACACCAGCCAGGCCTGCACACTGAACACGTAACAAGCAGGCACACCAGCCAGACGTGCACACTGAACACGTTACAAGCAGGCACACCAGCCAGACGTTCACACTGAACACGGAACAAGTAGGCAGACCAGCCAGGCGTGCACACTGAACACGTAACAATCAGGCAAACCAGCTACGCGTGTACACCGAACACGCGACAAGCAGGCACACCAGCTAGCCGTGCACACTGAACACGCAACAAGGAGGCACACTAGCAGGGCGTGCACACTGAACACGTAACAAGCAGGCACACCAGCGAGGCATGCACACTGAACACGTAACAAGCAGGCACACCAGCCAGACGTGCACAGAGAATAAGTAACAAGGAGGCATACCAGACAGGCTTGCACACTAAACACGTAACAAGCAGGCACAACAGCGAGCTGTGCACATTGAACACGTAACAAGCAG
>NC_092224.1:41584212-41696546 GCF_036320965.1 Panulirus ornatus
CCCAGACACTTCACATGTCTTGGTTCAATCCATTGACAGCACATTGACCCCGTTATTCCACATCGTTCCAATTCACTCTATTCCTTGCATGCCTTTCACCCTCCTACATGTTCAGGCCCTGATCACTCAGAATCTTTTTCAATCCATCTTTCCACCTCCAATTTGGTCTCCCACTTCTCGTTCCCTCCACCTCTGACAATCCTCTTTGTCAATCTTTCCTCACTCATTCTCTCCATGTGACCAAACCATTTCAAAACACCCTCTTCTGCTCTCTCAACCACACTTTTTATTGCCACACATCTCTCTTACCCTTTCGTTACTTACACGATCAAACCACCTCACACCACATGTTGTCCTTGGACATCTCATTTCCAGCACATCTACCCTCCTCCACACAACTCTATCTATAGGCCCATGCCTCACAACCATATAGCATTGTTGGAACCACTATTCCTTCAAACATACCCATTTTTGCTTTCAAAGATAACGTTCTCGACTTCCATACATTTTTCAACGCTCCCAGGACTTTCGCCCCTTCCCCCACCTTATGATTGACTTCCGCTTCCATGGTTCCATCCGCTGCCAAATCCATTCCCAGATATCTGAAACACTTAACTTCCTCCACATTTTCTCCATTCAAACTTACCTCCCAGTTGACTTGTCCCTCAACCCTACTGTACCTAATAACCTTGCTCTTATTCACATTTACTCTCAGCTTACTTCTCTCACACACTTTACCAAACTCAGTCACCAGCTTCTGCAGTTTCTCACTCGAATCAGCCACCAGTGCTGTATCATCAGCAAACAACAACTGACTCACTTCCCTAGCTCTCTCATCCACAACAGACTGCATACTTGCCCCTCTTTCTAAAACTCTTGCATGGACCTCCTTAACATCCCCATCCATAAACAAATTAAACAACCATGGAGACATCACACACCCCTGCCGCAAACCTACATTCACTGAGAACCATTCTCTTTCCTCTCTTCCTACTCGTACACATGCCTTACATCCTTACTGCTTCTAACAACTTGCCTCCCACACTGTATATTCTTAATACTTTCCACATAGCATCTCTATCAACTCTTATCATATGCTTTCTCCAGATCCATAAATGCTATATACAAATCCATTTGCTTTTCTAAGTATTTCTCGCATACATTCTTCACAGCAAACACCTGATCCACACATCTACCACTTCTGAAACCAAAATGCTCTTCCCCAATCTGATGCTCTGTACATGCCTTCACCCTCTCAATCAATACCGTCCCATATAATTTCAGAGGAATACTCAACAGACTTATACCTCTGTAATTTGAGCACTCATTTCTGTCCCCTTTGCCTTTGTACAATGGCACTATGCAAGCATTCTGCCAATCCTCAGGCACCTCACCATGAGTCATACATACATTAAATAACCTTACCAACCAGTAACAATACAGTCACCCTCTTTTTTAATAAATTCCACTGCAATACCATCCAAACCCACTGCCTTGCCAGCTTTCATCTTCCGCCAAGCTTTTACTACCTCTTCTCTGTTTACCAAATCATTTTCCCTAACCCTCTCACTTTGCACACCACCTCGACCAAAACACCCTATATATGCCACTCTATCATCAAACACATTCAACAAACCTTCAAAATACTCACTCCATCTGCTTCTCATATCACCACTACTTGTTATCACCCCATTAGCCCCCTTCACTGATGTTCCCATTTGTTACCTTGTCTTATGCACTTTATTTACCTCCTTCCAAAGCATCTTTTTATTCTCCCTAAAATTTAATGATACACTCCCACCCCAACTCTCATTTGCCCTCTTTTTCACCTCTTGCACCCTTCTCTTGACCTTCTACCTCTTTCTTTTATACATCTCCCAGTCATTTGCTCTATTTCCCTGCAAAAATTGCCCAAATGTCTCTCTCTTCTCTTTTATTAATAATCTTACTTCTTCATCCCACCACTCACTACCCTTTCTAACCTGCCCACCTCCAACGCTTCTCATGCCACAAGCATCTTTTGCCCAAGCCATCACTGCTTCCCTAAATACATCCCGTTCCTCCCCCACTCCCCTTAACGTCCTTTGTTCTCACCTTTTTCCATTCTGTACTCAATCTCTCCTGGTACTTCCTCACACAAGTCTCCTTCCCAGGCTCACTCTCACCACTCTCTCCATCCCAACATTCTCTCTTCTTTTCTGAAAACCTCTACAATTCTTCAACTTCGCCTCCACAAGATAATGATCAGACATCCCCCAGTCTCTTCTCTCAGCACATTAACATCCAAAAGTCTCTCTTTTGCGCACCTATCAATTAACACGTAATCCAATAACGATCTCTAGCCATCTCTCCTATTTACATACTTATACTTACGTATATCTCTCTTTTTAAAACCAGGTATTCGCAATCACCAGTTCTTTTTCAGCACATAAATCGACAAGCTCTTGACTATTTCCATTTACAACACTGAACACCCCATGTGCACCAATAATTCCCTCAACTGCCACATTACTCACCTTTGCATTCAAATCACCCATCACTATAACCCGGTCTCATGCATCAAAACTACTAACACACTCACTCATCTGCTCCCAAAACACTTGCCTCTCATGATCTTTCTTCTCATGCCCAGGTGCATATGCACCAATAATCACCCATCTCTCTCCATCCTCTTTCAGTTTTACCCATATCAATCTAGAGTTTACTTTCTTACACTCTATCGCATACTCCCACCACTCCTGTTTCAGGAGTAGTGCTACTCCTTCCCTTGCTCTTGTCCTCTCACTAACCCCTGACTTTACTCCCAAGACATTCCCTAACCACTCTTCCCCTTTACCCTTGAGCTTCATTTCACTCAGAGCCAAAACATCCAGGTTCCTTTCCTCAAACATACTACCTATCTGTCCTTTTTTCTCCTCTTGATTACATCTACACACATGTAGACACCTCAATCTGAGCCTTCGAGGAGGATGAGCACTCCCCGCATGACTCCTTCTGTTTCCCCCTTTTAGAAAGTTGAAATACAAGGAGGGGAGGGTTTCTAGCCCCCCGCTCCCATCCCCTTTAGTCACTTTCTATGACACGTGAGGAATGCATGGGAAGTATTCTTTCTCCCCTATCCCAAGGGATACATACGTCCTTAGCATATTTTCCTTTAAATAAAGGAACAATGATAGCTTTCTCCCAATCCTCAGGCATAACATTCTGTTTCCATGCTGAATTACATATCAGATGCATCCACTCAGTCACTTTCTCCTCCATACTTCAGCATTTTAGCCATAATCCCATCCACTCCAAGTGCCTTTCCAACCTTTAGCCTCATTATTGCCCTTTTTTACCTCTCTTTTAGCTATAGGCCCTTCTACTTGTTTCCTCTTCCTTCAGTCCTCCATACCCATGCATGTAATAACTGCTGCCTCCCCTTCTCCCACATTCATTTCCTCAAAATACTCTTTCCAACTTCCTTTCTCTTCCTCCTTTTAATTCAGCAACTCACTTTCCTTACTTCTCACATTAACATTTCCACTCTTACATCCACCTCTAAACTTTTCTCTGAACTTTCTTTCAAAATCTTGATCTACTCTCTCTTTGCTTCCCTCTATCAGGTTCTTAACATTCCACTTACACATTTTATGTTCTTCACTCCTTCTTTTCTGAACTTCCACAAGCACATTCCTTTCAAGCAATCTACCATATATTTTTTTCTTCTCTTCAGCAGCATTTCTAATCTCATCCATTCACTATGCATTGCCCTTTTTATTCCCTTAGCTCATGACCTTGTATCCAAGTACTAATTCTACAACCTTTGATAGTTTTTCTCTAAACATTTTAAACACATTCACACTTGACAGCATCTTTACATTCACTGTACTTATTCAAAGCTTTCAGTTACCTTCCTTTCATGCTGCTCATTGCATTTTTTCTGATTCATCTTCTTGCTTGGCAGCACTTTTACTTCTCCATTCTTTCTTGCAACTGTTCTTTATTTTTTCTACAACCAGTCTGCCAATTTTTCTTACCGCTGATGTACAACCCTATATTTACTTCTAGACTTAACTTTTGCTAGAAATCATGAAATAGAAGCTGGAAACTTAATGTGTAAATATCTGTCTAGGGGAGTTGCGTGGCTTGCATAAATATCCATTTAGAATAGTTAAAGGGTCAAGTGGTACTGTCCTCTCTAGGTCACACCTCTACATATCCGGCTAGATTAGATTAAGTAAACTACATATTTCTTTGTGGTACTTTCGCAGGGGCCTGCCCCCATGGTTGGTGTAGCAACAGAGTTTAGGTTAGGTTTGAGAAGGGAGTGAAGTCCCTGTTTAGGAGTTAGATTGGTTATTCTGTTTAAATCTGGCATTTTCTGTATTTTATATCCCTCTTCATATTTTACTTTTTTCTGATTGTTGGAAAGACTAACCTGTTAGTGTTCATACTAAATTTCTGACATCAGAATCATCATTTCAAGCTAAAGTATTGTTTATAGACCAAATTTTATTGGAAAAGCCACAAGTGAAGTGTTACAAGGTGAGTAAATAATTCCCATGTGTGTAAGTGAGTGCTCTCTTTTTAGCCTTTACATGTTAAGCTGGGATGAAGGTGGTAAACATTCTGAGAACCATTTAATAAAGGTAGTTAAAAACCTTCAGATAGATATCTTCTGAGTCTTCCCTTCTCCAGTTTTGTTGAATGCAAGCTGACTCCTTATGATAAACCATTTTGCTCAAAAACTATTTGATGTTATCTCAATGGAAGACCAGGCTTGCACAACATTTTCCATGAAAGGATGAATTAAGCAGGCAAATCGCACATCATGGGCATATCGAAGGGGTAGTTTCCCCCTACAACCCATAGGCTATACATTTTAGAGGACACTGAATGATGATGATTTATAAAGCTTTATTACTATGCTAATCATTTAGTCAGTCAAAAGAAAAAATCATTGTAAATGTATATCTACTTACCTGGTTCTTTTATTTACCTATGTGACCAGAGGAACAACTTTGCTTTTGCAACTTCCAAAAACACTGACATTTGTGTAAAATTTTTCTGCAAAATTATATTGATAAGTTCCATTAAACAGTACTTCCCAGATTATAGCTATCACCTATTTGAATTATCAAATAATCTTACTTCCCTACAACTTGTAAGTTCCATTAAACAATACTTCCCAGATTTTAGCTATCAGCTGTTTTAAGTTGTCAAATGGCTTACTTCCCTATAACATGCACACTAAGTTCTGTGAGACTTTGACTAATTCAGGTTATTAGATTTTGCATCCAAATACCTTAAGAAGCAGTAAGTTTTGTAAAGCTTAATGTCCTCTTACATAACACTCTTGTTCTGAGCTTTCCTTTTGTATCTTAATCACTTGGTAAACCCCTGCGACCAAACCCTGAATTTGTTCTAATGTATATTTAGTTCAGTAAATGGATACTGTGAACTTAGCTGCACATATAAACTTAACTCAGTTATGGTAACTAAAAGGACATTATGTACCATTTCTTGATAGATTTATTAAAGTTACATTTATAATTACATCTGAAATTGAAACATCTTATATCATTTATAATGCACCAAGAATGGAGCTCCCTATCCAATGTGCTCCAGGTCTCTCCCTGCATGTGTCAGACTCCATTTGGTTTGGAAAACTGAAGTTGCTTTCTCTTTGATCTTCAAGTGTTTTATCAGGTTGCTGACTTACAACTTTCCCAAAACTCGTTTTTCCTGTAGCCTGCTGTGTCACTCATATCATCCTCATCCCACTCTTGTATGCTGACTTCCCCAAGAGCTCTCTGCTCTGACAACTTTACACTTCTAAATCTCATTAGATCAGCATGTCTCTTGACAACTCAATTATCACACAATTCTGTCTCGTATCACAAGGATCCAGTTACTTCCACCACCACTTCTGTTACCCAACGAGCTCCCCTATCACTATAATTCTCCACAAAAACTTATCATCATTTACCTTAAATTTCCTCAAAGGTCTGCCCTTATAATGATATATCTTTTGTTTTTCTTGTTTCCATTTTACCTTTTTTCAAATTTGGTCTCAGTAAGTCAAGGGATTCCTGTAGATTTCTACCTGTTAGCAACTCTACCTAGGTACTACCATTTACAAACTGTGGTAAACATCTATATCTGAATAAGAACCTAGACAATCTTGTTTTGATGTCTGCTTTTCTATTTTTCTTTAGCCCATTTTTGAATGTTTGAATAACTCTTTCAGCCATTCCATTTGGGCTCAGGTGAAAAGGATCAAAAGGAACATCATCAATCCCATTTTTCTGCATAAATTGGCTAAATTCATAACTCGAAAAGTGGCTTCCATTTTCACTAACTAACATTGAGGGCAGCCAATGAGTGGCAGAGATATCCCTAAACTCAGCAGTCGTTGTGAGTACTGTTGTATTATTCATGATTCTTACCTCTAACCATTTTGAATAGCAATCATTGAGGACCATATACATATGCCCCATGAACAGTCATGTGAAATCTACATGTACTCTCCTATGGCTTACCGGAGTATGCAACACAGAGTTTATTTATGTTCACTTGACATATCTCACAGGATTCTACCATTTGATCTGTATTCCAATCTAAATTAGCCCACCAAACATATGATCTAATAATCCCCTCATTTTGGAGATACCTGGATGAACCTTGTGCAGTTCTCTTAATGCACTTTGCTTTCCTGCTGGAGGAACCACTACCCTGTTCCCCCACATTATGCAACCTTCATCTGCACTAAGTTCATATCTATGCACATAAAATGATTAAACCTTGGATTCTGAACAGCTTTTGACTCTCCAATCTTGATAAAAGACGAAAACCTAGCATATACTGGGCCATGTGCTGTTCATCTCCCGATGTGTTTAGCTGTTCTAACTTCATTATGGCATCTCAGAGGAATGGTACTGATGCTGGTTTCTCCACCAATGGCAAGCTACTCAATAGGTCAGCATTTGCATTGTCACGACCATATCTAAATTTCAACTGATAATCATAAGCAGCAAGGGAGATGGCCCAATGTTGTATTCCCACACTAGCCATACTGGGCAATGCCTTGTGTCATGTAAAAGTGAAATTATGGGCTTGTGGTCTGACTAATGTGAATGATCTTCCATACACAGTTATGAAAATAGCACACCCCAGACACTACTGCTAACTCTCCCTGTCAACTTGTGTACGATTTTACTCAGTTTCATTGGGTTTGCATGAAGCAAAATCTATAGGTTACTTTGATCCATCTTCATTTTGGTGTGTAGCACTGCCCCTACACCGTATAGTGATGTATCACATGACAAAACAAGAGACCCATCTGGATCATAGTGTACCAGAACCTCACTAGACAAATAACATCTGCTTTGCTTTCTTAAATGCAGCTTCTTGTGGTTGCGTAACAGGTTGCCAACAGGCAAAGGCCCTTGTCGGACCAAGCAGAGGTCTGACAGTCTTAAAGAAAAATAAAAAAATGTGGTTGCAATCACTGCCATTGCACCCTCTTCCTTAACAACATATGCAATGGTACAAACACTGAAGAGAGCTTCCTGAGAAATTTACCATAAGAATTTGTACCTCCTAAGAATGATTGCAATGTTAGCACATCTGTTGGCCTGAGTGCAACCAGTGCTTTATCTTTACTTACTAATACATGAATTCCCTGTGCACCAATTTTGTGTCCCAGATAACTCACATTGTTGTGGAAAAACTCAGTGACATTTTTCATTTAACCTCTCTACCACCTTGGTCAAGTTTGCTCTGCGTTTTGCTTTACTGCTTCCAGTGATCAAAATATCATCTAAATACACAACAGAGTGCGAAATATCTCTCAGTAGATTGTACATTTCTCTTAAAGATCCAAGGTGCTATCTTGATCCCATAGGGTGATCTGTTATACCTGAGCAACCCTCTGTGTCTGCTTATCACACAATACTTCTTACTTCTTTGGCTTGTCATCCAATAACATCTGTTGGTAAGAACTACTCAGGTCCAATTTTCAGAATGACTTAACTCCTGCAAAACTGGTCAATAAGTCATTTACCTTTGAAATTGGAAAAGTGTCTTTCTCAGCCACTGGATTTACCATTACTTTAGAGTCTCCGCAAATTCTAAATTGTGAGGATGGCTCGGACCCGACCACTATTGGAGTGGCTCATCCTGAGCTTTCCACCGGTGTGAGTGTTCCATTTGCCACTAGCCTGTTCAGTTCTATGTCTGTGGCCTGTCAAAGAAAACGGCAGTGGACGAGCTTTCAAAATTTTTGGCTTTACAATAGCATCTACATAGATTTTGGCCTGTCCTGTTTATGTGTCCAAACATAGATTTTTACTTTCTGTCCTGTTTATGTGTCCAAATCTTTCTCAAATACACCAGCATACCTCATTTTTAAATCCTTTTTAAACTCTTCATTGCTATCCAATGTTCCTGCACATAAAACACTGAATTCTTTGAATCAGTCTGGAGTGTTTGTAAACAGCTTCTACCAAACAAAGTTTGTCCACCACCCTCTACTACTACTAATAGCAACTCTTACAGTAAACCATGGTATGTGACATGAGCTTTGATAACACTTTTAACTCTCCTTTTCAAACTCTTCATTGCTATCCAACATTCCTGCACATTAAACACTGAATTCTTCGAATCAGTCTGGAGTGTTTGTAACCAGTTTCTCCCAAACAAATTCTGTCCGTCACCTTCTACTACTACTAATAGCAACTCATATATTAAACCATGGTGTGTGACATGAGCTTTGATAACACCTTTAACTCTCAAACTTTCTCCTTTGTATGACTTTAACGTCACATCATTTTACATTAGTTTCTCTCATAATGTGGTACCTTGTCACTCAGCCTCTCATAAACATGTTCATTTATTCTGGTAAAACTTGCACCAGTGCCTGTCTCCAAATCTACCTCTTGGCCTTCATTATTTAGTTTACTCATACATGGTTGAATACTTCCCTGTTTTACCTCACTCTTGTTTCCACCACTATAGGGTGGTACTAAATGGAATTCAAAATAGTCCTCTTTACCCTTCTCAACACCATTAGTATATTCTAATCCTTCTTCCTAGTTTTCTACATTTTCCACTTGATACATTTTACCTCCTCTTGTGGTCCTCTTTTGCTCTTGGTGGTCGTCCTCCACCTGTCAATGCTGTTCTCCTTCACCATGGTAAAGGTGCTCTCTTGGATGTCTTGTTTGAACAAGGTTTGAAACTGCCCATCTGTCCTTTCTTCTCGTGTTTCAATCCTGTCACTGAGACTGCTGACATTTACAGGAAAAATGGCTTACCTTTTGGCAGTTGTAGCTCCTCTTTTCTCTGCCCAACAACTGTCTGGATGATGAACTTCATTGCGTCTCCAACAGGGTGGGCCTTGTGTCGCTGCGTGTAGGGATGATGTCTGTTTCATGTCTGACATGTCCCTCTGTTGCCTTTAATGCCACTGCCATTTCATAGATTTTCTTGCACAACAGAATCTCATCAGTCTTTGGATCCATTGCCAGTAGTTTGGTTTGAATCCATTCATTGTTGATACAATCAACTGGTTGCATGACATTTGATCTTGCGGGTCTTTGTCAAAGAGCTGAAATTGCAGTGCTCTGTTAGTTCTCTCAAGGCAATCATATACTGAGCAACACTCTCTCTTGGTTGATTGATTCTTCACAGAGCTCTTCAAAAGTCAGTTCTCCAGTATGTTTAGGCTTGCACAAATTTCTCCGTAACTTGTGTCTTTAGTCCTTCCATTGCTGTTTATCTGTTTATCTGCTTGACTACATAGTTTTTATCAGTCATCAAATAAAATGATTCAGTCACTTTTTGTACTCAGTCCAGGACTCAGCGTCTGAATCAAATTCACTTACAGATTCAGTGTCTGAATCAAATTCACTAACATAACCAATTAGTTTGCAGCAAACTAACTATAGAAATCACTTGACAATGCTGACTTGTTATCTTTGTGGACACTCTTTTTTGCACTTTTGAATAACTGCCATAGGTTTTCCACACTAATTTCTTGTGGTTTTATCCTTGTCACCACTTTATGCAAAATGTAGCATAGTATATTGGTCAAGGTAGTTCCAATCAGACACTTAATAGTCCAAAAATGATAATTTTACTTGGAAAACTTCTGGTAGCTACAGCAGTTGGTTGTATTATTTTGTTTTTTATATACAGAATTCAGTTGAGCCATAAAGAAAAGCATTCATTCCCTATAAAGTCATGACATCACACAACCCTGCCACAGGCCCACCTTCACCTGGAATCACTTACCCTTTACTTTGCCTACTCGCACACTTGCCTTACTCTCTTGATAAAAACTCCTCATGCTTCTGATAGTTTTCCTTCCATACCATATATTCTTGATTCTTTCCGCAAAACTTCTTTATTAACCTGTCATGAGCTTTCCCTGGATCCATAAATGCCATTTACAAATCCTTCAGATTCTGTAAGTATTTCTTGTGAATATTCTTCAAAGAAAACATATCCTCTACTGCTCCTGAAAGCATTGTTATTTCTTCCCAGTCTGATGCTCTCTGCATGCTACCACCTTATTAGTCACCACTCTTCCATACAACTTACAATCAATAAATTATACCTGTGTGATTTGAACA
Source organism: Panulirus ornatus (assembly GCF_036320965.1). Lineage (NCBI taxonomy): Eukaryota > Metazoa > Arthropoda > Malacostraca > Decapoda > Palinuridae > Panulirus > Panulirus ornatus. The sequence continues at coordinate 41,594,832 of NC_092224.1, forward strand.
CTCACTTCTGTCCTCCTTAACATTATTATTCCACCAATCCTCAGACACCTCATACATAACTTCAAACTCCTAACTGACCATTGCACAACATTCACCCCCTTAAGAAACTCAACTCCAATACCATTGTTCACTCCAGCTGCCTTACCATGTTTCATCTTATACAAGGCTCACTGCATCACGTCTTTTAGAAAAGAAACAAAAATTTTATGTTAGCTGAGATGGCACAGGCAACTGAGGACCTAATCAAGTCCATTTCAGTTTGTAAAAAGGGAAACAGAAGAAGGATTCAAGCAAGGAGAGCTCATCCTCTTCGAAGACTCAGATTGAGGTGTCTGAATGTGTTTGGATGTAACTAAGATGAGAAAAGAGATAGGTAGTATGTTTGAGGAAAGAAACCTTGATGTCCTGGCTCTGAGTGGAACAAAGCTCAAGGATAAAGGGGAAGAATGGTTTGAAAAAGACTTAGGAGTAAAGTCAGGGGTTGGTGAGAGGACAAGAGCTAAGGAAGGAGTAGCACTACTCCTGAAGCAGGAATTATAGGAGTGTGGTAGAGTGAAACAGGAAATTTGAGATTGATGTGGGTAGAACTGAAAGTTGATGGAGATAGATGGGTGATTATTGGTGCTTATGCTCCTGGTCATTAGAAGAAAGATCATGAGTGGCAAGTGTTTTGGGAGTAGCTGAGTGAGTGTAGCAGCTTTGATGCATAAGACTGGGTATTAGTGATGGATGATTTGAATGTGAATGTGAGTAATGTGGCAGTTGAGGGTATAATTTGTGTACAAGGGGTAGTCAGTGTTGTGAATGGAAATGGTGAAGAGCTTGTGGATTTGTGCTGAAAAAGATTGGTAACGGAATACCTGGTTTAAAATGATAGATATACATAACTATACATATATGAGTAGGAGAGATAGTCAAAGGGCATTATTGTATTATGTGTCAGTTGATAGGCATCTAAAAGAGAGACTTTTGGATGGTAATGTTTTGAGAGGGGCAGCTGGAGGAATGTCTGATCACTATCTTGTGAAGGTGAAGATTTGTAGAGGTTTTCAAAAAAGAAGAGAAAATGTTGGGGAGAAGAGAATTGTGAGAGTAAGTGAGCTTGGAAAGTAGACTTGCGTGAGGAAGTACCAGGAGAGTTTGAGTGTACAATGGCAAAAGTTGAGAGCAAATGGCATAAGGGGAGTGGATGAGGAATTGGATGTATTTAGGGAAGCAGTGATGGCCTGTGCAAAGATGCACATGGCATGAGAAAGGTGGGAGATGGGCAGATTAGAATGGGTAGTGAGAGGTGGGATGAAGAAGTCAAGTTGTTAGAGAAAGAGAAAAGAGAAGCATTTGGACAGTACTTACAAGGAAGAAGTGCAGATGACTGGGAGATGTATAAAAGAATGCGGCAGGAAGTCAGGAGGATGGTCAATGGTTGAAAAAGACGGCAATTGAGAGCTGGGGTGAGAGAGTATCATTAAACTTTTGAAGGAGGTAAATAACGTGCGTAAGACGAGAACAAATGGGAACATCATTGAAGTGGGCAAGGGGGGAAATAATAATAAGTAGTGGTGAAGTGAGGAGATGGAGTGAGTATGTTGAAGGTTTATTGAATGCGTTTGATGATATGGTGGCAGATATAGGGTGTTTTGGTTGGGTTGGTATGTAAAGTTAGAGGTTCGGGGAGAATGGTTTGGTTAAAAGAGAAAAGGTAGTGAAAGCTTTGCAGAAAATGAAATCCTTGAAGGCAACGGGTTTGGATGGTATTGCAGTAGAAGTTATTAAGAAAAGAGATGACTGTGTTGTTGATTGGTTGGTAAGGATATTCATTGTATGTATGGATCATGGTGAAGTGCCTGAGAATGCATGCATAATGTCATTGTACAGAGGCAAAGGGGATAAAGGTGAGTGTTCAAACTACAAAGTCATAAGATTGTTGATTATTCCTGGGAAATTATGTTGGAGGGTATTGATTGAGAGGCTGAAGGCATGTACAGAGCATCTTGTTGGGAAGAGCAGGCTGGTTTCAGAAGTGGCAGAGGCTGTGTGCAACAGGTGTGTGCTTTGATGAATGTGTGTGAGAAATACTTATAGAAACAGATGGATTTGTATGGAGCATTTTGTTGGTCTGGAGAAGGCATATGATAGGGTTGACAGTGATGCTTTGTGGAAGGTCTTAAGAGTATGTGGTGTGCGAGGTAAGCTGCTAGAAGCAGTGAAATGTTTTTACCAAGGATGTAAACTATGTGAACGAGTAGGAAGAGAGGAGAGTGATTGGTTCTCAGTGAAGGTTGGTCTGTGGCAGGGGTGTATCATGTTCCCATGGTTGTTTAATTTGTTTATGGATGGGGTGGTTAGGGAGGTAAATGCAAGTTTTGGAGAGAGGGGTGAGTATGCAGGCTGTTGTGGATGAGAGGGTCTGGGAAGCGAGTCAGTTCTAGTGGCTAATTCAAGTGAGAAACTGCAAAAGTTCGTGACTGAGTCTGGAAAAGTGTGTGAAAGGAGAAAGTTGAGAGTAAATGTGAATAAGAGCATGGTTATTAGGTTCAGAAGGGTTGAGGGACAAGTTAATTGGTATGTAAGTTTGAATGGAGAAAAATTGGAGGAAGTGAATTTTTTTAGATATCTGGAAGTGGACATAGCAGCAAAGAGAACCATGGAAGTGAGTCGCAATGTGGGCGAGTGGGCAGAGGCTTTAGGAGCGATGAAGAACATGTGGAAGCAGAGAACATAATCTTGGAGAGCAAAAATGGGTATGTTTGAAGGAATAGTAGTTCCAGCAGTATTATATGGGTGTGAGGCATGGGCTATAGATAAGGTCATACGGAGGTGGGTAAGTGTGTTGGAAATTAAACGTTTGAGGACATTATGTGGTGTGGGGCGGTTTCATTGAGTAAGTAATGAAAGGGTAAGAAAGATGTGTGGAAATGAAAAGAGTGCGGTTGAGAGAGCTGGAGAGTGTGTTGAGATGGTTTGGACATATGGAGAGAATGAGTGATGAAAGATTGACAAATAGGATATATGTGTCAGAGGTGGAGGGAAGAAGGAGAAGTGGGAGAACAAATTGGAGGTGGAAGGACGGAGTGAAAAAGATTTTGAGCGATTGGAGCTTGAACATACAGGAGGGTGAAAGGCATGCAAGGAACAGAGTGAATTGGAATGATGTATTATACTAGGGTCTACATGGTGTCTGGATTGAATGAGAGCATATGAAACATCTGGGTTAAACCTTGGAAAGGTCTGTGGGACCTAGATGTGGATAGGGAGCTGTGGTTTTGGTGCATTACAAATGACAACAAGAGACTGAATGTGAACGATCGTGGCAGTTTTTCCTGTTTTCCTAGTGCTGCCTTGCCGAACCAGGGGGTAGTGGTCCTGTTACCAGTGGGGCAGGGTGGTGCTAGGAATGGATGAAGGCAAGCAAGTATGAATATGTACATGTGTATATATGTATATGTCTATGTATGTATATGTGTATATATCCCTGGGGATAGGGGAGAAAGAATACTTCCCACGCATTCCTCACGTGTTGTAGAAGGCGACTTAAGGGGATGGGAGCGGGGAGGCTAGAAATCCTCCACTCCTTGTATTTCAACTTTCTAAAAGGGGAAACAGAAGAAGGATTCACGCAGGGAGTGCTCATCCTCCTCGAAGGCTCAGATTGGGGTGTCTAAATGTGTGTGGATGTAACCAAGATGAGAAAAAAGGAGAGATAGATAGTATGTTTAAGGAAAGGAACCTGGATCTCATGGCTCTGAGTGAAACAAAACTCAAGGCTAAAGGGGAATAGTGGTTTGGGAATGTCTTGGGAGTAATGTCAGGGGTTAGTGAGAGGACAAGAGCAAGGGAAGGAGTAGCAGTACTCCTGAAACAGGAGTTGTGGGAGTATGTGATAGAGTGTAAGAAAGTAAACTCTTGATTAATATGGGTAAAACTGAAAGTGGATGGAGAGATGGGTGATTATTGGTGCATATGTACCTGGGCATGAGAAGAAAGATCATGAGAGGCAAGAGTTTTGGGAGCAGATGAGTGAGTGTGTTAGTAGTTTTGATGCACAAGACCGGGTTATAGTGATGGGTGATTTGAATGCAAAGGTGAGTAATGTGGCAGTTGAGGGAATAATTGGTGTTCATGGGGTGTTCAATGTCGTAAATGGAAATGGTGAAGAGCTTGTAGATTTATGTGCTGAAAAAGGACTGGTGATTGGGAATACCTGGTTTAAAAGGAGAGATATACATAAGTATATGTATGTAGGTAGGAGAAATGGCCAGAGAGCATTATTAGATTACGTGTTAATTGATAGGCGCGTGAAAGAGAGACTTTTGGATGTTAACGTGCTGAGAAGTGCAACTGGAGGGATGTCTGATCATTATCTTGTGGAGGCGAAGGTGAAGATTTGTAGAGGTTTTCAGAAAAGGAGAGAGAATGTTGGGGTGAAGAGAGTGGTGAAAGTGAGCTTGGGAAGGAGACTTGTGTGAGGAAGTACCAGGAGAGACTGAGTACAGAATGGGAAAAGGTGAGAACAAAGGACGTAAGTGAAGTTGTGAAGGAATGGGATGTATTTAGGGAAACAGTGATGGCTTGCGCAAAAGTTGCTTGTGGCATGAGAAGCGTGGAAGGTGGGCAGATTAGAAAGGGTAGTGAGTGGTGGGATGAAGAAGTAAGATTATTAATGAAAGAGAAGAGAGAGGCATTTGGGCAATTTTTGCAGGGAAATAATGGAAATAAGTGGGAGATATATAAAAGAAAGAGGCAGGATGTCAAGAGAGAGGTGCAAGAGGTAAAAAAGAGGACAAATGAGAGTTGGGGTGAGAGAGTATCATTAAATTTTAGGGAGAATAAAAAGATGTTTTGGAAGGAGGTAAATAAAGTGCGTAAGACAAGGGAACAAATGGGAACATCAGTGAAAGGGGCTAATGGGGAGGTGATAACAAGTAGTGGTGATGTGAGAAGGAGATGGAGTGAGTATTTTGATGATAGAGTGGCAGATATAGGGTGTTTTGGTCGAGGTGATGTACAAAGTGAGAGGGTTAGGGAGAATGATTTGGTAAACAGGGAAGAGGTAGTAAAAGCTTTGCGGAAGATGAAAGCCGGTAAGGCAGCAGGTTTGGAAGGTATTGCAGTGGAATTTATTAAAAAAGGGGGTGACTGTATTGTTGACTGGTTGGTAAGGTTATTTAATGTATGTATGACTCATGGTGAGGTGCCTGAGGATTAGCGAAATGCTTGCATAGTGCCATTGTACAAAGGCAAAGGGGATAAAAGTGAGTGCTCAAATTACAGAGGTATAAGTTTGTTGAGTATTCCTGGGAAATTATATGGGAGGGTATTGATTGAGAGGGTGAAGGCATGTACAGAGCATCAGATTGGGGAAGAGCAATATGGTTTCAGAAGTGGTAGAGGATGTGTGGATCAGGTGTTTGCTTTGAAGAATGTATGTGAGAAATATTTAGAAAAGCAAATGGATTTGTATTAAGCATTTTTGGATGTGGAAAGGCATATGATAGAGTTGATAGAGATGCTCTGTGGAAGGTATTAAGAATATATGGTGTGGGAGACAAGTTGTTAGAAGCAGTGAAAAGTTTTTATCGAGGATGTAAGGCATGTGTATGTGTAGAAAGAGAGGAAAGTGATTGGTTCTCAGTGAATGTAGGTTTGCCGCAGGGGTGCGTGATGTCTTCATGGTTGTTTAATTTGTTTATGGATGGGGCTGTTAAGGAGGTGAATGCAAGAGTTTTGGAAAGAGGGGCAAGTATGCAGTCTTTTTTGGATGAGAGAGCTTGGGAAGTGAGTCAGTTGTTGTTTGCTGATGATACAGCGCTGGTGGCTGATTTGGGTGAGAAATTGCAGAAGCTGGTGACTGAGTTTGGTAAAGTGTGTGAAAGAAGAAAGCTGATGGTATATGTGAATAAGAGCAAGGTAATTAGGTACATTAGGGTTGAGGGTCAAGTCAATTGGGAGGTAAGTTTAAATGGAGAAAAACTGGAGGAAGTGAAGTGTTTTAGATATCTGGGAGTGGATTTGGCAGCAGATGAAGCCAGGGAAGCGGAAGTGAATCATAGGGTGGGGGAGGGGGCAAAAGTTCTGGAAGCGTTTACAAATGTGTGGAAGTCGAGAACATTCTTGGAAAGCAAAAATGGGTATGTTTGAAGGAATAGTGGTTCCCACAATGTTATATGGTTGTGATGCGTGGGCTATGGATAGAGTTGTGTGGAGGAGGGTGGATGTGCTGGAAATGAGATGTTTAAGGACAATATGTGGTGTGAGGTGGTTTGATCAGTAAGTAATGAAAGGGAAAGAGAGATGCGTGGTAATAAAAAGAGTGTGGTTGTGAGAGCAAAAGAGGGTGTTTTGAAGTGGTTTGGTCACATGGAGAGAATGAGTGAGGAAAGATTGACCAAGAGGATATATGTGTCAGAGGTGGAGGGAACGAGGAGAAGTGGGAGACCAAATTGGAGGTGGAAAGATGGAGTGAAAATGATTTTGAGTGATTGAACATGAAGGAGGGTGAAAGGCATGCAAGTAATAGAGTGAATTGGAATGATGTGGTATACCAGGGTCGATGCTCTGTCAATGGATTGAACCGGGGCATGTGAAACGTCTCGGGTAAACCATGGAGAGTTTTGTGCGGCCTGGATGTGGAAAGAATGGCCCAACCCACCCACATACACATGTATATACATAAACGCCCACACACACACATGCATATACATTTCAATGTATACATACATATACATACACAGACATATACATAAATACACTTGTACATATTCATACATGCTACTTTCATCTACTCCTGCCGCCACCCCGCAACACATGAAATGACACCCCCTACCCCCTTGTGCACACAAGGTAGCACTAGGAAAAGACAACAAAGGCCACATTTGTTTACACTCAGTCTGTAGCTGTCATGTGTAATGCATCAAAACCACAGCTCCATTTCCACTTCCAGGCCCCACAAAACTTTCCATGGATTACCCCAGACGCTTCACATGCCCTGGTTCAATCCATTGACAGCACGTCGACCCTGGTATACCACATCATTCCAATTCACTCTATTCCTTGCACACCTTTCACCTTCCTGTATGTTCAGGCTCGCTCAAACTCTTTTTCACTCCATCCATCCATCTCCAGTTTGGTCTCCCACCTCTCCTCACTCCCTCCACATCTGACGCATTTATCCTCTTTGTCAATCTTTCCTTGCTCATTCTCTCCATGTGACCAAACCATTTCAATACACCCTCTTCTGCTCTCTCAACCTCACTCTTTTTATTACAATACATCTCTCTTACCCTTTCATTACTTACTCGATCAAATTACCACACTCCATATATTGTCCTAAAACATCTCATTTCCAACACATCCACCCTCCTCCGCACTATCCTATCTATCACCCATGCCCTACAACCATATAACATTGTTGGAACCACTATTCCTTTAAACATACCCATTTTTGCTTTCCGAGATAACGTTCTAGCCTTCCACACATTCTTCAATGCTCCCAGAATCTTTGCCCCCTCCCCATCCTGTGACTCACTTCTGCTTACATGGTTCCATCCGCTGCCAAATCCACTCCCAGATATCTAAAACACTTCACTTCCTCTAGTTTTTCTCCATTCAAACTTACCTCCCAATTGACTTGTCCCTCAACCCTACTGTACCCAATAACATTGCTCTTATTCACATTTACCCTCAGCATTCTTCTTTCACACACTTTACCAAACTTAGTCACCAGCTTCTGCAGTTTCTCACCAGAATTAGCCACCAGGGCTGTATTATCAGCAAACATCAACTGACTCACTTCACAAGCTCTCTCATTCACAACAGACTTCATACTTGCCCCTCTCTCCAAAACTATTTTCCCTTTTACACACTTTACCAAACTCAGTCACCAACTTCTGCAGTTTCTCAACCGAATCAGCCATAAGTGCTGTATCATCAGCAAACAACAGCTGTCTCACTTCCCAAGCCCTGTCATCCACAACAGACTGCGTAATTGCCCCTCTCTCCAAAACTATTTTATTCACCTCCCTAACTACCCTATCCATAAACAAATTACACATTCATGGAGACATCACGCATCCCTGCCACAAACCGACATTCACTGGGAACCAATCGCTTTTCTCTCTTCCTACACATGCCTTACATCCTTGGTGAAAACTTTTCACTGCTTCTAGCAGCTTACCTCCCACACCATATACTCTTAATACCTTCCACAGAGCATCTCTATCAACTCTATCATATGCCTTCTCCAGATCCATAAATGCTACATACAAATCCATCTGTTTTTCTAAGTTTTTCTCACATATATTCTTCAAAGCAAACACCTGATCCACACATACTCTACCACTTCTGAAACCATATTGCTCTTCCCCAATCTGATGCCTTGTACATGCCTTTACCCTCTCAATCAATACCCTCCCATATTTTTTCCCAGGAATACTTAACAAACTTATACCTCTAATTTGAACACTCACCTTTATCTCCTTTGCCTTTGAACAAAGGCACTATGCATGCATTCTGCCACTCCCCAGGCACTTCACCATGGACCATACATACATTGAATATCTTTACCAGCCAATCAACAACACAGTCATCCCCTTTTTTGATAAATTCCACTGCAGTACCATCCAAATCCACTGCCTTGCCAGCTTTCATCTTCTGCAAAGCTTTCACTACCTCTTCTCTGTTTACCAAACCATTCTCCCTGACCCTCATACTTCACACACCATGTCACTCAAAACACCCTATATCTGCCACTCTATCATCAGACCTTCAATAAAACTTTAAAATACTCTTCCCATCTCCTTCTTACTTCATCACTACTTGTTATTACCACCCCATTAGCCCGCTTCTCAAATGTTCCCATTTGTTCTCTTGTCTTACACACTTTATTTACCTCCTTCCAAAACATCTTTTTATTCTCCTTAAGATTTAATAACACTCTCTCACCCCAACTCTCGTTTGCCCTCTTTTTCACCTCTTTCACCTTTCTCTTGACTTCCTGCCACTTTCTTTTATACATCTCCCAGTCATTTGCACTATTTCCCTGCAAGAATTGTCCAAATGCCTCTCTCTTTCACTAACAATCTCACATCTTCATCCCACTACTCACTATTGATAGGCATGTGAAAGAGAAACTTTTGGATGATAATGTGCAACCAGGATTCGAACTTATGCACTCAAACCTGAGCGGTTCTTGAATGTGTCACGGTCAGGAGTGCTAACTTCTACACCACAGGAGTCCATATCTCTTCTTTTGCATGTTTATCTGACCCAAACACTCTCCCTCTATCAACCTAATTTCAAACATATTTGCCAATACTTCAGAGTGCTCACCCCATCTCCCCTTCACCTCATCACTACCTCTTGACACTTTCCCATTGCCCCCTGCTCCAGTGTTCCCATTTGTTCTCTTGTTTCTCTCATGCTTTTAACTTCTAAAACATTTTCTCTTTATCTATGGAGTTCCTGATACTCACTCACCTCCAACTCTCATTTGCCCTCTTTTTAAGCCCCTGCAGTTGTTAATAGTTGGTTTGCAGCCAGCATACAGGGAGGTATATTACCAGTACTACCCGCCTGGGTACCGGGAGGGTTAGTGATGGCTGCATAGTGAGCCAGCACTTAAGTGGTTGTCAAGTTGCCCTCCTCTGACCAATATAGCTATCTTTTCTGTCTGCCTCACCCACACATGGACTACTGGCATCCTGTCCACAAAAATGCAATCTCTCTTTGTCGTACATAACACTTGACAGCACTTAATCACAACTCATTCTTTTTGCAACTAGATTTTCCTGTGGTGAGCACTATGCATTATACTTGCCATTATCAAAATGGTAGGAGCAATAGATAAAAGTAGTTTATAGGAATATTTAGGCAGGACAATTGGTAAAAACATTAGGTAGAAGTAGTGTGTAGGAACGTTATTCAGTAGTGTAAGTTAGAAGTAGTTAGTTAGAACATTAGGTAGAAGCTCATGCACACACTGTAGTAGAGTTGCCTTTTGCCAGTGGCCTGTTAAGAATGAGGCATTAAAGGCTATGTGGCACTGAGGCTCACTAGTTATGGAGACTCTATTGCCATGGACACCACCTTAAGAGAGTTCCAGTTGAGAACAGGCATTAGAGATATAGATAGACAGATAGATAGATTCATCCCCAGCACCTTTCTCTTGACCTCCTGCCACTTTCTCTCATACATCTAAACAGTCATGCTCCTTCCTTGTGAATACTGCCCATGCACATCCCTTTTGTCTTTCAGTATCAGTTTAATATCATCATCCCACCACTCAGTACCTTTTCTCACCTGTCACCCCACACCTTTTGGATGCCACATACTTCTCTTACACATGCTATTACTGCTTCTTAAGATGTCTCCTCATGCATTACCCTAGCTTTGTTTACTCAACTTTTGTCATTCTCCACTCAATCTCTCCTTATATTTCTTCACACAAGCCTCTTTACCAAACCCACTTATTTTCACTTCCCTCATTTCATCCATATTATCATTTCCTCTCTTTGAAAAGCCTCAGCAGATCCTCTCTTATCCTCCTGGTAATAATCAGTCATTCTGCCAATTGCCCCATCACATGTTTACATCCAAGAGTCTCTATTTAGTATACCTGTTTGTATGTAATCCATTACTACCTGCTTAACCTGCTCCATGAATTCCTATCTCCGTCCCTTTAGAAATGTCTAAACTAGGTACAATATTCCCAGTCACCAGTCCTTTTTTTAGCACACAACTCCACAAGCTTTTCATAATTTCTGTTCTCCTTAGTGGATACCCCATGCCCCTTAATTTGACCCTCAACTGCCACATCACTCACTTGCACATTCAAAGCACCCAGTTCTAATACCCAGTCTCTTGCATCAAAACAACTGATACACTCACTCAGATACTCACAAAACTCTCACCTCTCTTCATCATTCTCCTCATGAATAGGTTCACAAGCAAGAATAATCACACTCCTCTCATAATCCACCTTCAACTCCTTCAGCTCCTCCTTTCTCAGCTCCCATGCTCACACTAACCCCTGACGCTACCCCAACACATTCCCAAACCATTTTTCTCCCTCACCCTTGAGCTTTCTTTCACTCAGCAATAAAAAAATCCAAGTTTTTCCTGAAACATACTATCTCTCCTTTCTTCTCGTTGAAACACAAGAAGGAGAGGTTTCAACACCCCCTCCCCACTTCCAACCTCTTTTTCTTAGTTGCATTTTATGATATGCAAAGAGTATGTGGGGGAGTTTTCTTTCTTTTTTATCCCTAGGAATAGAGAAGATTTGAAAAATTATGGATTTGTGTACTTGCTTCATTGCTTCACGATAGTGACAAATGAAATAACATGTCCATTTCACCATCTTCGCAAAACATTGACATATTTATGATAAAATTTTCTGTCTGCATAAGCATGTTAATTTGTTTCATCAAACAAAACTTTGATTGTTGCTGTCAGCTGTTGTATGCTATCAGATATTATAGATTTATATTTTTTCTGAAATGGTCAGTGGACTCATGATACACAGACTTTTCTGTGAGACTTGTTTTCAGTTTGATTAGATACAGGGTGCTCTTACATACTACTCATGTTTTAAGCTTTATGTCAATATTTTTGGTGAATTCATACCCGCTCTTGACCCAGTCCCAGCTACACACATTTTATATGGATATACATCTTCAGTAGCTGGGAGATGAATATAAAGGAAATTAAGTGACTTTTCCAGTGAGAGGATAGCAGTTTCAGTTTGGTTTTATGCAGCTTTACTAAAGTTGAAGAAAATTTTATCTCTAGGCAGATTGCAAGAAAATGAGGTATGAACACTAAATTGATGTTAAATCTACTTATGATTTTCAGTGGGTGTGGTCAGTCAGCAGAATCACCACCATGAAGACTACTTTCACCACTGTGGACCTGCTGGCTATTGTAGCTGAACTCAGGGACAGGTATGCCTATTAGCTATCATGAGTATTGAAAATGCTGCAGTCTTTTCATAGAAACTGAATGCGAGTGCCTTGAAAATATATATTTGCAGTAGTTTATTGATGTTTTTTGGATGATTACAGTTCCAGGCTCATAACAGATGTTAAAAAGATGAAACATGATAATGAACTCTTAAGTGTCCAATATTGGGAAGTACTGAACAGGAATCATCATACATGTATGATGATACTTGATTTACCTTTAACTGGTATTTTTTTTTTCTTTTTTACTGACATGGCATGGGCAAAACATGCCCCAGTTGAACACCAACTCAAATGAAAGAAATAAATTGAGGGAAGAGGTGGGATTCTTAAGTGTTTTTCGTAGTCTTTTATGAGCCTTTTGTTTTCATGGTATTCACTGAGTTATGTTCTGAATGCCCACCTCAATTCTGAAATCTTCATATCTCTATCAATGGGTTGCTATTAGCCACAATCTCCCTCAAACATTTTTCTGTATTATAGATTAGCTGTTTTGAACCCTTTATGTTTTTAGGGCTGCTTAAAATGTTAAATCTTAAGACTGTAAGAATAAGTTATAATTAGAACTTAACCCATTGACTATGGCTGCTGTATATGTATTCTCCCCACTGTGACTCTTTTTAGCAAATAAAAATGAAATCTGTACATATTTTGACTTATCAGATTCAATTAAGAAACTACAGAATTTGGTTTCTGAGTTTGGGAGAGTATGTGAATAAAAGCTAGGTTATTAAGTTGAGCATTGGAGAGAGAAAGGTTAGAGTTTGGAAGGAGAAAACTTGTAGGAAGGTAAGTGTTTTATTTACCTTGGAGAAGACATGGCAGCAAGTAGAACACGGAGCTAAAGTGAGTCACAGGGTGGGTGAGGATGCAAAGGTTCTGGGAGCATTGAGGAATGTTTGGCTAAAGAGGTCTCTGTCAGGAAGGGAAAAGATGGGCATGGGTATTGTATGGTTGTGAGTCATGGGCTGTAGTTGAGACTTTAGAAGAGGACGAATGTGTTGGAAATGAAACGTTTGAGAACAGTATGTTGTGTGAGGAGGGTTTATCAGGTAAGAAATGGTAGGATATGAAAGAGATGTGGCAATAAGTGTATGGCTGGGGGACCTGTGGAGGTTGTGCTGAAATGGTTTGGATATATAGAGAGAATATGTAAAAGAATCCAAACGGCTGTAGACCACTAGGTCCTTTCAGAGCTGTTTATGATAATGGAAGATATCAGAAACTCACAGATTAGTATGTAAAGAGTAGAAAGGCATACAGATGATGCAAAGAGAAAATCTTGCAAACTATTACAATGACTAAGGTGGCACAAATAATGTTAGTTGTAGACTTGAAACTAAATATTCATTAAGTTTACTCTGAAATGTATCTTATTATATTTATTTATTTTGCTTTGTCACTGTCTCCCACGTTAGCGAGGTAGCGCAAGGAAACAGACGAAAGAAATGCCCAACCCACCCACATACACATGTATATACATAAACATCCACACACGCAAATATGCATACCTATACATCTCAATGTACACATATATATATACACACACAAACATATACATATATACACATGTACATAATTCATGCTGTCTGCCTTTATTTATTCCCATCGCCACCCCGCCACACATAGAATATCAACCCCCTCCCCCCTCATGTGTGCGAGGTAGCGCTAGGAAAAGACAGCAAAGGCCTCATTCGTTCACACTGTCTCTAGCTGTCATGTAATAATGCACCGAAACCACAGCTCCCTTTCCACATCCAGGCCCCACAGAACTTTCCATGGTTTACCCCAGATGCTTCACATGCCCTGGTTCAATCCATTGACAGCACGTCGACCCCGGTATACCATATCGTTCCAATTCACTCTATTCCTTGCACGCCTTTCACCCTCCTGAATGTTCAGGCCACGATCACTCAAAATCTTTTTCACTCCATCTTTCCACCTCCAATTTGGTCTCCCACTTCTCCTCGTTCTCTCCACCTCTGACACATATATCCTCTTGGTCAATCTTTCCTCACTCATTCTCTCCATGTGACCAAACCATTTCAAAATGCCCTCTTCTGCTCTCTCAACCATACTCTTTTTATTTCCACACATCTCTCTTACCCTATTATTACTTATTCGATCAAACCACCTCACACCACATATTGTCCTCAAACATCTCATTTCCAGCACATCCACCCTCCTGCGCACAACTCTATCCATAGCCCACACCTCACAACCATACAACATTGTTGGAACCACTATTCCTTCAAACATACCCATTTTTGCTTTCCAAGATAATGTTCTCAACTTCCAAACATTTGCCCCCTCCCCACCCTATGATTCACTTCCGCTTCCATGGTTCCATCCGCTGCCAGATCCACTCCCAGATATCTAAAACACTTTACTTCCTCCAGTTTTTCTCCATTCAAACTTACCTCCCAATTGACTTGACCCTCAACCCTACTGTACCTAATAACCTTGCTCTTATTCACATTTACTCTTAACTTTCTTCTTTCGCACACTTTACCAAACTCAGTCACCAGCTTCTGCCGTTTCTCACATGAATCAGCCACCAGCGCTGTATTATCAGCAAACAACAACTGACTCGCTTCCCAAGCTCTCTCATCCACAACAGACTGCATACTTGCCCCTCTTTCCAAAACTCTTGCATTCACCTCCCTAACAACCCCATCCATAAACAAATTAAACAACCATGGAGACATCACACACCCCTGCTGGAAACCTACATTCACTGAGAACCAGTCACTTTCCTCTCTTCCCACACATACACATGCCTTACATCCTCGATAAAAACTTTTCACTGCTTCTAACAACTTTCCTCCCACAACATATATTCTTAATACCTTCCACAGAGCATCTCTATCAACTCTGTCGTATGCCTTCTCCAGATCCATAAATGCTACATACAAATCCATTTGCTTTTCTAAGTATTTCTCACATACATTCTTCAAAGTAAACACCTGATCCACACATCCTCTACCCTTCTGAAACCACACTACTCTTCCCCAATCTGATGCTCTGTACATGCCTTCACCCTTTCAATCAATACCCTCCCATATAATTTCCCGGGAATACTCAACAAACTTATACCTCTGTAATTTGAGCAGTCACTCTTATCCCCTTTGCCTTTGTACAACGGCACTATGCAAGCATTCCGCCAATCCTCAGGCACCTCACCATGAATCATACATACATTGAATAACCTTACCAACCAGTCAACAATACAGTCAACCCCTTTTTTAATCAATTCCATTGCAATACCATCCAGACCTGCTGCCTTGCCGGCTTTCATCTTCTGCAAAGCTTTTACAACCTCTTCTCTGTTTACCTAATCATTTTCCCTAACCCTCTCACTTTGCACACCACCTCAACCAAAACACCCTATATCTGCCACTCTATCATCAAACACATTCAACAAACCTTCAAAATACTCACTCCATCTCCTTCTCACATCACCACTACTTGTTATCACCTCCCCATTAGCCCCCTTCACTGAAGTTCCCATTGGCTCCCTTGTCTTATGCACTTTATTTACCTCCTTCCAAAACATCTTTTTTTTTTTTTTATACTTTGTCGCTGTCTCCCACGTTTGCGAGGTAGCGCAAGGAAACAGACGAAAGAAATGGCCCAACCCCCCCCATACACATGTATATACATACGTCCACACACGCAAATATACATACCTACACAGCTTTCCATGGTTTACCCCAGACGCTTCACATGCCTTGATTCAATCCACTGACAGCACGTCAACCCCGGTATACCACATCGCTCCAATTCACTCTATTCCTTGCCCTCCTTTCACCCTCCTGCATGTTCAGGCCCCGATCACACAAAATCTTTTTCACTCCATCTTTCCACCTCCAATTTGGTCTCCCTCTTCTCCTCGTTCCTTCCACCTCCGACACATATATCCTCTTGGTCAATCTTTCCTCACTCATTCTCTCCATGTGCCCAAACCACTTCAAAACACCCTCTTCTGCTCTCTCAACCACGCTCTTTTTATTTCCACACATCTCTCTTACCCTTACGTTACTCACTCGATCAAACCACCTCACACCACACATTGTCCTCAAACATCTCATTTCCAGCACATCCATCCTCCTGCGCACAACTCTATCCATAGCCCACGCCTCGCAACCATACAACATTGTTGGAACCACTATTCCTTCAAACATACCCATTTTTGCTTTCCGAAATAATGTTCTCGACTTCCACACATTCTTCAAGGCCCCCAGAATTTTCGCCCCCTCCCCCACCCTATGATCCACTTCCGCTTCCATGGTTCCATCCGCTGCCAGATCCACTCCCAGATATCTAAAACACTTCACTTCCTCCAGTTTTTCTCCATTCAAACTCACCTCCCAATTGACTTGACCCTCAACCCTACTGTACCTAATAACCTTGCTCTTATTCACATTTACTCTTAACTTTCTTCTTCCACACACTTTACCAAACTCAGTCACCAGCTTCTGCAGTTTCTCACATGAATCAGCCACCAGCGCTGTATCATCAGCAAACAACAACTGACTCACTTCCCAAGCTCTCTCATCCCCAACAGACTTCATACTTGCCCCTCTTTCCAAAACTCTTGCATTTACCTCCCTAACAACCCCATCCATAAACAAATTAAACAACCATGGAGACATCACACACCCCTGCCGCAAACCTACATTCACTGAGAACCAATCACTTTCCTCTCTTCCTACACGTACACATGCCTTACATCCTCGATAAAAACTTTTCACTGCTTCTAACAACTTGCCTCCCACACCATATATTCTTAATACCTTCCACAGAGCATCTCTATCAACTCTATCATATGCCTTCTCCAGATCCATAAATGCTACATACAAATCCATTTGCTTTTCTAAGTATTTCTCACATACATTCTTCAAAGCAAACACCTGATCCACACATCCTCTACCACTTCTGAAACCACACTGCTCTTCCCCAATCTGATGCTCTGTACATGCCTTCACCCTCTCAATCAATACCCTCCCATATAATTTCCCAGGAATACTCAACAAACTTATACCTCTGTAATTTGAGCATTCTCTTTTATCCCCTTTGCCTTTGTACAACGGCACTATGCATGCATTCCGCCAATCCTCAGGCACCTCACCATGAATCATACATACATTAAATAACCTTACCAACCAGTCAACAATACAGTCACCCCCTTTTTTAATAAATTCCATTGCAATACCATCCAGACCTGCTGCCTTGCCGGCTTTCATCTTCTGCAAAGCTTTTACAACCTCTTCTCTGTTTACCTAATCATTTTCCCTAACCCTCTCACTTTGCACACCACCTCAACCAAAACACCCTATATCTGCCACTCTATCATCAAACACATTCAACAAACCTTCAAAATACTCACTCCATCTCCTTCTCACATCACCACTACTTGTTATCACCTCCCCATTAGCCCCCTTCACTGAAGTTCCCATTGGCTCCCTTGTCTTATGCACTTTATTTACCTCCTTCCAAAACATCTTTTTTTTTTTTTTTTATACTTTGTCGCTGTCTCAACCATACTCTTTTTATTTCCACACATCTCTCTTACCCTATTATTACTTATTCGATCAAACCACCTCACACCACACATTGTCCTCAAACATCTCATTTCCAGCACATCCATCCTCCTGCGCACAACTCTATCCATAGCCCACGCCTCGCAACCATACAACATTGTTGGAACCACTATTCCTTCAAACATACCCATTTTTGCTTTCCGAAATAATGTTCTCGACTTCCACACATTCTTCAAGGCCCCCAGAATTTTCGCCCCCTCCCCCACCCTATGATCCACTTCCGCTTCCATGGTTCCATCCGCTGCCAGATCCACTCCCAGATATCTAAAACACTTCACTTCCTCCAGTTTTTCTCCATTCAAACTCACCTCCCAATTGACTTGACCCTCAACCCTACTGTACCTAATAACCTTGCTCTTATTCACATTTACTCTTAACTTTCTTCTTCCACACACTTTACCAAACTCAGTCACCAGCTTCTGCAGTTTCTCACATGAATCAGCCACCAGCGCTGTATCATCAGCAAACAACAACTGACTCACTTCCCAAGCTCTCTCATCCCCAACAGACTTCATACTTGCCCCTCTTTCCAAAACTCTTGCATTTACCTCCCTAACAACCCCATCCATAAACAAATTAAACAACCATGGAGACATCACACACCCCTGCCGCAAACCTACATTCACTGAGAACCAATCACTTTCCTCTCTTCCTACACGTACACATGCCTTACATCCTCGATAAAAACTTTTCACTGCTTCTAACAACTTGCCTCCCACACCATATATTCTTAATACCTTCCACAGAGCATCTCTATCAACTCTATCATATGCCTTCTCCAGATCCATAAATGCTACATACAAATCCATTTGCTTTTCTAAGTATTTCTCACATACATTCTTCAAAGCAAACACCTGATCCACACATCCTCTACCACTTCTGAAACCACACTGCTCTTCCCCAATCTGATGCTCTGTACATGCCTTCACCCTCTCAATCAATACCCTCCCATATAATTTACCAGGAATACTCAACAAACTTATACCTCTGTAATTTGAGCATTCACTCTTATCCCCTTTGCCTTTGTACAATGGCACTATGCATGCATTCCGCCAATCCTCAGGCACCTCACCATGAGTCATACATACATTAAATAACCTTACCAACCAGTCAACAATACAGTCACCCCCTTTTTTAATAAATTCCACTGCAATACCATCCAAACCTGCTGCCTTGCCGGCTTTCATCTTCCGCAAAGCTTTCACTACCTCTTCTCTGTTTACCAAATCATTTTCCCTAACCCTCTCACTTTGCACACCACCTCGACCAAAACACCCTATATCTGCCACTCTATCATCAAACACATTCAACAAACCTTCAAAATACTCACTCCATCTCCTTCTCACATCACCACTACTTGTTATCACCTCCCCATTTGCACCCTTCACTGAAGTTCCCATTTGCTCCCTTGTCTTACGCACTTTATTTACCTCCTTCCAGAACATCTTTTTATTCTCCCTAAAATCTAATGATACTCTCTCACCCCAACTCTCTTTTGCCCTTTTTTTCACCTCTTGCACCTTTCTCTTGACCTCCTGTCTCTTTCTTTTATACATCTCCAACTCAATTGCATTTTTTCCCTGCAAAAATCGTCCAAATGCCTCTCTCTTCTCTTTCACTAATACTCTTACTTCTTCATCCCACCACTCACTACCCTTTCTAATCAACCCACCTCCCACTCTTCTCATGCCACAAGCATCTTTTGCGCAATCCATCACTGATTCCCTAAATACATCCCATTCCTCCCCCACTCCCCTTGCTTCCATTGTTCTCACCTTTTTCCATTCTGTACTCAGTCTCTCCTGGTACTTCCTCACACAGGTCTCCTTCTCAAGCTCACTTACTCTCACCACCCTCTTCACCCCAACATTCACTCTTCTTTTCTGAAAACCCATACAGATCTTCACCTTAGCCTCCACAAGATAATGATCAGACATCCCTCCAGTTGCACCTCTCAGCACATTAACATCCAAAAGTCTGTCTTTCGCACGCCTGTCAATTAACACGTAATCCAATAACGCTCTCTGGCCATCTCTCCTACTTACATAAGTATACTTATGTATATCTCGCTTTTTAAACCAGGTATTCCCAATCATCAGTCCTTTTTCAGCACATAAATCTACAAGCTCTTCACCATTTCCATTTACAACACTGAACACCCCATGTATACCAATTATTCCCTCAACTGCCACCTTTGCATTCAAATCACCCATCACTATAACCCGGTCTCGTGCATCAAAACCACTAACACACTCATTCAGCTGCTCCCAAAACACTTGCCTCTCTTGATCTTTCTTCTCATGCCCAGGTGCATATGCACCAATAATCACCCACCTCTCTCCATCAACTTTCAGTTTTACCCATATTAATCGAGAATTTACTTTCTTACACTCTATCACATACTCCCACAACTCCTGTTTCAGGAGTATTGCTACTCCTTCCCTTGCTCTTGTCCTCTCACTAACCCCTGACTTTACTCCCCAGACATTCCCAAACCACTCTTCCCCTTTACCCTTGAGCTTCGTTTCACTCAGAGCCAAAACATCCAGGTTCCTTTCCTCAAACATACTACCTATCTCTCCTTTTTTCACATCTTGGTTACATCCACACACATTTAGGCACCCCACTCTGAGCCTTCGAGGAGGATGAGCACTCCCCGCGTGACTCCTTCTTCTGTTTCCCATTTTAGAAAGTTAATACAAGGAGGGGAGGATTTCTGGCCCCCCGCTCCCGTCCCCTCTAGTCGCTTTCTACGACACGCGAGGAATACGTCAGAAGTATTCTTTCACCCCTATCCCCAGGGATAATATACATATATATATACATATACACATACACACACATACACATACATACGCACACATACACACACACACACACATATATATATATACATATGAAAAATGTAAGAAACAATTTAGAAAACTGAAACTTCTAGCTTGAAATGAATGGAAAAAAATGAATGTCACATAATGGTTCAACCTCTGGCTATGGAAAAAAGGAAATGTATAATTTATTTACACAAACGTCAATAGCAGTTCTCATCAATTTAACCACTGTATCAATAAGCTTCAATGTCTAAGCTACATTTTTTTCAATTTCACTATTTTCCTTCACATTTTCAATTGTGTCTGAAGGATCTACTTCAAGAGTGATTGTTTTTCCAGTAAGGGTCTTCACATCTTGGTTACATCCACACACATCCATTTTTTTGCTGGGTTGTGGTGGTGAGTGACGGTCATGCGATGAGGGTTCCAGCAAGTGAAGTGGTGGAGCCGTCACATCTTTTTATTCTCCCTAAAATTTGATGATACTCTCTCACCTCAACTCTCATTTGCCCTCTTTTTCACCTCTTGCACCTTTCTCTTGACCTCCTGCCTTTTTCTTTTATACATCTCCCACTCATTTGCATTATTTCCCTGCAAAAATCGTCCAAATGCCTCTCTCTTCTCTTTCACTAATAATCTTACTTCTTCATCCCACCACTCGCTACCCTTTCTAATCAACCCACCTCCCACGCTTCTCATGCCACAAGCATCTTTTGTGGAAGCCATCACTGCTTCCCTAAATACATCCCATTCCTCCCCCACTCCCCTTACCTCCTTTGTTCTCACCTTTTTCCATTCTGTACTCAGAAATGTATCTATAGTACTGATTTTAACCATTCTGTGGTTTCGGTGCATTATTACATGACAGCTAGACACTGAGTGTGAACGAATGTGGCCTTTGTTGTCTTTTCCTAGCGCTACCTCACGCACATGAGGAGGCCGGAGGGGGATGTTATTTCATATATATATATATATATATATATATATATATATATATATATATATATATATATATATTTTTTTTTTATACCTCGTCGCTGTCTCCCGCGGTTGCGAGGTAGCGCAAGGAAACAGACGAAAGAAATGGCCCAACCCCCCCCCATACACATGTACATACACACGTCCACACACGCAAATATACATACCTACACAGCTTTCCATGGTTTACCCCGGACGCTTCACATGCCTTGATTCAATCCACTGACAGCACGTCAACCCCTGTATACCACATCGCTCCAATTCACTCTATTCCTTGCCCTCCTTTCACCCTCCTGCATGTTCAGGCCCCGATCACACAAAATCCTTTTCACTCCATCTTTCCACCTCCAATTTGGTCTCCCTCTTCTCCTCGTTCCCTCCACCTCCGACACATATATCCTCTTGGTCAATCTTTCCTCTCTCATTCTCTCCATGTGCCCAAACCATTTCAAAACACCCTCTTCTGCTCTCTCAACCACGCTCTTTTTATTTCCACACATCTCTCTTACCCTTACGTTACTTACTCGATCAAACCACCTCACACCACACATTGTCCTCAAACATCTCATTTCCAGCACATCCATCCTCCTGCGCACAACTCTATCCATAGCCCACGCCTCGCAACCATACAACATTGTTGGAACCACTATTCCTTCAAACATACCCATTTTTGCTTTCCGAGATAATGTTCTCGACTTCCACACATTCTTCAAGGCTCCCAAAATTTTCGCCCCCTCCCCCACCCTATGATCCACTTCCGCTTCCATGGTTCCATCCGCTGACAGATCCACTCCCAGATATCTAAAACACTTCACTTCCTCCAGTTTTTCTCCATTCAAACTCACCTCCCAATTGACTTGACCCTCAACCCTACTGTACCTAGTAACCTTGCTCTTATTCACATTTACTCTTAACTTTCTTCTTCCACACACTTTACCAAACTCCGTCACCAGCTTCTGCAGTTTCTCACATGAATCAGCCACCAGCGCTGTATCATCAGCGAACAACAACTGACTCACTTCCCAAGCTATCTCATCCCCAACAGACTTCATACTTGCCCCTCTTTCCAAAACTCTTGCATTTACCTCCCTAACAACCCCATCCATAAACAAATTAAACAACCATGGAGACATCACACACCCCTGCCGCAAACCTACATTCACTGAGAACCAATCACTTTCCTCTCTTCCTACACGTACACTTGCCTTACATCCTCGATAAAAACTTTTCACTACTTCTAACAACTTGCTTCCCACACCATATATTCTTAATACCTTCCACAGAGCATCTCTATCAACTCTATCATATGCCTTCTCCAGATCCATAAATGCTACATACAAATCCATTTGCTTTTCTAAGTATTTCTCACATACATTCTTCAAAGCAAACACCTGATCCACACATCCTCTACCACTTCTGAAACCACACTGCTCTTCCCCAATCTGATGCTCTGTACATGCCTTCACCCTCTCAATCAATACCCTCCCATATAATTTACCAGGAATACTCAACAAACTTATACCTCTGTAATTTGAGCACTCACTCTTATCCCCTTTGCCTTTGTACAATGGCACTATGCACGCATTCCGCCAATCCTCAGGCACCTCACCATGAGTCATACATACATTAAATAACCTTACCAACCAGTCAACAATACAGTCACCCCCTTTTTTAATAAATTCCACTGCAATACCATCCAAACCTGCTGCCTTGCCGGCTTTCATCTTCCGCAAAGCTTTTACTACCTCTTCTCTGTTTACCAAATCATTTTCCCTAACCCTCTCACTTTGCACACCACCTCGACCCAAACACACTATATCTGCCACTCTGTCATCAGACACATTCAACAAACCTTCAAAATACTCATTCCATCTCCTTCTCACATCACCACTACTTGTTATCACCTCCCCATTTACGCTCTTCACCTCCGACACATATATCCTCTTGGTCAATCTTTCCTCACTCATTCTCTCCATGTGCCCAAACCATATATGGAGAGGATGAGTGAGGAAAGATTGACCAAGAGGATATATGTGTCGGAGGTGGAGGGAACAAGGAGAAGAGGGAGACCAAATTGGAGGTGGAAAGATGGAGTGAAAAAGATTTTGTGTGATCGGGGCCTGAACATGCAGGAGGGTGAAAGGAGGGCAAGGAATAGAGTGAATTGGAGCGATGTGGTATACCGGGGATGACGTGCTGTCAGTGGATTGAATCAAGGCATGTGAAGCGTCTGGGGTAAACCATGGAAAGCTGTGTAGGTATGTATATTTGCATGTGTGGATGTATGTATATACATGTGTATGGGGGGGGTTGGGCCATTTCTTTCGTCTGTTTCCTTGCGCTACCTCGCAAATGCGGGAGACAGCGACAAAGTATAAAAAAAAATATATATATATATATATATATATATATATATATATATATATATATATATATATATATATATAAATATATATTTTTTTTTCTTTTTTTTTCCGCTGTCTCCCGCGTTTGCGAGGTAGCGCAAGGAAACAGACGAAAGAAATGGCCCAACCCACCCCCATACACATGCCTTGATTCAATCCACTGACAGCACGTCAACCCCGGTATACCACATCGCTCCAATTCGCTCTATTCTTTGCCCTCCTTTCACCCTCCTGCATGTTCAGGCCCCGATCACACAAAATCTTTTTCACTCCATCTTTCCACCTCCAATTTGGTCTCCCTCTTCTCCTCGTTCCCTCCACCTCCGACACATATATCCTCTTGGTCAATCTTTCCTCACTCATTCTCTCCATGTGACCAAACCATTTCAAAACACCCTCTTCTGCTCTCTTAACCACGCTCTTTTTATTTCCACACATCTCTCTTACCCTTACGTTACTTACTCGATCAAACCACCTCACACCACACATTGTCCTCAAACATCTCATTTCCAGCACATCCATCCTCCTGCGCACAACTCTATCCATAGTCCACGCCTCGCAACCATACAACATTATTGGAACCACTATTCCTTCAAACATACCCATTTTTGCTTTCCGAGATAATGTTCTCGACTTCCAAACATTCTTCAAGGCTCCCAGAATTTTCGCCCCCTCCCCCACCCTATGATCCACTTCCGCTTCCATGGTTCCATCCGCTGCCAGATCCACTCCCAGATTTCTAAAACACTTCACTTCCTCCAGTTTTTCTCCATTCAAACTCACCTCCCAATTGAATTGACCCTCAACCCTACTGTTCCTAATAACCTTGCTCTTATTCACATTTACTCTTAACTTTCTTCTTTCACACACTTTACCAAACTCAGTCACCAGCTTCTGCAGTTTCTCACATGAATCAGCCACCAGCGCTGTATCATCAGCGAACAACAACTGACTCACTTCCCAAGCTCTCTCATCCCCAACAGACTTCATACTTGCCCCTCTTTCCAAAACTCTTGCATTCACCTCCCTAACAACCCCATCCATAAACAAATTAAACAACCATGGAGACATCACACACCCCTACCGCAAACCTACATTCACTGAGAACCAATCACTTTCCTCTCTTCCTACACGTACACATGCCTTACATCCTCGATAAAAACTTTTCACTGCTTCTAACAACTTGCCTCCCACACCATATATTCTTAATACCTTCCACAGAGCATCTCTATCAACTCTATCATATGCCTTCTCCAGATCCATAAATGCTACATACAAATCCATTTGCTTTTCTAAGTATTTCTCACCTACATTCTTCAAAGCAAACACCTGATCCACACATCCTCTACCACTTCTGAAACCACACTGCTCTTCCCCAATCTGATGCTCTGTACATGCCTTCACCCTCTCAATCAATACCCTCCCATATAATTTGCCAGGAATACTCAACAAACTTATACCTCTGTAATTTGAGCACTCACTCTTATCCCCTTTGCCTTTGTACAATGGCACTATGCACGCATTCCGCCAATCCTCAGGCACCTCACCATGAGTCATATATACATTAAATAACCTTACCAACCAGTCAACAATACAGTCACCCCCTTTTTTAATAAATTCCACTGCAATACCATCCAAACCTGCTGCCTTGCCGGCTTTCATCTTCCGCAAAGCTTTTACTACCTCTTCTCTGTTTACCAACTCATGTTCCCTAACCCTCTCACTTTGCACACCACCTCGACCAAAACACCCTATATCTGCCACTCTATCATCAAACACATTCAACAAACGTTCAAAATACTCACTCCATCTCCTTCTCACATCACCACTACTTGTTATCACCTCCCCATTTGCGCCCTTCACTGAAGTTCCCATTTGCTCCCCTGTCTTACGCACTTTATTTACCTCCTTCCAGAACATCTTTTTATTCTCCCTAAAATTTAATGATACTCTCTCACCCCAACTCTCATTTGCCCTTTTTTTCACCTCTTGCACCTTTCTCTTGACCTCCTGTCTCTTTCTTTTATACGTCTCCCACTCAATTTCATTTTTTCCCTGCAAAAATCGTCCAAATGCCTCTCTCTTCTCTTTCACTAATACTCTTGCTTCTTCATCCCCCCACTCACTACCCTTTCTAATCAACCCACCTCCCACTCTTCTCATGCCACAAGCATCTTTTGCGCAATCCATCGCTGATTCCCTAAATATATCCCATTCCTCCCCCACTCCCCTTACTTCCATTGTTCTCACCTTTTTCCATTCCATATATATATATATATATATATATATATATATATATATATATATATATATATATATGTTGAGTATTCCTGGCAAATTGTATGGGAGGGTATTGATTGAGAGGGTGAAGGCATGTACAGAGCATCAGATTGGGGAAGAGCAGTGTGGTTTCAGAAGTGGTAGAGGATGTGTGGATCAGGTGTTTGCTTTGAAGAATGTATGTGAGAAATACTTAGAAAAGCAAATGGATTTGTATGTAGCATTTATGGATCTGGAGAAGGCATATGATAGAGTTGATAGAGATGCTCTGTGGAAGGTATTAAGAATATATGGTGTGGGAGGCAAGTTGTTAGAAGCAGTGAAAAGTTTTTATCGAGGATGTAAGGCATGTGTACATGTAGGAAGAGAGGAAAGTGATTGGTTCTCAGTGAATGTAGGTTTGCGGCAGGGGTGTGTGATGTCTCCATTGTTGTTTAATTTGTTTATGGATGGGGTTGTTAGGGAGGTGAATGCAAGAGTTTTGGAAAGAGGGGCAAGGATGAAGTCTGTTGGGGATGAGAGAGCTTGGGAAGTGAGTCAGTTGTTGTTCGCTGATGATACAGCGCTGGTGGCTGATTCATGTGAGAAACTGCAGAAGCTGGTGACTGAGTTTGGTAAAGTGTGTGAAAGAAGAAAGTTAAGAGTAAATGTGAATAAGAGCAAGGTTATTAGGTACAGTTGGGTTGAGGGTCAAGTCAATTGGGAGGTGAGTTTGAATGGAGAAAAACTGGAGGAAGTGAAGTGTTTTAGATATCTGGGAGTGGATCTGGCAGCGAATGGAAACATGGAAGCGGAAGTGGATCATAGGGTGGGGGAGGGGGCGAAAATTCTGGGAGCCTTGAAGAATGTGTGGAAGTCGAGAACATTATCTCGGAAAGCAAAAATGGGTATGTTTGAAGGAATAGTGGTTCCAACAATTTTGTATGGTTGCGAGGCGTGGACTATGGATAGAGTTGTGCGCAGGAGGATGGATGTGCTGGAAATGAGATGTTTGAGGACAATGTGTGGTGTGAGGTGGTTTGATCGAGTAAGTAACGTAAGGGTAAGAGAGATGTGTGGAAATAAAAAGAGCGTGGTTGAGAGAGCAGAAGAGGGTGTTTTGAAATGGTTTGGTCACATGGAGAGAATGAGTGAGGAAAGATTGACCAAGAGGATATATGTGTCGGAGGTGGAGGGAACGAGGAGAAGAGGGAGACCAAATTGGAGGTGGAAAGATGGAGTGAAAAAGATTTTGTGTGATCGGGGCCTGAACATGCAGGAGGGTGAAAGGAGGGCAAGGAATAGAGTGAATTGGAGCGATGTGGTATACCGGGGTTGACGTGCTGTCAGTGGATTGAATCAAGGCATGTGAAGCGTCTGGGGTAAACCATGGAAAACTGTGTAGGTATGTATATTTGCGTGTGTGGACGTATGTATATACATGTGTATGGGGGTGGGTTGGGCCATTTCTTTCATCTGTTTCCTTGCGCTACCTTGCAAACGCGGGAGACAGCGACAAAGCAAAAAAAATATATATATATATATATACACGTTGAGATGTATAGGTATGTATATTTGCGTTTGTGGACGTGTATGTATATACATGTGTATGTGGATGGGTTTGGCCATTCTTTTGTCTGATTCCTTGCACTACCTCGCTAACGCGGGAGACAGTGACAAAGCAAAATAAATATGAATAATAAATGAATAATGTTAACAATGCTTTTGAGAAAGAATGCTACTTCGTATTCAAGGTAAAGTGTGAGCACATATCTATTACTACATGTGAATTCAGACAAATGGAGCATTAAGTAGATTGTTAGGTCAAGATTATGAAAGCCTCTGATAAATTTTGATACCTGTGTTAGATCACCTCTTAATCTTTGTAAGCTTACTAGATCTAAGTCACTTAGTTAGCTCTCATAGGAGGCTTGCACAGGATAGAATGAATTGAAGTGATGTGGTATACATAGAGCAGCATACTGTCAGTGGAATGAACCAGAGCATTTAGAGTGGGCAGGGGAAGCCACAGAGAGGTTTGTGGAGCAGAGTGCCATGGTTTTAGTGCATTAAACAGTGGACTGAATCAGAGCATATAAAGAGGCAAGGGGAAGACACGGAAAGCTCTATGGGGCATAGTTGTGGATAGAGGGCTCTGGTTTTCGTGCATTTCACGTGACAGCTAGAGAATGGGTGGGAGCAAATGAAGCCTTTCTTTCATATGTTCCTGGCATACCTAGGATGCCATTTGGTAAATATGTTTACCAAATGGCGTCCTAGCTTCGTCTCTTCGATGTATATCAATTGACTGTCATATTCCTCTCTTGTGTCTCCCCTGATGATGTGATTATTACACGAAAGTGCACTTGTGAACTTTTCGTGTTTCATTTTCCCCGTGGACTCATAGGAATATCTTGATCACGCGCAAAATTGTGATCCTTTCCAACATGCATATATATATATTTTTCTTCTTCCTCTTGTATAGATGTGAGCAGATGTGGCATTTCTTCATCTGTTTTCAAGCACTACCAACGATGTTTCTTATGGAGCAGGGTGGTGAGAGGAATGAATGAAGGCAAATATGAAGGTAATAACAAGTAGTGGTAAAGTGAGAAGATGGAGTGAGTATTTTGAAGGTTTGTTGAATGTGTGTGATGATAGAGTGGTAGATATAGGGTGTTTTGGTTGAGCTGGTGTGCAAAATTAGAGGGTCAGGGAGAATGGTTTGATAAACAGAGAAGAGGTAGTGAAAGCTTTGCAGAAGATGTAAGCCGGCAAGGCGGCGGGTTTGGATGGTATTGCAGTGGAATTATTTTAAAAAAGGGGGTGACTGTTGTTGACAGGTTGGTGAGGATATTCAATGCATGTATGTTTCATGGTGAAGTGCCTGAGGATTGGCGAATGCATGAATAGTGCTATTGTACAAAGGCAAAGGGGATAAAGGTGAGTGTTCAAATTAGAGGGGTATAAATGTCTTGAGTATTCCTGGTAAATTATATTGGAGGGTATTGATTAAGAGGCTGAAGGCATGTACAGAGCATCAGATTGGGGAAGAGCAGTGTGGTTTCAGAAGTGGTAGAGGATGTGTGGATTAGGTGGTTGCTTTGAAGAATGTATATGAGAAATACTTAGAAGAACAAATGAATTTGTATGTAGCATTTATGGATCTGGAGAAGTTGATAGAGATGCTTTGGGGAAGGTATTAAGAGTATATGATGAGGGAGGCAAGTTGCTAGAAGCAGTGAAAAGTTTTTATCAAGGATGTAAGGCATGTGTACGAGTAGGAAAAGAGGAAAATGATTGGTTCCCACTGAATGTTGGTTTGCGGCAGGGGTGTGTGATGTCTCCATGGTTGTTTACTTTGTTCATGGATGGGGTTGTTAGGGAGGTGCATGCAAGAGTTTTGGAGAGAGGGTCAAGTATGCATTCTGTTGTAAATGAGAGGGCTTGGGAAGTGAGTTAGTTGTTCGCTGATGATACAGTGCTGGTAGCTGATTCAGGTGAGAAGCTGCAGAAACTGGTGACTGAGTTTGGTAAAGTGTGTGAAAGAAGAAAGCTGAGAGTAAATGTGAATAAGAGAAACATTATTGGGTTCAGTAGAAATGAGGGACAAGTCAATTGGGAGGTAAGTTTGAATAGAGAAAAATTGGAAGTGAAATATTTTAGATATCTGGGAGTGAATTTGGCAGTGGATGGAACCATGAATGTGGAAGTGAGTCACTGGGTTTGGGAGGGGGCAAAGGTTCTGGGAGTGTTGAAGAATGTGTGGAAGGTGAGAATATTATCTCGGACAGCAAAAATGGGTATATTTGAAGGAATAGTGGTTCCAACAATGTTACTTGGTTGCAAAGCATGGTCTATGGATAGAGTTGTGCGGAGGTAAGTGGATGTGTTGGAAATGAGATGTTTGAGGACAGTATGTGGTGTGAGTTGGTTTGATCAAGTAAGTAAGGAAAGAGTAAGAGAGATGTGTTGTAATAAAAAGATTGTGGTTGACAGAGAAGAAGAGGGTGTATTGAAATGGTTTGGTCACATGGAGAGAATGAGTGAGGAAAGATTGACAAAGAGGATATATGTATCAGAGGTGGAGGGAACAAGAAGTGGGAGACCAAATTGGAGGTGGAAGGATGGAGTGAAAAAGATATATGCATATAACTTTGTATGTATATGTATGTATACATTGAAATGTACAGGTATGTGTATGTGCGTGTGTGGGCGTTTATGTATATACATGTGTATGTGGGTGGGTAGAGCCATTCTTTCGTCTGTTTCCTTGTGCTACCTTGCTAACACAGGAGACACATGTATATACATAAACGCCTACACACACACATATACATACCTATACATTTCAATGTATACATACATATACATACACAGACATATACATATATACACATGTACATATTCATACATATTGCCTTCATCCATAGTGCCATTCTACAGAGGCAAAGGGAATAAAGGTGAGTGTTCAAATTACAAAGGTATAAGTTGAGTATTCCTGAGAAATTATATGGGAGGGCATTGATTGAGAGGGTGAAAGCATGTATAGAGCATCAGATTGGGGAAGAGTAGTGTGGTTACAGAAGTGGTAGATGATCTGTGGATCAGGTGTTTGCTTTGAAGAATGTATGTGATAAATACTTAGAAAAAGAAATGGATTTGTATGTAGCATTTATAGATCTGGAGAAGGCATATGATAGAGTTGATAGAGATGCTCTGTGGAAGGTGTCAAGGGTATATGGTGTGGGAGGTAAGTTGCTAGAAGCAGTGAAAAGTTTTTATCAAGGAAGTAAAGCATATGTACAAGTAGGAAGAGAGGAAGGTGATTGGTTCCCAGTGAATGTCGGTTTGCGGCAGGGGTATGTGATGTCTCCATGGCTGTTTAATTTGTTTATGGATGGGGTTGTTAGGAACGTGAATGCCAGAGTTTAGGAGAGAGGGGCAAGTATGCAGTCTGTTGTAAATGAGAGAGCTTGGGAAGTGAGTTAGTTGTTGTTCGCTGACGATACAGCACTAGTGGCTGATTCGGGTGAGACACTGCAGAAGCTGACGACTGAGTTTGGTAAACTGTGTGAGAGAAGAAAGCTGAGTAAATGTGAATAAGAGTAAGATTATTAGGTTCAGTAGGGTTGAGGGACAAGTGAATTAGGAGGTGAGTTTAAAACGACAAAAACTGGAGGAAGTGAAGTGTTTTAGATATCTGGGAGTGGATTTGCCAGCGGATGGAACCATGGAAGCGGAAGTGAGTCACTGGGTGGGGGAGGGGGTGAAGGTTCTAAGGGCGTTGAAGAATGTGTGGAAGGTGAGAACGTTATCTTGGAGAGCAAAAATGGGTATGTTAGAAGGAATAGTTGTGCTAACAATGTTATATGGTTGTGAGGCATGGTCTATAGATAAAGTTGTGTGTATGAGGGTGGATGTGTTGGAAATGAGATGGTTGAGGACAATATATGGTTTAAGGTGGTTTGATTGAATAAGTAATGAAGGGTTGAGTGGGATGTGTGGTAATAAAAAGAGTGTGGTTGAGAGAGCAGAAGAGGGTGTATTGAAATGGTTTGGTCATGTGGACAGAATGAGTGAGGAAAGATTGACAAAGAGGATATATGTGTCAGAGGTGGAGGGAATGAGGAGAAGTGGGAGACCAAATTGCAGGGGGAAGGATGGAGTGAAAAAGATTTTGAGCGATTGGGGCCTGAACATCAGGAGGGTGAAAGGCGTGAAAGAAATAGATTGAATTGGAACGAAGTGGTATACCGGGGTCGACGTGCTGTCAGTGGATTGAACCAGGGGGTTTGAAGCATCTGGGGTAAACCATAGAAAGTTTTTTGAGGCCTAGATGCAGAAAGGGAGCTGTGATTTTTGTGCATTAGACATGACAGCTAGAGACTGAGTGTGAATGAATGTGGCCTTTTGTCCTTTCAAAGCACTACCTTATGGGGGGAGGGGGGGATGCTATTTCATGTGTAGTGGGGTGGCAACAGGAATGAATAAGGGCAGCAAGTATGAATTATGTACATGTGTATATATGTATATGTCTGTTTATGTATATATATGTGTACGTTAAAATATATAGGTATATATATATATGTGTGTATGTGGACGTGTATGTATATACATTTGTATGTGGGTGGGTTGGGCCATTCTTACATATGTTTCCTTGCGCTACCTCGCTAACGCGGGAGACAGCGACAAAGTGTAAAAAAATAATAATAATAAGATACATATATATATATATATATATATATATATATATATTTATTTAATCTATTTATTATACTTTGTCACTGTCTCCCGCATTAGCGAGGTAGCACAAGGAAACAGACGAAAGAATGGCCCAACCCACCTACATACACATGTATATACATACACGTCCACACATGCACATATATATACCTATACATCTCAACGTATACATATATAGATACACACACAAAGATATACATATATACACATGTACATAATTCATACTGTCTGCCCTTATTCATTCCCGTCGCCACCCCACCACACATGAAATGAAAACCCCCTCGCCTTGCATGTGCTCGAGGTTGCACTAGGAAAAGACAACAAAGGCCACATTCGTTCACACTCAGTCTCTAGCTTTCATGTATAATGCACCGAAACCACAGCTCCTTTTCCACATCCAGGCCCCACAGAACTTTCCATGGTTTACCCCAAACGCTTCACATGCCCTGGTTCAATCCATTGAGAGTATGTCGATCCCGGTAAACCATATTGTTCCAATTCACGCTATTCCTTGCATGCCTTTCACCCTCCTGCATGTTCAGGCCCCAATCACTCAAAATCTTTTTCACTCCATCTATCCACCTCCAATTTGGTCTCCCACTTCTCCTCATTCCCTCCACCTCTGACACATATATCCTATTGGTCAATCTTTCGTCATTCATTCTCTCCATGTGACCAAACCATTTCAAAACACCCTCTTCTGCTATCTCAACCACACTCTTTTTATTACCACACATCTCTCTTTCCCTTTCATTACTTACTCGATCAAACAACCTCACACCACATATTGTCCTCAAACATCTCATTTCCAGCACATCCACCCTCTTCTGCACAACTCTATTTATAGCCCATGCCTTGCAACCATATAACATTGTTGGAACCACTATTCCTTCAAACATACCCATTTTTGCTTTCCGAGATAATGTTCTCGACTTCCACACATTTTTCAAGGCTGCCAAAATTTTCGCCCCCTCCCCCACCCTATGATTCACTTCTGCTTCCGTGGTTCCATCCGCTGCCAAATCCACTCCTAGATATGTAAAACACTTCACTTCCTCCAGTTTTTCTCCATTCAAACTTACCTCCCAATTGACTTGTCCCTCAACCCTACTGTACCTAATAACCTTGCTTTTATTCACATTTACTCTCAGCTTTCTTCTTTCACACATTTTACCAAAACTAAGACACCAACTTCTGCAGTTTCTCACCCGAATCAGCCACCAGCGCTGTATCTTCAGCGAACAACAACTGACTCGCTTCCCAAACTCTCTCATCCACAATAGACTGCATACTTGCCCCTCTTTCCAAAACTCTTCCATTCACCTCCCTAACAGCCCCATCTATAAACAAATTAAACAACCATGGAGACATCACGCACCCTTGCCGCAAACCAGCATTCACTGAGGACCAATCAGTTTCCTCTCTTCCTACACATGCACATGCCTTACATCCTTGATAAAAACTTTTCCATGCTTCTAACAACTTATCTCCCACACCATATATTCTTAATACCTTCCACAGAGCATCTCTAGCAACTTATCATATGCCTTCTCCAGATCCATAAATGCTACAAACAAATCCATTTGCTTCTCTAAGTATTTCTCACATACATTCTTCAAAGCAAACACCTGATCCACACATCCTCTACCACTTCTGAAACCACATTGCTCTTCCCCAATCTGATGCTCTGTACATGCCTTCACCCTCTCAATCAATATCCTCCCATATAATTTCCCAGGAATACTCAACAAACTTATACCTCTGTAATTTGAGCACTCACTTTTATCCCCTTTGCCTTTGTACGATGGCACTATGGAAGCATTCCGCCAGTCCTCAGGCACCTCACCATGAGTCATACATACATTAAATAACCTTACCAACCAGTCAACAATACAGTCACCCCCTTTTTTAATGAATTCCACTACAATATCATCCAAACCTGCTGCCTTGCCGGCTTTCATCTTCCGCAAATCTTTTACTACCTCTTATCTGTTTACCAAATCTTTCTCCCTAACCCTCTCACTTTGCACACCACTCGACCAAAACACCCTATATCTGCCACTCTATCATCACATACATTTAACAAACCTTCATTGTACTCATTCCATCTCCTTCTCACATCGCTACTACTTATTATCACCTCCCCATTTGCCCCCTTACTGATGTTCCCATTTGTTCCCTTGTCTTATGGACTTTATTTACCTCCTTCCAAAACATCTTATTCTCCCTATAATTTAATGATACTCTCTCACCCCAACTCTCATTTACCCTCTTTTTCGCCTCTTCCACCTTTCTCTTGACCTCCTGTCTCTTTCTTTTATACATCTCCCAGTCATTTGCATTATTTCCCTGCAAAAATTGTCCAAATGCCTCTCTCTTCTCTTTCACTAGTATTCTTACTTCTTCATCCCACCACTCACTACCCTTTTTAATCTGCTCACCTCCAACCCTTGTCATGCCACAAGCATCTTTTGTGCACGACATCACTGCTTCCCTAAATACATCCCATTCCTTCCCCACTCCCCTTACTTCCTTTGTTCTTACCTTTTTCCATTCTGTACTCAGTCTCTCCTGGTACTTCCTCACACAAGTCTCCTTCCCAAGCTCCCTTACTCTCACCACTCTCTTCACGCCAACATTCTGTCTTCTTTTCTGAAAACCTCTACAAATCTTCACCTTCCCCTCCACAAGTTAATGATCAGACATCCCTCCAGTTGCACCTCTCAGTACATTAACATCCAAAAGTCTCTCTTTCGCGTGCTTATCAATTAACACGTAATCCAATAACGCTATCTAGCCATCTCACCTACTTACATATGTATACTTATGTATCTCTCTCTTTTTAAACCAGGTATTCCCAATCACCAGTCCTTTTTCAGCACATTAATCTACAATCTCTTCACCATTTCCATTTACAACAATGAACTCCCCATGTACACCAATTATTCCCTCAACTGCCACATAACTCTCCTTTGCATTCAAATCACCTATTACTATAGCTGGGTCTCGTGCATCAAAACTTCTAACACACTCACTCATCTGCTCCCAAAACACTTGCCTCTCATGATCTTCCTTCTCATGCCCAGGTACATATACACCACTAATCACCTATCTCTCTCCATCCACTTTCGGTTTTACCCATATCAATCCAGATTTTACTTTCTTACACTCTATCACATATTCCCACTGCTCCTATTTCAGTAGTAGTGCTACTCCTTCCCTTGCTCTTGTCCTCTCACTAACCCCTGACTTCACTCCCAAGACATTCCCAAACCACTCTTCCCCTTTACCCATGAGCTTCGTTTTACTCAGAGCTAAGACGTCTAGGTTCCTTTCCTCAAACATACTTCCTATCTCTCCTTTTTTCTCATCTTAGTTACATCCACACACATTTAGACACCCCAGTCTGAGCCTTTGAGGAGGATCAACACTCTCCGTTTGACTCCTTCTTCTGTTTCCCTGTTTAGAAAGTTAAAATACAAGGAGGGGAGGGTTTCTAGCCCCCTGCTCTCGTCCCCTTTAGTTGCCTTCTACAACACGTGAGGAATGCGTGGGAAGTATTCTTTCTCCTCTATCATCAAGGATATATATATAGTATTACATGACAGCTAGAGACTGAGGATAGGGGAGAAAGAATACTTCCCATGCATTCCTCACGTGTCGTAAAAGGCGACTAAAGTGGACGGGAGCGGGGGGCTAGAAACCCTCCCCTCCTTGTATTGCAACTTTCTAAAAGGGGAAACAGGAGTCACGCGGGGCGTGCTCATCCTCCTCGAAGGCACAGATTGGGGTTTCTAAATGTGTGTGGATGTAACCAAGATGAGAAAAAAGGAGAGATAGGTAGTATGTTTGAGGAAAGAAATCTAGATGTTTAGGCTTTGAGTGAAACGAAGCTCAAGGGCAAAGGGAAATAGTGGTTTGGGAATGTCTTGGGAGTAAAGTCAGGGGTTAGTGAGAGGACAAGAGCAAGGGAAGGAGTAGCACTACTTCTGAAACAGGAGTGGTGGGAGTATGTGATAGAGTGTAAGAAAGTAAACTCTAGATTGATATGGGTAAAATTGAAAGTTGATGGAGAGAGATGGGTGATTTTTGGTGTATATGCACCTGGGCATGAGAAGAAACATAATGAGAGGCAAGTGTTTTGGGAGCAGATGACTGTGTGTTAGTTGTTTTGATGCACGAGACTGGGTTATAGTGATGGGTGATGTGAATGCAAAGGTGAGTAATGTGGCTCCTTCCAAAACATCTTTTTATTCTCCCTAAAATTTAATGATACTGTCTCACCCCAACTCTCACTTGCCCTCTTTTTAACCTTTTGCACTTTTCTCAAGACCTCCTCCCTTGTTCTTTTATACATCTCCCACTCATTTGCATTATTTCCCTGCAAAAATCATCCAAATGCCTCTCTCTTCTCTTTCACTAATAATCTTACTTCTTCATCCCATCTCTCACTACCCTTTCTAATTTGCCCACCTCCCACGCTTCTCATGCCACAAGCATCTTATGTGCAAGCCATCACTGCTTCCCTAAATACATCCCATTCCTCCCCCACTCCCCTTACCTCCTTTGATCTCACCTTTTTCCATTCTGTACTCAGTCTCTCCTGGTACTTCCTCGCACAAGTCTGCTTCCCAAGCTCACTTACTCTCATCATTCTTTTCACCCCAACATATTCTCTTCTGAAAACCTCTACAAATCTTTACCTTCACCTCCACAAGATAATGATCAAACATCCCTCCAGTTGCACCTCTCACCACGTTAACATCCAAAAGTCTCTCTTTCACGCGCCTATCAATTAACACGTAATGCAATAACACTATCTGGCCATCTCTCCTACTTACATACGTATACTTATGTATATCTCTCTTTTTAAACCAGGTATTCCCAATCACCAGTCCTTTTTCAGCACATAAATCTACAAGCTCTTCACTATTTCACTTTACAACACTGAACACCCCATGTACACCAATTATTCCCTCAACTGGTAAGTAAATTGCGTAAGACAAGGGAATAAATGGGAACTTCAGTGAAGGGGGCTAATGGGGAGGTGATAACAAGTAGTGGTGATGTGAGAAGGAGATGGAGTGAGTATTTTGAAGGTTTGTTGAATGTGTTTGATGATAGAGTGGCAGATATAGGGTGTTTTGGTCGAGGTGGTGTGCAAAGTGAGAGGGTTAGGGAGAATGATTTGGTATGTAGAGAAGAGGTAGTAAAATCTTTGCGGAAGATGAAAGCTAGCAAGGCAGCGGGTTTGGATGGTATTGCAGTGGAATTTATTAAAAAAGGGGGGTGACTGTATTGTTGACTGGTTGGTAAGGTTATTTAAGGTATGTATGACTCATAGTGAGGTGCCTGAGGATTGGCGAAATGCTTGCATAGTGCGATTGTACAAAGGTAAAATGGATAAAAGTGAATGCTCAAATTACAGAGGTATAAGTTTGTTGAGTATTCCTGGGAAATTGTATGGGAGGGTATTGATTGAGAGGGTGAAGGTATGTACAGAGCATCAGATTGGGGAAGAGCAGTGTGGTTTCAGAAGTGGTAAAGGATATGTGGATCAGTTGTTTACTTTGAAGAATGTATGTGAGAAATACTTAGAAAAGCAAACGGATTTGTATTTAGCATTTATGGATCTGGAGAAGGCATATGATAGAATTGATAGAGATGCTCTGTGGAAGGTATTAAGAATTTGTGGTGTGCGAGATAAGTTGTTAGAAGCAGTGAAAAGTTTTTATCAAGGATGTAAGGCATGTGTACGTGTAGGAAGAGAGGAAAGTGATTGGTTCTCAGTGAATGTAGGTTTGTGGCAGGGGTGTGTGATGTCTCCATGGCTGTTTAATTTGTTTATGGATGGGGTTGTTAGGGAGGTGAATGCAAGAGTTTTAGAAAGAGGGGCAAGTATGCAGTCTGTTGTGGATGAGAGAGCTTGGGAAGTGAGTTAGTTGTTTTTCGCTGATGATACAGCGCTGGTGACTGATTCATGTGAGAAACTGTAGAAGCTGGTGACTGAGTTTGGTAAAGTGTGTGAAAGAAGAAAGCTGAGAGTAGATATGAATAAGAGCAAGGTTATTAGGTACAGTATGGGTGAGGGACAAATCAGTTGGGAGGTAAGTTTGAATGGTGAAAAACTGGAGGAAGTGAAGTGTTTTAGATATCTGGGTGTGGATTTGGCAGCAGATGGGACCATGGAAGCGGAAGTGAATCATAGGGTGATAGAGGGGGCGAAAGTTCTGGGAGCATTGAAGAATGTTTGAAAGTTGAGAACATTATCTCGGAAAGCAAAAATGGGTATGTTTGAAGTAATAGTGGTTCCAACTATGTTATATGGTTGTGATGCATGGGCTATAGGTAGAGTTGTGCGGAGAAGGGTGGATGTGCTGGAAATGAGATGTTTGAGGACAATATGTGGTGTGAGGTGGTTTGATTAGGTAATAGTAGGGTAAGAGAGATGTGTGGTAATAAAAAGAGTGTGGTTGAGAGAGCAGAAGAGGGTGTTTTGAAATGGTTTGGTCACATGGAGAGAATGAACGAAGAAAGGTTGACCAAGAAGATATATGTGTCAGAGGTGGAGGGAACGAGAAGTGGGAGACCAAATTGGAGGTGGAAAGATTGAGTGAAAAAGATTTTGAGTGATCATTGCCTGAACATGCAGGAGGGTGAAAGGTTTGCAAGGAATAGAGTGAATTGGAACCATGTGGTATACCAGGGTCGATGTGCTGTCATTGGATTGAACCAGGGCTTGTGAAGCATCTGGGGTAAACCATGAAAAGTTGTGTGGGGCCTGGATTTGGAAAGGGAGCTGTGGTTTCGGTGCATCATTACAAGACAGCTAGAGACTGAGTGTGAACGAATGTGGCCTTTGTTCTTTTTTTCTAGCACTACCTCGCGCACATAAGGGGGGGAGGGGGTTGTTATTTCATGTGTGGCGGGGTGGCGATGGGAATGAATAAAGGCAGACAGTATGAATTATGTACATGTGTATATATGTATATGCCTCTGTGTGTATATATGTATACGTTGAGATGTATAGTTATGTATATTTGCTTGTTTGGACGTGTATGTACATACATGTGTATGTGGGTGGGTTGAGCCATTCTTTCGTCTGTTTCCTTGCGCTACCTCGCTAACGCAGGAAACAGCGACAAAGCAAAATAGAAAATGATAATGAAAATTTTTTTTTTTTTTTTTTTTTTATACTTTGTCGCTGTCTCCCGCGTTTGCGAGGTAGCGCAAGGAAACAGACGAAAGAAATGGCCCAACCCCCCCCCATACACATGTACATACACACGTCCACACACGCAAATATACATACCTACACAGCTTTCCATGGTTTACCCCAGACGCTTCACATGCCTTGATTCAATCCACTGACAGCACGTCAACCCCTGTATACCACATCGTTCCAATTCACTCTATTCCTTACACGCCTTTCACCCTCCTGCATGTTCAGGCCCCGATCACTCAAAATCTTTTTCACTCCATCTTTCCACCTCCAATTTGGTCTCCCTCTTCTCCTCGTTCCCTCCACCTCCGACACATATATCCTCTTGGTCAATCTTTCCTCACTCATTCTCTCCATGTGCCCAAACCATTTCAAAACACCCTCTTCTGCTCTCTCAACCACGCTCTTTTTATTTCCACACATCTCTCTTACCCTTACGTTACTTACTCGATCAAACCACCTCACACCACACATTGTCCTCAAACATCTCATTTCCAGCACATCCATCCTCCTGCGCACATCTCTATCCATAGCCCACGCCTCGCAACCATACTACATTGTTGGAACCACTATTCCTTCAAACATACCCATTTTTGCTTTCCGAGATAATGTTCTCGACTTCCACACATTTTTCAAGGCTCCCAAAATTTTCGCCCCCTCCCCCACCCTATGATCCACTTCCGCTTCCATGGTTCCATCCGCTGCCAGATCCACTCCCAGATATCTAAAACACTTCACTTCCTCCAGTTTTTCTCCATTCAAACTCACCTCCCAATTAACTTGACCCTCACCCCTACTGTACCCAATAACCTTGCTCTTATTCACATTTACTCTTAACTTTCTTCTTCCACACACTTTACCAAACTCAGTCACCAGCTTCTGCAGTTTCTCACATGAATCAGCCACCAGCGCTGTATCATCAGCGAACAACAACTGACTCACTTCCCAAGCTCTCTCATCCCCAACAGACTTCATACTTGCCCCTCTTTCCAGGACTCTTGCATTTACCTCCCTAACAACCCCATCCATAAACAATAATGAAAATATATATTTATTTATTTAGGGGAGAAAGAATACTTCCAACGCATTCTTCATGTGTCGTAGAAGGCAACTAAAGGGGACGGGAGCGGGGGGCTGGAAACCCTCTCCTCATTGTATTTTGAATTTCTAAAAGGGGAAACAGAAGGAGTCACGCAGGGAGTGCTCATCCTCCTTGAAGGCTCAGATTGGGGTGTCTAAATGTGTGTGGATGTAACCAGAATGAGAAAAAAGGAGAGATACGTAATATGTTTGAGGAAAGGAATCTGGATGTTTTGGCTCTGAGTGAAACGAAGCTCAAGGGTAAAGGGGAAGAGTGGTTTAGGAATGTCTTGGGAGTAAAGTCAAGGGTTAGTGAGAGGACAAGAGCAAGGGAAGGAGTAGCACTACTCCTGAAAGAGGAGTGGTGGGAGCATGTGATAGAGTGTAAGAAAGTAAACTCTAGATTGATATGGGTAAAACTGAAAATAGATGGAGAGAGATGGGTGATTATTGGTGCATATGCACCTAGGCATGAGAAGAAAGATCACGAGAGGCAAGTGTTTTGGGAGCAGCTGAATGAGTGTGTTAGTAGTTTTGATGCACAAGACGGGGTTATAGTAATGGGTGATCTGAATGCAAAGGTGAGTAATGTGGCAGTTGAGGGAATGACTGGTATACATGGGGTGTTCATTGTTGTAAATCGGAATGGTGAAGAGCTTGTAGATTTATGTGCTGAAAAAGGACTGGTGACTGGGAATACCTGGTTTAAAAAGGGAGATATACATAAGTATTTGTATGTCGGAGAGATGGCCAGAGAGCGTTATTGAATTATGTGTTAATTGATAGGCGCACGAAAGAGAGACTTTCGGATGTTAATGTGCTGAGAGGTGCAACTGGAGGGATGTCTGATCATTATCTTGTGGAGGGGAAGGTGAAGATTTGTAGAAGTTTTCAGAAAAGGAGAGAGAATGTTGGGGTGAACAGAGTGGTGAGAGTAAGTGAGCTTGGGAAGGAGACTTGTGTGAGGAAGTACCAGGAGAGACTGAGTACAGAATGGAAAAAAGTGAGAAGAAAGGACGTAAGGGGAGTGGGGGAGGAATGGGATGTATTTAGGGAAGCAGTGATGGCTTGCGCAGAAGATGCTTGTGGCATGAGAAGCGTGGGAGGTGGGCAGATTAGAAAGGGTTGTGAGTAGTGGGATGAAGAAGTAAGATTATTAATGAAAGAGATGAGAGAGGCATTTGGACGATTTTTGAAGGGAAATAATGGAAATGAGTGGGAGATATTTAAAAGAAAGAGGCAGGAGGTCAAGAGAAAGGTACAAGAGTTGGAAAAGAGGACGTGAGAGTTTGGGTGAGAGAGTATCATTAAATTTTAGGGAGAATGAAAAGATGTTTTGGAAGGAGGTAAATAAAGTGCGTAAGACAAGTGAACAAATGGGAACATCAGTGAAGGGGGCTAATGGGAAGGTGGTAACAAGTAGTGGCGATGTGAGAAGGAGATAGAGGGAGTATTTTGAAGGTTTGTTGAATGTGTTTGATGATAGAGTGGCAGATATAGGGTGTTTTGATTGAAGTGGTGTGCAAAGTGAGAGGGTAGGGGGAATAATTTGGTAAACAGAGAAGAGGTAGTAAAAGCTTTGCAGAAGATGAAAGCTGGCAAGGTTTGGATGGTACTGCAGTGGAATTTATTAAAAAAGGGGGTGACTGTATTGTTGACTGATTGGTAAGGTTATTTAATGTATGTATAACTCATGGTGAGGTGCCTGAGGATTGGCGTAATGCTTGCATAGTGCCATTGTACAAAGGCAAAGGGGATAAAAGTGAGTGCTCAAATTACAGAGGTATAAGTTTGTTGAGTATTCTTGGTAAATTATATGGGAGGGTATTGATTGAGAGGGTGAAGGCATGTACAGAGCATCAGACTAGGGAAGAGCAGTGTGGTTTCAGAAGTGGTAGAGGATGTGTGGATCAGGTGTTTGCTTTGAAGAATGTGAGAAATACTTAGAAAAGGAAATGGATTTGTATGTAGCATTTATGGATCTGGAGAAGACATATGATAGAGTTGATAGAAATGCTATGTGGAAGGTATTGAGAATATATGGTATGGGAGGCAAGTTGTTAGAAGCAGTGAAAAGTTTTTACCGAGGATGTAAGGCATGTGTACGTGTAGGATGAGAGGAAAGTGATTGGTTCTCAGTGAATGTATGTTTGCGGCAGGGGTGTGTGATGTCTCCATGGTTGTTTAATTTGTTTATGGATGGGGTTGTTAGGGAGGTGAATGCAAGAGTTTTAGAAAGAGGGGCAAGTATACAGTCTGTTGTGGATGAGAGAGCTTGGGAAGTGAGTCAGTTGTTGTTCGCTGATGATACAGCGCTGGTGACTGATTCATGTGAGAAACTGCAGAAGCTGGTGACTGAGTTTGGTAAGGTGTGCGAAAGAAGGAAGGTGAGAGTAAATGTAAATAAGAGCAATGTTATTAGGTACAGTATTAGATATCTGGAAGTGGATTTGGCAGCGAATGGAACCATGGAAGTGTAAGTGAATCATAGGAGGGAGGGGGGGGAGGTCTGGGAGTGTTGAAGAATGTGTGGAAGTTGAGAACATTATATTGGAAAGCTAAAATGGGTATGTTTGAAGGAATAGTGGTTCCAACAATGTTCCAACAATGGTTGCGAGGCATGGGCTATAGTTAGAGTTCTTCGGAGGAGAGTGGATTTGCTGTAAATGAGATGTTTGACGACAACTTGTGGTGTGATGTGGTCTGATCAAGTAAGTAATAAAAGGGTAAGAGAGATGTGTGGTCGTAAAAAGAGTGTGGCTTAGAGAGCAGAAGAGGGTGTTTTGAAATGGTTTGTTCACTTGGAGAGAAT
Source organism: Panulirus ornatus (assembly GCF_036320965.1). Classification (NCBI taxonomy): domain Eukaryota; kingdom Metazoa; phylum Arthropoda; class Malacostraca; order Decapoda; family Palinuridae; genus Panulirus; species Panulirus ornatus. Next base: position 41,638,222 of record NC_092224.1, read on the forward strand.
GAGTGAAGAAAGATTGACCAAGAGGATATATGTGTCAGAGGTGGAGGAAATGAGGATAAGTGGATGACCAAATTGGAGATGGAAAGATGGAGTGAAAAAGATTTTGAGTGATCGGGGCCTGAACATGCAGGAGGGTGAAAGGCGTGTAAGGAATAGAGTGAATTGGAACGATGTGGTATACCGGGATCGACGTGCTGTCAATGGATTGAATCAAGGCATGTGAAGCGTCTGGGGTAAACCATGGAAAGTTCTGCGGGGCCTGGATGTGGATAGGGAGCTTTAGTTTCCGTGCATTATTACATGACAGCTAGAGACTGAGTGTGAACGAATGTGGCCTCTGTTGTCTTTTCCTTCCGCTACCTCGCGCACACGAGGGGGGAGGGAGTTGTTATTTCATGTGTAGCAGGGTGGCGATGGGAATGAATAAAGGCAGACAGTATGAATTATGTACATGTGTATATATGTATATGTCTGTGTGTGTATATATAGGTATGCGTTGAGATGTATAGGTATGTATATTTGTGTGTGTGGACGTTTATGTATATATATATGTATGTGGGTGGGTTGGGCCATTCTTTCGTTTGTTTCTTTGCGCTACCTCTCTAACGCGGGAGACAGCGACTAAGCATAATAAATAAATAAATAGATAGATAAGAATGAATTATGTATTCGTGTATAAATGTATATGTGTGTGTGTGTGTGTGTGTGTGTGTGTGTGTATGTATACGTTGAGATTTATAGGTATGTATATGTGCGTGTGTGGATGTGTGTGTATATACATGTGTATGTGGGTGGGTTGGGCCATTCTTTCGTCTGTTTCCTTGCGCTACCTCGCTAACGCTGGAGACAGCGGCAAAGCAAAATTAATAAATAGATAAATCATTCTTTGTGTATTTAATGATAGAAGATTCAATGATATTTCTCGTGGTAATTTTATGTTGAGCAGACTGATAAGGATCTCTCTGTTAGACTTAAGCATCATGAATATAGTATAAGAACGGGACAAGAATCAAGTGCCTTGTTTAATCATGTTGAAAACTATGATCATTGTATTGACTGGACCAATGCCATCTCAGTTATTAACTCTAACACATATTACCACGACAAATGTCATTAAATCTTATATTATTAAAGCACAAAGAAATTAATCTTAATATTAGTGATGGTCTGTACAAATTAGATTACTTTATTGTTCATATAATTTGTAAAATGATAAGTTTATGAACACTCGTTGTATGTCTTGGACAATTGCTTGTTTACCAAATGGTGTCCTACCTTCGTCTCTTCGATGTATATCAGCTGACTTATATTCCTCTCTTGTGTCTCCCCTGATGATGGGAACTTATCGTGTTTCATTTCACCCGAGGACTCATAGGAATATCTTGATCATGTGCAAACTTGTGATCCTTTCCAATATATATATTTTTTTTTTTTTTTGCTTTGTCACTGTCTCCCGCGTTTGCGAGGTAGCGCAAGGAAACAGACGAAAGAAATGGCCCAACCCACCCCCATACACATCCAATACATACACGTCCACACACGCAAATATACATACCTACACAGCTTTCCATGGTTTACCCCAGACGCTTCACATGCCCTGATTCAATCCACTGACAGCAAGTCAACCCCGGTATACCACATCGATCCAATTCACTCTATTCCTTGCCCTCCTTTCACCCTCCTGCATGTTCAGGCCCCGATCACACAAAATCTTTTTCACTCCATCTTTCCACCTCCAATTTGGTCTCCCACTTCTCCTCGTTCCCTCCACCTCCGACACATATATCCTCTTGGTCAATCTTTCCTCACTCATTCTCTCCATGTGCCCAAACCATTTCAAAACACCCTTTTCTGCTCCCTCAACCACGCTCTTTTTATTTCCACACATCTCTCTTACCCTTACGTTACTTACTCGATCAAACCACCTCACACCACACATTGTCCTCAAACATCTCATTTCCAGCACATCCATCCTCCTGCACACAACTCTATCCATAGCCCACACCTTGCAACCATACAACATTGTTGGAACCACTATTCCTTCAAACATACCCATTTTTGCTTTCCGAGATAATGTTCTCGACTTCCACACATTCTTCAAGGCTCCCAGGATTTTCGCCCCCTCCCCCACTCTATGATCCACTTCCGTTTCCATGGTTCCATCCGCTGCCAGATCCACTCCCAGATATCTAAAACACTCTACTTCCTCCAGTTTTTCTCCATTCAAACTTACCTCCCAATTGACTTGACCCTCAACCCTACTGTACCTAATAACCTTGCTCTTATTCACATTTACTCTTAACTTTCTTCTTTCACATACTTTACCAAACTCAGTCACCATCTTCTGCAGTTTCTCACATGAATCATCCACCAGCGCTGTATCATCAGCGAACAACAACTGACTCACTTCCCAAGCTCTCTCATCCACAACAGACTTCATACTTGCCCCTCTTTCCAAAACTCTTGCATTTACCTCCCTAACAACCCCATCCATAAACAAATTAAACAACCATGGAGACATCACACACCCCTGCCGCAAACCTACATTCACTGAGAACCAATCACTTTCCTCTCTTCCTACACGTACACATGCCATACATCCTCGATAAAAACTTTTCACTGCTTCTAACAACTTGCCTCCCACAGCATATATTCTTAATACCTTCCACAGAGCATCTCTATCAACTCTATCATATGCCTTCTCCAGATCCATAAATGCTACATACAAATCCATTTGCTTTTCTAAGTATTTCTCACATACATTCTTCAAAGCAAACGCCTGATCCACACATCCTCTACCACTTCTGAAACCACACTGCTCTTCCCCAATCTGATGCTCTGTACATGCCTTCACCCTCTCAATCAATACCCTCCCATATAATTTACCAGGAATACTCAACAAACTTATACCTCTGTAATTTGAGCACTCACTCTTATCCCCTTTGCCTTTGTACAATGGCACTATGCACGCATTCTACCAATCCTCAGGCACCTCACCATGAGTCATACATACATTAAATAACCTTACCAACCAGTCAGTAATACAGTCACCCCCTTTTTTAATAAATTCCACTGCAATACCATCCAAACCTGCTGCCTTGCCGGCTTTCATATATATATATATATATATATATATATATATATATATATATATATATATATATATATATATATATATACATAGACATATACATTTATACACATGTACATAATTCATACTTGCTGCCTTCATTCATTCCCGTCCCCACCCTGCCACACATGAAATGACAACCCCCTCGCCCCGCACGTGCATGAAGTAATGCTAGAAAAAGACAACAAACGCCACATTCTTTCATGCTACGCTTAGTCTCTAGCTGTCATATATAATGCACCGAAACCACAGCTCCCTTTCCACATCCAGGCCCCACAAAACTTTCCATGGTTTACCCCAGACACTTCACATGCCCTGGTTCAATCCATTGACAGCTCGTCAGCCCTGATATACCATATCTTTCCAGTTCACTCTATTCCTTGCACGCCTTTCGCCCTCCTGCATGTTCAGGCCCCGATTGCTCAAAATCTTTTTCACTCCATCCTTACACCTCCAATTTGGTCTCCCACTTCTCCTCATTCCCCCCACCTCTGACACATTTATCCTCTTTGTCAATCTCTCCTCACTCATCTCTCCATGGGACAAAACCATTTCAGTACACCCTCTTCTGCTCTTTGAACCACACTTTTTATTACCACGCCTCTCTCTTACCCTTTCATTACTTAATCAAACCACCACACACCACATATTGTCCTCAGACATCTCATTTCCAACACATTCACCCTCCTTCGCACAACCCTATCTATAGCCCATGCCTTACAACCATATAACATTGTTAGAAGCACTATTCCTTCAAATATACCCAGTTTTGCTTTCCAAGATAATGTTCTCACCTTCCACTCATTTTTCAATGCTTCCAGAACTTTCGCCCCTCCCCACCCTGTGTCTCACTTCCGCTTCCATGGTTCCATTCGCTGCCAAATACACTCCCAGATACCTAAAACACTTCACTTCCTCCAGTTTTTCTCCATTTAAACTTACCTTCTAGTTGACTTGTCCCTCAGTCCAACTGTACCTAATTACCTTCCTCTTATTCACATTTACTCTTGGCCTTCTTCTTTCACACGCTTTACCAAACTTAGTCACCAGCTTCTGCAGTTTCTCACCCGAATCAACCACCAACGCTTTATCATCAGCGAACAACAACTGACTCACTTCCCAAGCCCTCTCATCCACAACAGACTGCATACTTGCCCCTCTTTCCAAAACTCTTGCATTCACCTCCCTAACAACCTCATCCATAAACAAATTAAACAACCATAAAGACATCATGCTCCCCTGCCGCAAACCGACATTTACTGAAAACCAATCACTTTCCTCCCTTCTCACTCTTATACATGCCTTACATCCTCGATAAAAGATATTTACTGCTTCCAGCAACTTGCCTCCCTCACCATATTCTCGTAATCCCTTCCAAAGAGCATCTCTATCAACTCTTTCTTATGCCTTCTCCAGATCCATAAATGTTATATACAAAGCCATCTGTTTTTCTAAGTATTTATCATATACATTTTTCAAAGCAGTCACCTGATCCACACATCCTCTACCACTTATGAAACCACTCTGCTCTTCCCTGATCTGATCATCTGTATATTCCTTCAGCCTCTCAATCAATACCCTCCCATTTAATATCCCAGGAATACTCAACGAACTTATATCTCTTCAGTTTGAACACTCGCCTTTATCCCCTTTGCCTTTGTACACTGGCACTATGCATGCATTCTGCCAATCCTCAGGCACTTCACCATAAGCCATACATACATTGAATATCCTCACCAACCAGTTAACAACATAGTCATCCCCCTTTTTTGATAAATACCCCTGCAATACCATCCAAACCCGATGCCTTGCCGGCTTTCATCTTCTGCAAATCTTTCACTACATTTTCTCTGTTTACCAAATCATTCTCCCTGACCCTTTCACTTCACACGTCACCTTGACCAAAACATCCTATATCTGCTACTCTTTCATCTAACACATTCAACAAACCTTCAAAATACTCACTCCATCTCCTTCTCACATCACCACTACTTGTTAATACCTACCCATTAGCCCCCTTCACAGATGTTCCCATTTGTTCTCTTGTCTTACACACTTTTATTTACCTCCTTCCAAAACATCTTTAATGATACTCTCTCACCCCAACTCTCATTTGCCCTCTTTTTCAACTCTTGCACTTTTCTCTTCACCTGCTGCCTCTTTCCTTTATACATCTCCCAGTCATTTGCACTATTGCCCTACAAAAATCGTCCAGGTGCCTCTGTCTTCTCTTTCACTAATAATCTTACTTCTTCATCCCACCACTCACAACCCTTTCTAATATGCCTACCTCCCACGCTTCTCATGCCACAAGCATCTTTTGCACAAGCCATCACTGCTTTCCTAAACACATTCCATTCCTCCCCCACTCCCCTTATGTCCTTTACTCTCACCCTTTTCCATTCTCCACTTGATCTGTCCTGGTACTTCCTCACACAAGTCTCTTTCCCAAGCTCACTTACCCTCACCACTCTTCACCCCAACATTCTCTCTTCTTTTCTGAAAACCTCTATAAATATTCACCTTCACCTCGGCAAGATAATGATCAGACATCCCTCCAGTTGTACCTCTGGGGTGTCTAAATGTGTGTGGATGTAACCAAGATGAGAAAAAAGGAGGGATAGGGAGTATGTTTGAGGAAAGGAACCTGGATGTTTTGCCTCAGAGTGAAACAAAGCTCAAGGGTAAAGGTTAAGAGTGGTTTGGGAATATCTTGGGAGAAAAGTTGAGGGTTGGTGAGAGGACAAGAGTAAAGGAAGGAGTAGCACTACTCCTGAAGCAAGAGTTGTGTGAGTATGTGATAGAGTGTAAGAAAGTAAACTCTAGATTCATATGGGTAAAACTGAGAGTGGAAGGAGAGAGACGGATGAATATGTGATAGAGTGTAAGAAAGTAAACTCTACATTGATATGGGTAAAACTGAGAGTGGAAGGAGAGAGACAGATGATTATTGGTACCTGTGCACCTTATCATGAGAAGAAATATCATGAGAGGCAAGTGTTTTGGGAGCAGCTGAGTGAGTGTGTTAGCAGCTTTGATGCACGAGACCAGGTTATAGTGATGGGTGATTTGAATGCAAAGGTGAGTAATGTGGCAGTTGAGGGAATAATTTGTGTACATAGGTGTTCAGTGTTGTAAATGGAAATGGTGAAGAGCTTGTAGATTTGTGTTTGAAAAAGGATTGGTGATTGGGAATACTTGGTTTAAAAAGAGAGATGTACATAGGTATACTTATATAAGTAGGAGAGATGGCTAGAGAGTGTTATAGGATTACATGTTAATTGATAGGTGCATGAAAGAGACTTTTGGATGTTGATGTGCCTAGAGGGTGAACTGGAGGGATGTCTGATCATTATCTTGTGGAGGCGAAGGTGAAGATTTGTGGAGGTTTCCAGAAAAGAAGAATGTTGTGTTGAAGAGAGTGGTGAGAGTAAATGAGCTTGGAGAAGAGAATTGTGTGAGGAAGTATCTGCAGAGATTGAGTGCAAAGTGGAAAAAGGTAAGAGCAAAGGATGTCAGGGGAGTGGGAAAGGATTGGGATGTATTAAGGGAAGCAGTGATGGCTTGTGCATAAGATGACTGTGGCATGAGAAAGGTGGGAGGTAGGCAGATTAGAAAGGGTACTGAGTCATGGGATGAAGAGGTATGATTGTTAGTGAAAGAGAAGAGAGAGGCATTTGGATGATTTTTGCAGGGAAATAGTGCAAATGACTGGGAGATGTATAAAAGAAAGAGGCAGGAGGTCAAGAGAAAGGTGCAAGAGGTGAAAATGAGGGCAAATGAGAGTTGGGGTGAGAGAGTATCGTTAAATTTTAGGGAGAATAAAAAAATGTTTTGGAAGGAGGTAAATATAGTGCGTAAGACAGGAGAACAGATGGGAGTATCAATGAAGGGGGCTAATAGGGAGGTAATGACAAGTAGTGGTGAGGTGAGGAGATGGAGTGAGTGTTTTGAAGGTTTGTTGAATGTGTTTGTTGATAGAGTGGCAGATATAGGATGTTTTGGTCAAGGTGGTGTGTGAAGTGAGAGGGTCAGGGAGAATGGTTTGGTAAACAGAGAAGAGGTAGTGAAAGCTTTGTGGAAGATGAAAGTTGGCAAGACGACGGGTTTGGATGGTATTGCAGTGTAATTCATTAGAAATGGGGGTGACTGTGTTGTTGATTGGTTGGTGAACATATTCAATGTATGTATGATTCATGCTGAAGTGCTTGATGATTGGTGGAATGTATGCATAGTGCCATTGTACAAAGGCAAAGGGGATAAAGGTGAGTGTTCAAATTACAGAGGTATAAGTTTGCTTAGTATTCCTGGGAAATTGTATTGGAGGGTATTGATTGAGAGAATGAAAGCATGTACAGAGCATCAGATTGGGGAAGAGCAGTGTGGTTTCAGAAGTGGTGGAGGATGTGTGGATCAGGTGTTTGCTTTGAAGAAAGTATGTGAGAAATACTTAGAAAAACAAATGGATTTTTATGTAGCATCTATGGATCTGGAGAAGGCATATGATAGAGGTGATATAGATGCCCTTTGGAAGGTATTAAGAATATATGGTGTGGGAGGAAAGTTGCAAGAAGCAGTGAAAAGTTTTTATCGAGGATGTAAGGCATGTGTACGTGTAGGAAGAGAGGAAAGTGATTGGTTTCCACTGAATGTCAGTTTGTGGCAGGGATGTATGATGTCTCCATAGTTGTTTGTTTTCTTCATGAATGGGGATGTTAGGGAGATGATTGTAAGAGTTTTGGAGAGAGGAGAGGGGCAAGTGTGCAGGCTGTTATGGATGAGAGGGCTTAGGAAGTGAATCAGTTGTTGTTCGCTGATGATACAGCACTGATGGCTGATTTCAGTGAGAAACTGCAGAAGCTGGTGACTCAGTCTGGTAAAGTGTGTGAAACAAGAAGGCTGAGAGTAAATGTCAGTAAGAGCAAGATTATTAGGTTCAGTAGGGTTGAGGGACAAGTCAATTGGGAGGTAAGTTTGAATGGAGAAAAACTGGAGGAAGTGAAGTGTTTTATATGTCTTGGAGTGGATTTAGCAAAGGATGGAACCAGGGAAGCGGAAGTGAGCCACAGGATGGGGGAGGGGGCGAAAGTTCTGGGAGCATTAAAGAATGCTATTTCGTTATTTCGGTGAGTAAAAATGGGTATGTTTGAAGGAATAGTGATTCCAACTATGTTTTATGGTTATGAGCTGTGGGCTATAGATAGACTTGTGCGGAGGAGCGGGGACGTGTTAGAAATGAAATGTTTGAGGACAGTGTGTTGTGTGATGTGGTTTGATCGAGTAAGTAATGAAAGGGTAAGAGAGATGTGTTTTAATGAAAAGAGTGTGGTTGAGACAGCAGAAGAGGTTGTATTGAAATTATTTGGTCACATGGAGAGAATGAGTGAGGAAAGATTGATAAATACGATATATGCTTCAGAGGTGGAGGGAATGAGGAGAAGCGGGAGACTAAATTGGAGGTGGAAGGATGGAGTGAAAAAGGTAATGAGCGATCGGGGCCTGAACATACAGGAGGGTGAAGGGTATGCAAGCAATAGAGTGAATTGGAACGATGTAGTATACCGGGGTCAATGTGCTGTCATTGGATTGAACCAGGGGATGTGAAATGTCTGGGGTAAGCCATGGAACATTTTGTGGGGCCTGGATGTGTAAGGGGAGCTGTGGTTTTGGTGTATCACACATGACAGCTAGAGACTGAGTGTGAATAAAAGTGGCCTTTGTTGTCTTTTCCTTGCTCTACCTCGTGCACAAGTTGAAGGAGGGTTTTGCCATTTCATGTGTGGCGGGGTGGCTCCAGGAATGGAAGAAGGCAACATGTATGAATATGTGCATGTGTATATATGTATATGTTTCTGTATGTATATGTATGTATACTTTGAACTGAATAGGGATGTATATGTGCTTTTGTGGGCGTTTATGTATATAGATGTATATGAGGGTGGATTGGGCCATTCTTTCGTCTGTGTCCTTGCGCTACCTTGCTAACGCGGGAGACATCAACAAAGTATGATAAATATTAGAAATAAAAAATATATATATATATATATATATATATATATATATATATATATATATATATATATATATATATATATATATTTATTATACTTTGTCGCTGTCTCCCGCGTTTGCGAGGTAGCGCAAGGAAACAGACGAAAGAAATGGCCCAACCCCCCCCTACACATGTATATACATACGTCCACACACGCAAATATACATACCTACACAGCTTTCCATGGTTTACCCCAGACGCTTCACATGCCTTGATTCAATCCACTGACAGCACGTCAACCCCGGTATACCACATCGCTCCAATTCACTCTATTCCTTGCCCTCCTTATACCCTCCTGCATGTTCAGGCCCCGATCACACAAAATCTTTTTCACTCCATCTTTCCACCTCCAATTTGGTCTCCCTCTTCTCCTCGTTCCCTCCACCTCCGACACATATATCCTCTTGGTCAATCTTTCCTCACCCATTCTCTCCATGTGCCCAAACCACTTCAAAACACCCTCTTCTGCTCTCTCAACCACGCTCTTTTTATTTCCACACATCTCTCTTACCCTTACGTTACTCACTCGATCAAACCACCTCACACCACACATTGTCCTCAAACATCTCATTTCCAGCACATCCATCCTCCTGCGCACAACTCTATCCATAGCCCATGCCTCGCAACCATACAACATTGTTGGAACCACTATTCCTTCAAACATACCCATTTTTGCTTTCCGAGATAATGTTCTCGACATCCACACATTCTTCAAGGCCCCCAGAATTTTCGCCCCCTCCCCCACCCTATGATCCACTTCCGCTTCCATGGTTCCATCCGCTGCCAGATCCACTCCCAGATATCTAAAACACTTCACTTCCTCCAGTTTTTCTCCATTCAAACTCACCTCCCAATTGACTTGACCCTCAACCCTACTGTACCTAATAACCTTGCTCTTATTCACATTTACTCTTAACTTTCTTCTTCCACACACTTTACCAAACTCAGTCACCAGCTTCTGCAGTTTCTCACATGAATCAGCCACCAGCGCTGTATCATCAGCGAACAACAACTGACTCACTTCCCAAGCTCTCTCATCCCCAACAGACTTCATACTTGCCCCTCTTTCCAAAACTCTTGCATTTACCTCCCTAACAACCCCATCCATAAACAAATTAAACAACCATGGAGACATCACACACCCCTGCCGCAAACCTACATTCACTGAGAACCAATCACTTTCCTCTCTTCCTACACGTACACATGCCTTACATCCTCGATGAAAACTTTTCACTGCTTCTAACAACTTTCCTCCCACACCATATATTCTTAATACCTTCCACAGAGCATCTCTATCAACTCTATCATATGCCTTCTCCAGATCCATAAATGCTACATACAAATCCATTTGCTTTTCTAAGTATTTCTCACATACATTCTTCAAAGCAAACACCTGATCCACACATCCTCTACCGCTTCTGAAACCACACTGCTCTTCCCCAATCTGATGCTCTGTACATGCCTTCACCCTCTCAATCAATACCCTCCCATATAATTTACCAGGAATACTCAACAAACTTATACCTCTGTAATTTGAGCACTCACTCTTATCCCCTTTGCCTTTGTACAATGGCACTATGCACACATTCCGCCAATCCTCAGGCACCTCACCATGAGTCATACATACATTAAATAACCTTACCAACCAGTCAACAATACAGTCACCCCCTTTTTTAATAAATTCCACTGCAATACCATCCAAACCTGCTGCCTTGCCGGCTTTCATCTTCCGCAAAGCTTTCACTACCTCTTCTCTGTTTACCAAATCATTTTCCCTAACCCTCTCACTTTGCACACCACCTCGACCAAAACACCCTTTATCTGCCACTCTATCATCAAACACATTCAACAAACCTTCAAAATACTCACTCCATCTCCTTCTCACATCACCACTACTTGTTATCACCTCCCCATTTGCACCCTTCACTGAAGTTCCCATTTGCTCCCTTGTCTTACGCACTTTATTTACCTCCTTCCAGAACATCTTTTTATTCTCCCTAAAATTTAATGATACTCTCTCACCCCAACTCTCATTTGCCCTTTTTTTCACCTCTTGCACCTTTCTCTTGACCTCCTGTCTCTTTCTTTTATACATCTCCCACTCAATTGCATTTTTTCCCTGCAAAAATCGTCCAAATGCCTCTCTCTTCTCTTTCACTAATACTCTCACTTCTTCATCCCACCACTCACTACCCTTTCTAATCAACCCACCTCCCACTCTTCTCATGCCACAAGCCTCTTTTGTGCAATCCATCACTGATTCCCTAAATACATCCCATTCCTCCCCCACTTCCCTTACTTCCATTGTTCTCACCTTTTTCCATTCTGTACTCAGTCTCTCCTGGTACTTCCTCACACAGGTCTCCTTCCCAAGCTCACTTACTCTCACCACCCTCTTCACCCCAACATTCACTCTTCTTTTCTGAAAACCCATACAAATCTTCACCTTAGCCTCCACAAGATAATGATCAGACATCCCTCCAGTTGCACCTCTCAGCACATTAACATCCAAAAGTCTCTCTTTCGCACGCCTGTCAATTAACACGTAATCCAATAACGCTCTCTGGCCATCTCTCCTACTTACATAAGTATACTTATGTATATCTCGCTTTTTAAACCAGGTATTCCCAATCATCAGTCCTTTTTCAGCACATAAATCTACAAGCTCTTCACCATTTCCATTTACAACACTGAACACCCCATGTATACCAATTATTCCCTCAACTGCCACATTACTCACCTTTGCATTCAAATCACCCATCACTATAACCTGGTCTCGTGCATCAAAACCACTAACACATTCATTCAGCTGCTCCCAAAACACTTGCCTCTCATGATCTTTCTTCTCATGCCCGGGTGCATATGCACCACTAATCACCCACCTCTCTCCATCAACTTTCAGTTTTACCCATATTAATCGAGAATTTACTTTCTTACATTCTATCACATACTCCCACAACTCCTGTTTCAGGAGTATTGCTACTCCTTCCCTTGCTCTTGTCCTCTCACTAACCCCTGACTTTACTCCCCAGACATTCCCAAACCACTCTTCCCCTTTACCCTTGAGCTTCGTTTCACTCAGAGCCAAAACATCCAGGTTCCTTTCCTCAAACATACTGCCTATCTCTCCTTTTTTCACATCTTGGTTACATCCACACACATTTAGGCACCCCACTCTGAGCTTCGAGGAGGATGAGCACTCCCCGCGTGACTCCTTCTTCTGTTTCCCATTTTAGAAAGTTAATACAAGGAGGGGAGGATTTCTGGCCCCCTGCTCCCGTCCCCTCTAGTCGCTTTCTACGACACGCGAGGAATATGGGGGAAGTATTCTTTCACCCCTATCCCCAGGGATAATATACATATATATATATACATATACACATACACACACATACACATACATACGCACATATACACACACACACACACACATACATATATATACATATGAAAAATGTAAGAAACAATTTAGAAAACTGAAAACTTCTAGCTTGAAATGAATGAAAAAATGAATGTCACATAATGGTTCAACCTCTGGCTATGGAAAAAGGAAATGTATAATTTATTTACACAAACGTCAATAGCAGTTCTCATCAATTTAACCACTGTATCAATAAGCTTCAATGTCTAAGCTACATTTTTCTCCAATTTCACTATTTTCTTGTCAAAACACCATGTATGAAAACTATCACTCCAGTAACACAACTGTAAACATTTACTTCCCCTTTAAAAAAAGTTCTGGGGAAGTCTGTCTCGATACACTGCGGGAAACTCTACCACCTGGCGAGGTTTGTGTTGCAATGGTTCCCGATTCACAAACATAGTAGCATCACTGGTGGGCCAAGGTAGTTCCGTTTGCGAAGAGGCACTCAAAGCTGATCTGTCCGTGGTTGTTCCTCGCATAGGTAGTTGCCTCCAGCAGCCTCCGTCAGATTGTGTATAACGACGCGTCCTTGGTGCGACCGCTCGGGGTCTACATCGAAGGTAGCGGGAAAATCATGTCCGGCGGTGACTAAAGTGGCATCCAGCGGTAGAACTCCTGTGTGCCATAGTACCACTTGAGGGAGTAGAGGCAGTCTCCTCCTTCCTCCGCCCACTCACACACCAGCCATCCAGCCTCGCTCTGAGTTCCTTTGAGGACGAAGACAAACACAATAAAACTTGCTACCAAAGTCAATATATAGGTCATCTGCAACGGTGTGGAAGATGATACCTTCTACCACTTTGCCTTGTGGATCACCAAGTTGCATTAGTTTGCAATGTCTCAAGAGAGACGCGAAGGTTTTCGGGACGTCTTGCTGGACCTACACACTAGATTCCTTCGTCGTGTACTTAGCAAAATGCTCCTGAGTTACCTTGTCATTGATCTCGTAGTCGAGTGTGGCTGCCACGGTGATGACGCCCGTCAAGTATATATATATATATATATATATATATATATATATATATATATATATATATATATACATATATATTATCCCTGGGGATAGGGCAGAAAGAATACTTCCCATGTATTCCCTGCGTGTCGTAGAAGGCGACTAAAAGGGAAGGGAGCGGGGGGCTGGAAATCCTCCCCTCTTGTTTTTTTTTTTTTTCCCAAAGAAGGAACAGAGAAGGGGGCCAGATGAGGATATTCCCTCAAAGGCCCAGTCCTCTGTTCTTAACGCTACCTCGCTAATGCGGGAAATGGCGAATAGTATGAAAGAAAAAGATATATATATATATATATATATATATATATATATATATATATATATATATATATATATATATATATATATATATATATCTTTTCTTTCTTTCTTTCATACTATTCGCCATTTCCGACATTAGCGAGGTAATGCTAAGAACAAAGGACTGGGCCTTTGAGGGAATATCCTCACCTGACCTCCCTTCTCTGTTTCTTCTTTTGGAAAATTAAAAAAAAAACGAGAGGGGAGGATTTCCAGCCCCCCGCTCCCTTACCTTTTAGACGTGTTATATATATCCCCTGGGGATAGGGGAGAAAGAATACTTCCCATGCATTCCTCACGTGTCGTAGAAGGCGACTAAAGGGGATGGGAGCGGGGGGCTGGAAACCCTCCGCTCCTTGTATTTTAACTTTCTAAAATGGGAAACAGAAGAAGGAGTCACGCGGGGAGTGCTCATCCTCCTCGAAGGCTCAGATTGGGGTGTCTAAATGTGTGTGGATGTAACCAAGATGAGGAAAAAGGAGAGATAGGTAGTATGTTTGAGGAAAGGAACCTGGACGTTTTGCCTCTGAATGAAACGAAGCTCAAAAGTAAAGGGGAAGAGTGGTTTGGGAATGTCTTAGGAGTAAAGTCAGGGTTTAGTAAGAGGACAAGAGCAAGGGAAGGAGTAGCACTACTCCTGAAACAGGAGTTGTGGGAATATGTGATTGAGTGTAAGAAAGTAAACTCTAGATTGGTAGGGGTAAAACTGAAAGTGGATGGAGAGAGATGGGTGATTATTGGTGCATATGCACCTGGGCATGAGAAGAGAGATCATGAGAGGCAAATGTTTTGGGACCAGCTAAGTGAGTGTGTTAGTAGTTTTGATGCGTGAGACGTGGTTATAGTGATGGGTGATTTAAATGCAAAGGTGAGTAATGTGGCAGTTGAGGGGATAATTGGTGTACATGAGGTGTTCAGTGTTGTAAATGGAAATGATGAAGAACCTGTAGATTTATGTGCTGAAAAAGGACTGATGATTGGGAATGCCTGGTTTAAAATGAGAGATATACATAAGTATATGTATGTAAGTAGGAAAGATGGCCAGAGAGCATTATTGGATTACGTGTTAATTGATAGGCGCACGAAAGAGAGACTTTTGGATGTTAATGTGCTGAGAGGTGCATTTGGAGGGATGTCTGATCATTATCTTGTGGAGGAGAAGGTGAAGATTTGTAGAGGTTTTCAGAAAAGAAGAGAGAATGTTGGGATGAAGAGTAGTGAGAGTAAGTGAGCTTGGGAAGGAGACTTGTGTGAGGAAGTACCAGGAGAGAATGAGTACAGAATGGAGAAAGGTGAGAACAAAGGAGGTAAGGGGAGTGGGGGAGGAATGGGATGTAATTAGGGAAGCAGTGATGGCGTGCACAAAAGATGCTTGTGGAATGAGAGGAGTGGGAGGTGGGTAGATTAGAAAGGGTAGTGAATGGTGTGATAAAGAAGTAAGATTGTTAGAGAAAGACCAGAGAGAGGCATTTGGACAATTTTTGCAGGGAAATAATGCAAATGAGTGGGAGATGTATAAAAGAAAGAGGCAGGAGGTCAAGAGAAAAGTGCAAAAGGTGGAAAAGAGGGCAAATGAGAGTTGGGGTGAGAGAATATCATTAAATTTTAGGGAGAATAAAAAGATGTTTTGGAAGAAAGTAAATAATGTACGTAAGACAAGGGAATCAATGGGAACTTCAGTGAAGGAGGCTAATGGGGAGGTGTTAACAAGTAGTGGTGAAGTGAGCAGATGGAGTGAGTATTTTGAAGGTTTGTTGAATGTATTTGATGATAGAGTGGCAGATATAGGGTGTCTTGGTCAAGGTGGTGTACAAATTGAGAGGGTTAGGGAGAATGATTTGGTAAACAGAAGAGGTAGTAAAAGCTTGCGGAAGATGAAAGCCGGCAAGGCAGCGGGTTTGGATGATATTACAGTGGAACTTATTAAAAAAGGGGGTGATTGTATTATTGACTGGTTGGTAAGGTTATTTAATGTATGTATAAATCATGGTGAGGTGCCTGAGGATTGGCGGGATGCTTGCATAGTGCCATTGTACAAAGGCAAAAGAGATAAAAGTGAGTGCTCAAATTACAGAGATATAAGTTTGTTGAGAGGGTGAAGGCATGTACAGAGCATCAGTCTCTAGCTGTCATGTAATAATGCACCGAAACCACAGCTCCCTTTCCACATCTAGGCCCCACAGAACTTTCCATGGTTTACCCCAGACGCTTTCATATGCCCAGGTTCAATCCATTGACAGCACGTCGACCATGGTATACCACATCGTTCCAATTCACTCTATTCCTTGCCCGCCTTTCACCCTCCTGCATGTTCAGGCCCCGATCACTCAAAATCTTTTTCACTCCATCTTTCCACCACCAATTTGGTCTCCCACTTCTTGTTCCCTCCACCTCTGACACATATATCCTCTTGGTCAATCTTTCCTCACTCTTTCTCTCCATGTGACCAAACCACTTCAAAACACCCTTTTCTGCTCTTTCAACCATACTCTTCTTATTACCGCACATCTCTCTTACCCTATTATTACTTACTCGATCAAACGACCTCACACCACATATTGTCCTCAAACATCTCATTTTCAACACATCCACCCTCCTCTGCACATCTCTATCTATAGCCAATGCCTCGCAACCATACAACATTGTTGGAACCACTATTCCTTCTAACATCCCATTTTTGCTTTACGAGATAATGTTCTCGACTTCCACACATTCTTCAACGCTCCCAGAACTTTCGCCCCCTTGCCCACCCTATGATTCACCTCTCCTTCCATGGTTCCATTGGCTGCCAAATCCACTCCCACATGCCTAAAACACTTCTCTTCCTCCAGTTTTTCTCCATTCAAACTTACCTCCCAATTGACTTGTCCCTCAACCCTACTGTACCTAATAACCTTGCTCTTATTCACATTTACCCTCAGCTTTCTTCTTTTACACACTTTACCAAACTCAGTTGCCAGCTTCTGCAGTGTCTCACCCGAACCAGCCACCAGCGCTATATCATCAGCAAACAACAACTGACTCACTTCCCAAGCTCTCTCATCCACAACAGACTGCATACTTGCCCCTCTTTCCAAAACTCTTGCAGTCACCTCCCTAACAACCCCATCCATAAAAAATTAAACAACCATGGAGACATCATGCACCCCTGCTGCAAACCAACTTTCACTGAGAATCAATCACTTTCCTCTCTTCCTACACGTGCACATACCTTACATCCTCGATAAGAACTTTTCACTGCTTCTAACAACTTGCCTCCCACACCATATATTCTTAATACCTTCCACAGAGCATCTCTATCAACTCTATCATATGCCTTCTCCAGATCCATAAATGCTAAATACAAATCTATTTGCTTTTCTAAGTATTTCTCGCATACATTCTTCAAAGCAAACACCTGATCCACACATCCTCTCTACCACTTCTGAAACCATGCTACTCTTCCCCAATCTGATGCTCTGTACATGCCTTCACCCTCTCAATCAATACCCTCCAATATAATTTACCAGGAATACTCAACAAACTTATACCTCTGTAATTTGAGCACTCACTTTTATCCCCTTTGCCTTTGTACAATGGCAATATGCAAGCATTCCGCCAATCCTCAGGCACCTCACCATGAGTCATATTTATTTATTTATTATTTATTTTGCTTTGTTGCTGTCTCCCACGTTAGCGAGGTAGCGCAAGGAAACAGACGAAAGAATGGCCCAACCTACCCCCATACACATGTATATACATACATGTCCACACACAAATATACATACCTATACATCTCAACGTATGCATATATGTACACACACAGACATATACATATATACACATGTACATAATTCATACTGTCTGCCTTTATTCTTTCCGATCGCCACCTCGCCACACATGAAATAACAACCTCCTTCCCCCATCATGTGTGCGAGGTAGTGCTGGGAAAAGACAACAAAGGCCCCATTCGTTCACACTCAGTCTCTAGCTGTCATATAGTAATGCACCAAAACCACAGCTCCCTTTCCACATCCAGGCCCCACAAAACTTTCCATGGTTTACCCCAGACGCTTTCACATGCCCTGGCTCAATCCATTGACAGCACGTTGACCCCAGTATACCACATTGCTCCAATTCACTCTATTCCTTGCCCGCCTTTCACCCTCCTGCATGTTCAGGCCCCGATCACTCAAAATCTTTTTCACTCCATCTTTCCACCTCCAATTTTGTCTCCCACTTCTCCTCGTTCCCTCCACCTTTGACATATATATCCTCTTTGTCAATCTTTCCTCACTCATTCTCTCCATGTGACCAAACCATTTCAAAACACCCTCTTCTGCTCTCTCAACCACACTCTTTTTATTACCACACATCTCTCTTACAATATTATTACTTACTCGATCAAACCACCTCACGCCACATATTGTCCTCAAACATCTCATTTCCAGCACATCCACCCTCCTCCGCACAACTCTATCCATAGCTTACGCCTCACAACCATACATCATTGTCGAACCCACTATTCCTTCAAACATACCCATTTTTGCTTTCCGAGATAATGTTCTCGACTTCCACACATTCTTCAAGGCTCCCAGAATTTTTGCCTCCTCCCCCACCCTATGACTCACTTCCACTTCCATGGTTCCATCCACTGCCAAAGCCACTCCCAGATATCTAAAATACTTCACTTCCTCCAGTTTTTCTCCATTCAAACGTACCTCCCTATTGACTTGACCCTCAACCCTACTATACCTAATAACCTTGCTCTTATTCACATTTACTCTCAACTTTCTTCTTTCACACACTTTACCGAACTCAGTCACCAGCCTCTGCAGTTTCTCACATGAATCAGCCACCAGCGCTGTATCATCAGCGAACAACAACTGACTCACTTCCCAAGCTCTGTCAACCACAACAGACTGCATACTTGCCCTCTTTCCAAAACTGTTGCATTCACCTCCCTAACAACCCCATCCATAAACAAATTAAACAACCATGGAGACATCACACACCCCTGCCACAGACCTACATTCATTGAGAACCAACCACTTTTCTCTCTTCCTACATGTACACATGCCTTACATCCTCAATAAAGACTTTTCACTGCTTCTAACAACTTGCCTCCCACACCATATATTCTTAATACCTTACAAAGAGCATCTCTATCAACACTATCATATGCCTTCTCCAGATCCATAAATGCTACATACAAATCCATTTGCTTTTCTAAGTATTTCTCACATACATTCTTCAAATCACACACCTGATCCACACATCCTCTACCACTTCTGAAACCATAGTGCTCTTCCCCAATCTAATGATCTGCACATGCCTTCACCCTCTCAATCAATACCCTCCCATACAATTCAGCAGGAATACTCAACAAACCTATACCTCACTAATTTGAGCACTCACCTTTGTCACCTTTGTCCCAATCCTCAGGCACCTCACCATGAATCATACATACATTAAATAACCTTACCAACCCGTCAACAATACAGTCACCCCCTTTTTTGATAAATACACTGCAGTACCATCCAAACCCGCTGCCTTGCCAGCTTTCATCTTCTGCAAAGCTTTTACTACCTCTTCTTTGTTCACCAAATCATTTTCCCTAACCCTCTCACTTTGCACACACCACCTTGACCAAAACACCCTATATCTGCCACTCTATCATCAAACACATTCAACAAACCTTCAAAATACTCACTCCATCTCCTCCTCACATCACCACTACTTGTTATCACCTCCCCATTAGCCCCCTTCACTGGAGTTCTTATTTGTTCCCTTGTCTTATGCACTTTATTTACCTCCTTCCAGAACATCTTTTTATTCTCCCTAAAATTTAATGATACTCTCTTACCCCAACTCTCATTTGCTCTCTTTTTCACCTCTTGCAACTTTCTCTTGACCTCCTGTCTCTTTCTTTTATACATCTCCCAGTCATTTGCATTATTTCCCTGTAAAAATCATCCAAATGCCTCTCTCTTCTCTTTCACTAATAATCTTACTTCTTCATCCCACCACTCACTACACTTTCTAATCTGCCCACCTCCCATGCTTCTCATGCCACAAGCATCTTTTGCGCAAGCCATCACTGCTTCCCTAAATATATCCCATTCCTCCCCCACTCCCCTTACATCCTTTGTTCTCACCTTTTTCCATTCTGTACTCAGTCTCTCCTGGTACTTCCTCACACAAGTCTCCTTCCCAAGCTCACTTACTCTCACCACTCTCTTCACCCCAACATTCTCCCTTCTTTTCTGAAGACCTCTACAAATCTTCACCTTGGCCTCCACAAGATAATGATCAGACATCCCTCCATTTGTACCTCTCAGCACATTAACATCCAAAAGTCTCTCTTTCTCATGCCTATCAATCAATACGAAATCCAATAACGCTTTTTGGCCATCTCTCTGACTTACATACGTATACTTATGTATATCTCTCTTTTTAAACCAGGTATTCCCAGTCACTAGTCCTTTTTCAGCACATAAATCTACAAGCTCCTCACCATTTCCATTTACAGCACTGAACACCCATGTATACCAATTATTCTCTCAATTCCCACATTACTCACCTTTATATTGAAATTACCTATGACTATAACCCTGTCTCGTGCATCAAAACCACTAACACACTCATTCAGCTGCTCCCAAAACACTTGCCTCTCATGATCTTTCTTCTCATGCCCAGGTGCATATGCACCAGTAATCACCCATCTCTCTCCATCAACTTTAATACATACCATGAGTCATACATACATTAAATAATCTTACCAACCAGACAACAACACAGTCACCCCCTTTTTTTAATAAATTCCATTGCAATACCCTCCAAACCCATTGCCTTGCTAGCTTTCATCTTCCGCAAAGCTTTTACTACCTCTTCTCTGTTTACCAAATCATTTTCTCTTACTCTCTCACTTTGCACACCACCTCGACCAAAACACCCTATATCTGCCACTCTATCATCAAACACATTCAACAAACCTTCAAAATACTCACTCCATCTCCTTTTCACATGACTACTACTTGTTATCACCTCCCCATTAACCATCTTCACTGATGTTCCCATTTGTTCCCTTGTCTTACGCACTTTATTTACCTCCTTCCAAAACATCTTTTTATTCTCCCTAGAATTTAAGGATACTCTCTCACCTCAACTCTCATTTGCCCTCTTTTTCACCTCTTGTGCCTTTCTCTTGACCTCCTACCTCTTTCTTTTATACATCTCCCACTCATTTGCATTATTTCCCTGCAAAAATCGTCCAAATGCCTCTCTCTTCTCTTTCACTAATAATGTTACTTCTTCATTGCACCAATCACTACCCTTTTTAATCTGCCCACCTCCCATGTTTCTCATGCCACAAGCATAGTTTGCACAAACCATCACTGCTTCCCTAAATACATCCCATTCCTCCCCCACACCCCTTACATCCTTTGTTCTCACCCTTTTCCATTGTGTACTCAGTTTCTACAGGTACTTCCTTACACAAGTCTCCTTCCCAAGCTCAATTACTCTCACCACTCTCTTCACCCCAACATTATGTGTGTTGATGTCACAAAGTCTTTTTGTAATTTAGAAAAATACAGTAATTTAAGTAATGATGATATTAATATTTGCGAGGGTTTAGTGTATGCCAGTTTGTCAAAACCAGTGGAAGCTAATTGCCCTAAAAGATTAATAAGAGCTATTAACACCTTAAAAAAAGACAAGGGTATACATATTACTAAAGCAGATAAGGCTAACACTGTTGTGATTTTAGACAAAAGTAACTATTTATCTAAAATGAATGATCTTCTAAATGATAACACAACATATTCTAAACTTAGTAAAAATCCCTTAGAAGCAGTTAATTCTCACTTCAATAAAGAAATGAAGTTGTTGTTGAAAGGTAACATTTCTCTTATCAAAAATTTGTCATCTTTGTCCCCTTCATTGCCATATATGTAGGGACTTATCAAAACACATAAACAAAATTTTCCAGCAAGACCTATAGTGAGTTCAGTAGGCTCCATCACATATATATTGTCAAAATGGTTAGTTTCCTTATTAAGCCCTTTAGTGGGTAAGGTATCAAATTCTAATATCATGAACAATGTAGATTTAGTCAACAAGCTAAACAGTATCAATATTAATTTTTTATTTCAAACTAGTTAGCTTTGATGTTTCCTCACTTTTCACTAAAGTTCCAGTTGATGACCTTTTAGAATATTTATTTGATGTCTTGGGTGATAGTCATTCACCTGTTTCAAAGTCTAATTTCATTGAACTGATAAAATTGTGTATAAAAGACTGTGTATTTATGAATGCTC
The DNA here is from genome assembly GCF_036320965.1 of Panulirus ornatus. Taxonomy (NCBI): domain Eukaryota; kingdom Metazoa; phylum Arthropoda; class Malacostraca; order Decapoda; family Palinuridae; genus Panulirus; species Panulirus ornatus. The sequence goes on from NC_092224.1 coordinate 41,660,437, forward strand.
GTTGTATGTTTTGGACAATCACATGTTTACCAAATGGCGTCCTAGCTTCGTCTCTTCGATGTATATCAACTGACTGTTATATTTCTCTCTCGTGTCTCCCCTGATGATGTGATTATTACATGAAAGTGCACTTGGGAACTTTTTGTGTTTCATTTTCCTCGTGGACTCTTAGGAATATCTTGATCTCGTGCAAAATTGTGATCCTTTTTTTTTTTTTTTTTTTTTTTTTTTCAAAAGAAGGAACAGAGAAGGGGGCCAGGTGAGGATATTCCCTCAAAGGTCCAGTCCTCTGTTCTTAACGCTACCTCGCTAATGCGGGAAATGGCGAATAGATGGAAAAAAAAAATATATATATATATATATATATATATATATATATATATATATATATATATATATATATATATATATATATATCAATATCCTCTTTGTCAATCTTTCCTCACTCATTCTCTCCATGTCAACAAAACACTTCAAAACACCCTCTTCTGCTCTCTCGACCACACTCGTTTTATTACCACACATCTGCCTTACCCTTTCAGTCCATTGACAGCATGTCAACCCCGGTACCATATCATTCCAATTTACTCTATTCCTTGCATGCCTTTCACCCTCCTGCATGTTTAGGCCCTGATCACTCAAAATATTTTTTACAACATCTTTCCACCTCCACTTTGGTCTCCCACTTCACCTCATTCCCTCCACCTCTGACACATATATCCTCTTTGTAAATCTTTCCTCACTCATTCTCTTCATGTGACCAAACCAATTCCAAACACCCCCTTCTGCTGTCTCAACCACACACTTTTTATTACCACACGTCTCTATTACCCTTTCATTACTTACTCGATCAAACCACCTCACACCACTTATTGTCCTCACTTATCTCATTTCCAGCACATCCACCCTCCTGCACACAACTCTATCCATAGCCCATGCCTCGCAACCATATAACATTGTTGGAACCACTATTCCTTCAAACATACCCATTTTTGCATTCCAAGATAACGTTCTCGACTTCCAAACACACACACACACACACACACACACACGCACACACACACATATATATATATAAAGAAGAGTGAATGTTGGGGTGAAGAGGGTGGTGAGAGTAAGTGAGCTTGGGAAGGAGACTTGTTTGAGGAAGTACCAGGAGAGACTGAGTACAGAATGGAAAAAGGTGAGAACAATGGAAGTAAGGGAAGTGGGGGAGGAATGGGATGTATTTAGGGAATCATTGATGGATTGTGCAAAAGATGCTTGTGGCATGAGAAGAGTGGGAGGTGGGTTGATTAGAAAGGGTAGTGAGTGGTGGGATGAAGAAGTGAGAGTATTAGTGAAAGAGAAGAGAGAGGCAATTGGAAGATTTTTGAAGGGAAAAAATGCAATTGAGTGGGAGATGTATAAAAGAAAGAGACAGGAGGTCAAGAGAAAGGTGCAAGAGGTGAAAAAGAGGGCAAATGAGAGTTAGGGTGAGAGAGTATCATTAAATTTTAGGGAAAATAAAAAGATGTTCTGGAAGGAAGTAAATAAAGTGCGCAAGACAAGGGAGCAAATGGGAACTTCAGTGAAGGGCGCAAATGGGGAGGTGATAACAAGTAGTGGTGATGTGAGAAGGATGGAGTGACTATTTTGAAGGTTTGTTGAATGTGTTTGATGATAGAGTGGCAGATATAGGGTGTTTTGGTCGAGGTGGTGTGCAAAGTGAGAGGGTTAGGGAAAATGATTTGGTAAACAGAGAAGAGGTAGTAAAAGCTTTGCAGAAGATGAAAGCCAGCAAGGCAGCAGGTTTGGATGGTATTGCAGTGGAATTTATTAAAAAAGGGGGTGACTGTATTATTGACTGGTTGGTAAGGTTATTTAATGTATGTATGACTCATGGTGAGGTGCCTGAGGATTGGCAGAATGTGTGCATAGCGCCATTGTACAAAGGCAAAGGGGATAAGAGTGAGTGCTCAAATTACAGAGGTATAAGTTTGTTGAGTATTCCTGGTAAATTATATAGGAGGGTATTGATTGAGAGGGTGAAGGCATGTACAGAGCATCAGATTGGGGAAGAGCAGTGTGGTTTCAGAAGTGGTAGAGGATGTGTGGATCAGGTGTGTGATTTGAAGAATGTATGTGAGAAATACTTAGAAAAGCAAATGGATTTGTATGTAGCATTTATGGATCTGGAGAAGGCATATGATAGAGTTTATAGAGATGCTCTGTGGAAGGTATTAAGAATATATGGTGTGGGAGGAAAGTTGTTAGAAGCAGTGAAAAGTTTTTATCGAGGATGTAAGGCATGTGTACGTGTAGGAAGAGAGGAAAGTGATTGGTTCTCAGTGAATGTAGGTTTGCGGCAGGGGTGTGTGATGTCTCCATGGTTGTTTAATTTATTTATGGATGGGGTTGTTAGGGAGGTGAATGCAAGAGTTTTGGAAAGAGGGGCAAGTATGAAGTCTGTTGGGGATGAGAGAGCTTGGGAAGTGAGTCAGTTGTTGTTCGCTGATGATAGAGCGCTGGTGGCTGATTCATGTGAGAAACTGCAGAAGCTGGTGACTGAGTTTGGTAAAGTGTGTGAAAGAAGAAAGTTAAGAGTAAATGTGAACAAGAGCAAGGTTATTAGGTACAGTAGGGTTGAGGGTCAAGTCAATTGGGAGGTAAGTTTGAATGGAGAAAAACTGGAGGAAGTAAAGTGTTTTAGATATCTGGGAGTGGATCTGGCAGCGGATGGAACCATGGAAGCGGAAGTGGATCATAGGGTGGGTGAGGGGGCGAAAAGTCTGGGAGCCTTGAAGAATGTGTGGAAGTCGAGAACATTATCTCGGAAAGCAAAAATGGGTATGTTTGAAGGAATAGTGGTTCCAACAATGTTGTATGGTTGCAAGGTGTGGGCTATGGATAGAGTTGTGTGCAGGAGGATGGATGTGCTGGAAATGAGATGTTTGAGGACAATGTGTGGTGTGAGGTGGTTTGATCGAGAAAGTAACGTAAGGATAAGAGAGATGTGTGGAAATAAAAAGAGCGTGGTTGAGAGAGCAGAAGAGGGTGTTTTGAAATGGTTTGGGCACATGGAGAGAATGAGTGAGGAAAGATTGACCAAGAGGATATATGTGTCGGAGGTGGAGGGAACGAGGAGAAGTGGGAGACCAAATTGGAGGTGGAAAGATGGAGTGAAAAAGATTTTGTTTGATCGGGGCCTGAACATGCAGGAGGGTGAAAGGAGGGCAAGGAATAGAGTGAATTGAATCGATGTAATATACCGGGGTTGACGTGCTGTCAGTGGATTGAATCAGGGCATGTGAAGCGTCTGGGGTAAACCATGGAAAGCTGTGTAGGTATGTATATTTGCGTGTGTGGACGTATGTATATACATGTGTATGGGGGTGGGTTGGGCCATTTCTTTCGTCTGTTTCCTTGCACTACCTCGCAAACGCGGGAGACAGCGACAAAGCAAGAAAAAAAAAGAATATATATATATTTATATTTATTTATTTTGCTTTATCGCTGCCTCCCGCGTTAGCGAGGTAGCTCAAGGAAACAGACGAAAGAATGGCCCAACCTGCCCACATACACATGTATATACATACATGTCCACACACGCACAATATACATACCTATACATCTCAATGTACACATATATATACACACACAGACATATACATATATACACATGTACATAATTCATACTGTCTGCCTTTATTTGTTCCCATCACCACCTCGCCACACGTGGAATAACAACCCCCTCCCCCCTCATGTGTGTGAGGTAGCGCTAGGAAAAACACCAAAGGCCCCATTCGTTCACACTCAGTCTCTAGCTGTCATGCAATAATTCACAAAAACCACAGCTCCCTTTCCACATCCAGGCCCCACACACTTTCCATGGTTTACCCCAGACGCTTCACATGCCCTGGTTCAATCCATTGACAGCATGTCGACCCCGGTATACCACATCGTTCCAATTCACTCTATTCCTTGCACGCCTTTCACCCTCCTGCATGTTCAGGCCCCGATCACTCAAAATCTTTTTCACTCCATCTTTCCACCTCCAATTTGGTCTCCCACTCCTCCTCGTTCCTTACACCTCTGACACATATATCCTCTTGGTCAATCTTTCCCCACTCATTCTCTCCATGTGACCACACCATTTCAAAACACCCTCTTCTGCTCTCTCAACCACACTCTTTTTATTTCCACACATCTCTCTCACCCTTACATTACTTACTCGATCAAACCACCTCACACCACATATTGTCTCAAACATCTCATTTCCAGCACATCCACCCTCCTGCGCACAACTCTATCCATAGCCCACGCCTCGCAACCATACAACATTGTTGGAACCACTATTCCTTCAAACATACCCATTTTTGCTTTCCGAGATAATGTTCTCGACTTCCAAACATTCTTCAAGGCTCCCAGAATTTTCGCCCCCTCCCCCACCCTATGATTCACTTCCACTTCCATGGTTCCATCCACTCCCAGATATCTAAAACACTTCACTTCCTCCAGCTTTTCTCCGTTCAATCGTACCTCCCAATTGACTTGACCCTCAACCCTACTGTACCTAATAACCTTGCTCTTATTCACATTTACTCTTAACTTTCTTCTTTCACACACTTTGCCACCAGCGCTGTATCATCAGCGAACAACAACTGACTCACTTCCCAAGCTCTCTCAACCACAACAGACTGCATACTTGCCCCTCTTTCCAAACTCTTGCATTCACCTCCCTAACAACCCCATCCATAAACAAATTAAACAACCATGGAGACATCACACACCCCTGCAGCAAACCTACATTCACTGAGAACCAATCACTTTCCTCTCTTCCTACATGTACACATGCCGTACATCCTCAATAAAAACTTTTCACTGCTTCTAACAACTTGCCTCCCACACCATATGTTCTTAATACCTTCCACAGAGCATCTCTATCAACTCTATCATATGCCTTCTCCTGATCCATAAATGATACATACAAATCCATTTGTTTTTCTAAGTATTTCTCGCATACATTCTTCAAAGTAAACACCTGATCCACACTTCCTCTGCCACTTCTGAAACCACACTGCTCTTCCCCAATCTGATGCTCTGTACATGCCTTGACCCTCTCAATCAATACCCTCCCATATAATTTACCAGGAATACTCAACAAACATTTCTTTCTTTCATACTATTCGCCATTTCCCGCATTAGCGAGGTAGCGTTAAGAGCAGAGGACTGGGCCTTTGAGGGAATATCCTCATCTGGCCCCCTTCTCTGTTCCTCCTTTGGGAAAAAAAAAAAAACGAGGGGAGGATTTCCAGCCCCCCGCTCCCTTCCCTTTTAGTCGCCTTCTACGACATGCAGGGAATACATGGGAAGTATTCTTTCTCAGTCTTATCCCCTTTGCCTTTGTACAATGGCACTATGCAAGCATTCCGCCAATCCTCAGGCACCTCACCATGAATCATACATACATTAAATAACCTTACCAACCAGTCAACAATACAGTCACACCCTTTTTTTAATAAATTCCACTGCAATGCCATCCAAACCTGCTGCTTTTCCGGCTTTCATCTTCCGTAAAGCTTTTACTACCTCTTCTCTGTTTACCAAATCATTTTCCCTAACCCTCTCACTTTGCACACCACCTCGACCAAGACACCCCACATCTGACACTCTATCATCAAACACATTCAACAAACCTTCAAAATACTCACTCCATTTCCTTCTCACATCACCACTACTTGTTATCACCTCCCCATTAGCCCCCTTCACTGAAGTTCCCATTTGCTCCCTTCTCTTACGCACTTTATTTACCTCCTTCCAAAACATATTTCTATTCTCCCTGAAATTTAATGATACTCTCTCACCCCAACTCTTATTTGCCCTCTTTTTCACCTCTTGCACCTTTCTCTTGACCTCCTGCCTCTTTCTTTTATACCTCTCCCACTCATTTGCATTTTTTCCCTGCAAAAATCGTTCAAATGCCTCTCTCTTCTCTTTCACTAATAATCTTACTTCTTCATCCCACCACTCACTACCTTTTCTAATCAACTCACCTCCCACGCTTCTCATGCCACAAGAATCTTTTGCGCAAGCCATCACTGCTTCCCTAAATACATCCCATTCCTCCCCCACTCCCCTTACCTCCTTTTTTCTCACCTTTTTCCATTCTGTACTCAGTCTCTCCTGGTACTTCCTCACACAAGTCTCCTTCCCAAGCTCACTTACTCTCACCACTCTCTTCACCCCAACATTCTCTCTTCTTTTCTGAAAACCCCCACAAATCTTCACCTTTGCTTCCACAAGATAATGATCAGACATCCCCCAATTGCACCTCTCAGCACATTAACATCCAAAAGTCTCTCTTTCGTGCGTCTATTAATTAACACGCAATCCAATAGCGCTCTCTGGCCATCTCTCCTACTTACATACGTATACTTATGTATATCTCACTTTTTAAACCAGGTATTCCCAATCACCAGTCCTTTTTCAGCACATAAATCTACAAGCTCTTCACCATTTCCATTTACAGCACTGAACACTCCATGTATACCAATTATTCCCTCAACTGCCACATTACTCACCTTTGCATTCAAATCACCCATCACTATAACCCGGTCTTGTGCATCAAAACCACTAACACACTCATTCAGCTGCTCCCAAAACACTTGCCTCTCATGATCTTTCTTCTCATGCCCAGGTGCATATGCACCAATAATCACCCATCTCTGTCCATCAACTTTCAGTTTTACCCATATCAATCTAGAATTTACTTTCTTACACTCTATCACACACTCCCACAACTCCTGATTCAGGAGTAGTGCTACTCCTTCCCTTGCTCTTGTCCTCTCACTAACCCCTGACTTTACTCCCAAGACATTCCCAAACCACTCTTCCCCTTTACCCTTTAGCTTCGTTTCACTCAGAGCCAAAACATCCAGGTTCCTTTCCTCAAACATACTATCTATCTCTCCTTTTTTCTCATCTTGGTTACATCCACACATTTAGACACCCCAATATATATATATATATATATATATATATATATATATATATGTATATATATATATATATATATATATATATATTTTTTTTTTTTTTTTTTTTTTTTTTATACTTTGTCGCTGTCTCCCGCGTTTGCGAGGTAGCGCAAGGAAACAGACGAAAGAAATGGCCCAACCCCCCCCCATACACATGTACATACACACGTCCACACACGCAAATATACATACCTACACAGCTTTCCATGGTTTACCCCAGACGCTTCACATGCCTTGCTTCAATCCACTGACAGCACGTCAACCCCTGTATACCACATGACTCCAATTCACTCTATTTCTTGCCCTCCTTTCACCCTCCTGCATGTTCAGGCCCCGATCACACAAAACCTTTTTCACTCCATCTTTCCACCTCCAATTTGGTCTCCCTCTTCTCCTCGTTCCCTCCACCTCCGACACATATATCCTCTTGGTCAATCTCTCCTCACTCATTCTCTCCATGTGCCCAAACCATTTCAAAACACCCTCTTCTGCTCTCTCAACCACGCTCTTTTTATTTCCACACATCTCTCTTACCCTTACGTTACGTTACTTACTCGATCAAACCACCTCACACCACACATTGTCCTCAAACATCTCATTTCCAGCACATCCATCCTCCTGCGCACATCTCTATCCATAGCCCACGCCTCGCAACCATACAGCATTGTTGGAACCACTATTCCCTCAAACATACCCATTTTTGCTTTCCGAGATAATGTTCTCGACTTCCACACATTTTTCAAGGCTCCCAAAATTTTCGCCCCCTCCCCCACCCTATGATCCACTTCCGCTTCCATGGTTCCATCCGCTGACAGATCCACTCCCAGATATCTAAAACACTTCACTTCCTCCAGTTTTTCTCCATTCAAACTCACCTCCCAATTGACTTGACCCTCACCCCTACTGTACCTAATAACCTTGCTCTTATTCACATTTACTCTCAACTTTCTTCTTCCACACACTTTACCAAACTCAGTCACCAGCTTCTGCAGTTTCTCACATGAATCAGCCACCAGCGCTGTATCATCAGCGAACAACAATTGACTCACTTCCCAAGCTCTCTCATCCCCAACAGACTTCATACTTGCCCCTCTTTCCAGGACTCTTGCATTTACCTCCTTTACAACCCCATCCATAAACAAATTAAACAACCATGGAGACATCACACACCCCTATATATATATATATATCACACATATATATATATATATATATATATATATATGTATGTATATATATATATACATATTTTTTTTTTTTTTTTTTTTTGCCACTGTCTCCCGCGTTTGCGAGGTAGCGCAAGGAAACAGACGAAATAAATGGCCCAACCCACCCCCATACACATGTATATACATACGTCCACACACGCAAATATACATACCTACACAGCTTTCCATGGTTTACCCCAGATGCTTCACATGCCCTGATTCAATCCACTGACAGCACATCAACCCTGGTATACCACATCACTCCAATTCACTCTATTCCTTGCCCTCCTTTCACCCTCCTGCATGTTCAGGCCCCGATCACACAAAATCTCTTTCACTCCATCTTTCCACCTCCAATTTGGTCTCCTTCTTCTCCTCGTTCCCTCCACCTCCGACACATATATCCTCTTGGTCAATCTTTCCTCACTCATTCTCTACATGTGCCCAAACCATTTCAAAACACCCTCTTTTGGTCTCTCAACCACACTCTTTTTATTTCCACACATCTTTCTTACCCTTACGTTACATACTCGATCAAACCACCTCACACCACACATTGTCCTCAAACATCTCATTTCCAGCACATCCATCCTCCTGCGCACAACTCTATCCATAGCCCACGCCTCGCAACCATACAACATTGTTGGAACCACTATTCCTTCAAACATACCCATTTATGCTTTCCGAGATAATGTTCTCAACTTCCACACATTCTTCAAGGCTCCCAGAATTTTCGCCCCCTCCCCCACCCTATGATCCACTTCCGCTTCCATGGTTCCATCCGCTGCCAGATCCACTCCCAGATATCTAAAACACTTCACTACCTCCAGTTTTTCTCCATTCAAACTCACCTCCCAATATATGGGAATGTCTTGGGAGTAAAGTAAGGGGTTAGTGAGAGGACAAGAGCAAGGGAAGGAGTAGCAGTACTCCTGAAACAGGAGTTGTGGAAGTATGTGATAGAATGTAAGAAAGTAAATTCTCGATTAATATGGGTAAAACTGAAAGTTGATGGAGAGAGATGGGTGATTATTGGTGCATATGCACCTGGGCATGAGAAGAAAGATCATGAGAGGCAAGTGTTTTGGGAGCAGCTGAATGAGTGTGTTAGTGGTTTTGATGCATGAGACCGGGTTATAGTGTTGGGTGATTTGAATGCAAAGGTGAGTAATGTGGCAGTTGAGGGAATAATTGGTATACATGGGGTGTTCAGTGTTGTAAATGGAAATGGTGAAGAGCTTGTAGATTTATGTGCTGAAAAAGGACTGATGATTGGGAATACCTGGTTTAAAAAGCGAGATATACATAAGTATACTTATGTAAGTAGGAGAGATGGCCAGAGAGCGTTATTGGATTACGTGTTAATTGACAGGCGTGCGAAAGACAGACTTTTGGATGTTAATGTGCTGAGAGTTGCAACTGGAGGGATGTCTGATCATTATCTTGTGGAGGCTAAGGTGAAGATTTGTATGGGTTTTCAGAAAAGAAGAGTAAATGTTGGGGTGAAGAGGGTGGTGAGAGTAAGTGAGCTTGGGAAGGAGACTTGTGTGAGGAAGTACCAGGAGAGACTGAGTACAGAATGGAAAAAGGTGAGAACAATGGAAGTAAGGGGAGTGGGGGAGGAATGGGATGTATTTAGGGAATCAGTGATGGATTGCGCAAGAGATGCTTGTGGTATGAGAAGAGTGGGAGATGGGTTGATTAGAAAGGGTAGTGAGTGGTGGGATGAAGAAGTAAGAGTATTAGTGAAAGAGAAGAGAGAGGCTTTTGGACGATTTTTGCAGGGAAAAAATGCAATTGAGTGGGAGACGTATAAAAGAAAGAGACAGGAGGTCAAGAGAAAGGTGCAAGAGGTGAAAAAAAAGGGCAAATGAGAGTTAGGGTGAGAGAGTATCATTAAATTTTAGGGAGAATAAAAAGATGTTCTGGAAGGAGGTAAACAAAGTGCGTAAGACAAGGGACCAAATGGGAACTTCAGTGAAGGGCGCAAATGGGGAGGTGATAACAAGTAGTGGTGATGTGAAAAGGAGATGGAGTGAGTATTTTGAAGGTTTGTTGAATGTGTTTGATGATAGAGTGGCAGATATAGGGTGTTTTGGTCGAGGTGGTGTGCAAAGTGCGAGGGTTAGGGAAAATGATTTGGTAAACAGAGAAGAAGTAGTAAAAGCTTTGTGGAAGATGAAAGCCGGCAAGGCAGCAGGTTTGGATGGTATTGCAGTGGAATTTATTAAAAAAGGGGGTGACTGTATTATTGACTGGTTGGTAAGGTTATTTAATGTATGTATGACTCATGGTGAGGTGCCTGAGGATTGGCGGAATGCGTGCATAGTGCCATTGTACAAAGGCAAAGGGGATAAGAGTGAGTGCTCAAATTACAGAGGTATACGTTTGTTGAGTATTCCTGGCAAATTATATGGGAGGGTACTGATTGAGAGGGTGAAGGCATGTACAGAGCATCAGATTGGGGAAGAGCAGTGTGGTTTCAGAAGTGGTAGAGGGTGTGTGGATCAGGTGTTTGCTTTGAAGAATGTATGTGAGAAATACTTAGAAAAGCAAATGGATTTGTATGTAGCATTTATGGATCTGGAGAAGGCATATGATAGAGTTGATAGAGATGCTCTGTGGAAGGTATTAAGAATATATGGTGTGGGAGTGAATATATGTTAGAAGCAGTGAAAAGTTTTTATCGAGGATGTAAGGCATGTGTACGTGTAGGAAGAGAGGAAAGTGATTGGTTCTCAGTGAATGTAGGTTTGCGGCAGGGGTGTGTGATGTCTCCATGGTTGTTTAATTTGTTTATGGATGGGGTTGTTAGGGAGGTGAATGCAAGAGTTTTGGAAAGAGAGGCAAGTATGAAGTCTGTTGGGGATGAGAGAGCTTGGGAAGTGAGTCAGTTGTTGTTCGCTGATGATACAGCGCTGGTGGCTGATTCATGTGAGAAACTACAGAAGCTGGTGACTGAGTTTGGTAAAGTGTGTGAAAGAAGAAAGTTAAGAGTAAATGTGAATAAGAGCAAGGTTATTAGGTACAGTAGGGTTGAGGGTCAAGTCAACTGGGAGGTGAGTTTGAATGGAGAAAAACTGGAGGAAGCGAAGTGTTTTAGATATCTGGGAGTGGATCTGGCAGCGGATGGAACCATGGAAGCGGAAGTGGATCATAGGGTGGGGGAGGGGGCGAAAATTCTGGGAGCCTTGAAGAATGTTTGGAAGTCGAGAACATTATCTCGGAGAGCAGAAATGGGTATGTTTGAAGGAATAGTGGTTCCAACAATGTTGTATGGTTGCAAGGCGTGGACTATGGATAGAGTTGTGCGCAGGAGGATGGATGTGCTGGAAATGAGATGTTTGAGGACAATGTGTGGTGTGAGGTGGTTTGATCGAGTAAGTAACGTAAGGGTAAGAGAGATGTGTGGAAATAAAAAGAGCGTGGTTGAGAGAGCAGAGGAGGGTGTTTTGAATTGGTTTGGTCACATGGAGAGAATGAGTGAGGAAAGATTGACCAAGAGGATATATGTGTCGGTGGTGGAGGGAACGAGGAGAAGAGGGAGACCAAATTGGAGGTGGAAAGATGGAGTGAAAAAGATTTTGAGTGATCGGGGCCTGAACATGCAGGAGGGTGAAAGGAGGGCAAGGAATAGAGTGCGTTGGAGCGATGTGGTATACCGGGGTTGACGTGCTGTCAGTGGATTGAATCAGGGCATGTGAAGCGTCTGGGGTAAACCATGGAAAGCTGTGTAGGTATGTATATTTGCGTGTGTGGACGTATGATATACATGTGTATGGGGGTGGGTATGGGCCATTTCTTTCGTCTGTTTCCTTGCGCAACCTCGCAAACGCGGGAGACAGCGATAAAGAAAAAAAAAAATATTTTGTTTTCCCTCATACTATTCGCCATTTCCCGCGTTTGCGAGGTAGCGTTAACAAAAGAGGCCTGGGCCTTTGAGGGAATATCTTCACCTGGCCCTCTTCTCTGTTCCTTTTTTTAGATAATTAAAAGTAAAGGAGAAGGGAGGATTTCCAGCCCTCTGCTCCCTCACCTTTTAGTCGCCTTCTACAACACGCAGGGAATACTTGGGAAGTATTCTTTCTCCCCTATTCCCAAGGATATATATAATTTTTTTTTTTTTGCATTGTCGCTGTCTCCCGCGTTTGTGAGGTAGCGCAAGGAAACAGATGAAAGAAATGGCCCAACCCACCCCCATACACATGTATATACATACACGTCCACACACGCAAATATACATACATACACAGCTTTCCATGGTTTATCCCAGACGCTTCACATACCCTGATTCAATCCACTGACAGCACGTCAACCCCGGTATACCACATCGATCCAATGCACTCTATTCCTTGCCCTCCTTTCGTCCTCCTGCATGTTCAGGCCCCGATCACACAAAATCTTTTTCACTCCATCTTTCCACCTCCAATTTGGTCTCCCACTTCTCCTCGTTCCCTCCACCTCCGACACATATATCCTTTTGGTCAATCTTTCCTCACTCATTCTCTCCATGTGCCCAAACCATTTCAAAACACCCTCTTCTGCTCTCTCAACCACGCTCTTTTTATTTCCACACATCTCTCTTACCCTTACGTTACTTACTCAATCAAACCACCTCACACCACACATTGTCCTCAAACATCTCATTTCCAGCACATCCACCCTCCTGTGCACAACTCTATCCATAGCCCACGCCTCGCAACCATACAACATTGTTGGAACCACTATTCCTTCAAACATACCCATTTTTGCTTTCCGAGATAATGTTCTCGACTTCCACACATTCTTCAAGGCTCCCAGGATTTTCGCCCCCTCCCCCACCCTATGATCCACTTCCGCTTCCATAGTTCCATCCGCTGCCAGATCCACTCCCAGATATCTAAAACACTTTACTTCCTCCAGTTTTTCTCCATTCAAACTTACCTCCCAATTGACTTGACCCTCAACCCTACTGTACCTAATAACCTTGCTCTTATTCACATTTACTCTTAACTTTCTTCTTTCACACACTTTACCAAATTCAGTCACCAGCTTCTGCAGTTTCTCACATGAATCAGCCACCAGCGCTGTATCATCAGCAAACAACAACTGACTCACTTCCCAAGCTCTCTCATCCACAACAGACTTCATACTTGCCCCTATTTCCAAAACTCTTGCATTCACCTCCCTAACAACCCCATCCATAAACAAATTAAACAACCATGGAGACATCACACACCCCTGCCGCAAACCTACATTCATGAGAACCAATCACTTTCCTCTCTTCCTACACGTACAATGCCTTACATCCTCGATAAATACTTTTCACTACTTCTAACAACTTGCCTCCCACACCATATATTCTTAATACCTTCCACAGAGCATCTCTATCAACTCTATCATATGCCTTCTCCAGATCCATAAATGCTACATACAAATCCATTTGCTTTTCTAAGTATTTCTCACATACATTCTTCAAAGCAAACACCTGATCCACACATCCTCTACCACCTCTGAAACCACACTGCTCTTCCCCAATCTGATGCTCTGTACATGCCTTCACCCTCTCAATCAATACCCTCCCATATAATTTCCCAGGAGTACTCAACAAACTTATACCTCTGAAATTTGAGCACTCTCTCTTATCCCCTTTGCCTTTGTACAATGGCACTATGCACGCATTCCGGCAATCCTCAGGCACCTCACCCTGAGTCATACATACATTAAATAACCTTACCAACCAGTCAATAATACAGTCACCCCTTTTTTAATAAATTCCACTGCAATACCATCCAAACCTGCTGCCTTGCCGGCTTTCATCTTCCGCAAAGCTTTTACTACCTCTTCTCTGTTTACCAAATCATTTTCTCTAACCCAAGGATATATATATATATATATTTTTTTTTTTTTTCAAACTATTCGCCATTTCCCGTGTTAGCGAGGTAGCGTTAAGAACAGAGGACTGGGCCTTTGAGGGAACATCCTAACCTGGCCCCCTTCTCTGTTACTTCTTTTGGAAAAAAAAAAGAAAAAAAAAAAAAGATAGTATGAAAATATATATATATATATATATATATATATATATATATATATATATATATATATATATATATATATATATTATCATTATATTATTTTTAATTGCTTTGTCACTCTCTCCTGCGTTAGCGAGGTAGCTCAAGGAAACAGATCAGAGAATGGCCCAACCCACCCACATACACATGTATATACATTCCTATGAGTCCACGGGGAAAATGAAACACAAAAAGTTCCCAAGTGCACTTTCGTGTAATAATCACATCATCAGAGGAGACACAAGAGAGGAATATAACAGTCAGTTGATATACATCAAAGAGACAAAGCTAGGACGTCATTTGGTAAACATGTGAGTGTCCAAAACATACAATGAGCATTCGTAAACTTATCATTTTACAAATCTTATCAACAATGGCGTTACTCCAGTCAATACAATGATCATTGTTTTTATCATGATTAAACAAGGCATTTGATTCTTGTCCCGTTCTTATACTATATTTATGTTGCTTAAGTCTAACAGAAAGATCCTTACCAGTCTGACCAACATAAAATTTATCACAGTTTCCACAAGGAACTTTATAGATGCAACCAAGAGAATTTTCTGGTGTATTCCTGATTAAGATATTCTTTATAGTATTAATGTAGCTGCTAAAGGCAACATTTACATTAAAGGATTTAAGCAACATGAGAAGCAAAGTGAAAGTATTATTAAAAGGGAGAACTAAAAGATACTTGGTATCAATGGGAGGTTTGGGCTCAACTCTATAAAATGATTTCTTTGCTAACTTAAGGGATTTATCAATGAAAGATCTAGGGTACTTTAATTTAGATCCAATAGAATATATCTTCTCAAACTCATCATCAATAAACTCTGAACTGCAAATACGTAATGCCCTTAGGAACATAGATTGAAATGATGATAATTTAACTCTGTCATGTTGAGATGAGTAATAATGGATATATGAGCATACATAGCTGGGTTTTCTGTATATGCTAAACTTAAAGTTGTTTCCTTGTCTATGGATCATGATGTGATTATTACATGAAAGTGCACTTGGGAACTTTTCGTGTTTCATTTTCCCCGTGGACTCATAGGAATATCTTGATCACGCGCAAAATTGTGATCCTTTCCAACATGTATATACATATATATGTATATATACATTCTATTTTCTATTTTGCTTTGTCGCTGTCTCACGCATTTGCGAGGTAGCACAAGGAAACAGACGAAAGAAATGGCCCAACCCACCCCCATACACATGTATATGCATACACGTCCACACACGCAAATATACATACCTATACATCTCAATGTACACATATATATACACACACAAACATATACATATATAAAAATGTACATAATTCATACTGTCTGCCTTTATTTATTCCCTTCGCCACCTCGCGACACATGGAATAACATCCCCTTCCCCCCTCATGTGTGCTAGGTAGTGCTAGGAAAAGATGACAAAGGCCCCATTCGTTCACACTCAGTCTCTAGCTGTCATGTAATAATGCCCGAAACCACAGCTCCCTTTCCACATCCAGGCCCCACAGAACTTTCCATGGTTTACCCCAGATGCTTCACATGCCCTAATTCAATCCATTGACAGCACGTCGACCCAAATATACCACATCGATCCAATTCGCTCTATTCCTTGCCCGCCTTTCACCCTCCTGCATGTTCAGGCCCCGATCACTCAAAATATTTTTCACTCCATCTTTCCCCCTCCAATTTGGTCTCCCACTTCTCCTCGTTCCCTCCACCTCTGACACATATATCCTCTTGGTCAATCTTTCCTCACTCATTCTCTCCATGTGCCCAAAGCATTTCAAAACACCCTCTTCTGCTCTCTCAACCATGCTCTTTTTATTTCCACACATCTCTCTTACCCTTACGTTACTTACTCGATCAAACCACCTCACACCACATATTCTCCTCAAACATCTCATTTCCAGCACATCCACCCTCCTGCGCACAACTCTATCCATAGCCCAAGCCTTGCAACCATACAACATTGTTGGAACCACTATTCCTTCAAACATACCCATTTTTGCTTTCCGAGATAATGTTCTCGACTTCCACACATTCTTCAACGCTCCCAGGATTTTTGCCCCCTCCCCACCGTATGATTCACTTCCGCTTCCATGGTTCCATCCGCTGCCAGATCCACTCCCAGATATCTAAAACACTTTACTTCCTCCAGTTTTTCTCCATTCAAACTTACCTCCCAATTGATTTGACCCTCAACCCTACTGTACCTAATAACCTTGATCTTATTCACATTTACTCTCCAAACTCAGTCACCAGCTTCTGTAGTTTCTCACATGAATCAGCCACCAGCGCTCTATCATCAGCGAACAACAGCTGACTCACTTCCCAAGCTCTCTCATCCACAAAAGACTGCATACTTGCCCCTCTTTCCAAAACTCTTGCATTTACCTCCCTAACAACCCCATCCATAAACAAATTAAACAACCATGGAGACATCACACACCCCTGCCGCAAACCTACATTCACTGTGAACCAATCACTTTCCTCTCTTCCTACATATACACATGCCTTACATCCTCGATAAAAACTTTTCACTGCTTCTAACAACTTGCCTCCCACAACATATATTCTTAATACCTTCCCTGGGGATACGGGTGAAAGAATACTTCCCACGCATTCCTCGCGTGTCGTAGAAGGCGACTAGAGGGGACGGGAGCGGGGAGCCAGAAATCCTCCCCTCCTTGTATTTTTTTAACTTTCTAAAATGGGAAACAGAAGAAGGAGTCACGCGGGGAGTGCTCATCCTCCTCGAAGGCTCAGACTGGGGTGTCTAAATGTGTGTGGATGTAACCAAGATGCGAAAAAAGGAGAGATAGGTAGTATGTTTGAGGAAAGGAACCTGGATGTTTTGGCTCTGAGTGAAACGAAGCTCAAGGGTAAAGGGGAAGAGTGGTTTGGGAATGTCTTGGGAGTAAAGTCAGGGGTTAGTGAGAGGACAAGAGCAAGGGAAGGAGTAGCACTACTCCTGAAACAGGAGTTGTGGGAGTATGTGATAGAATGTAAGAAAGTAAATTCTTGATTAATATTTGTAAAACTGAAAGTTGATGGAGAGAGATGGGTGATTATTGGTGCATATGCACCTGGGCATGAGAAGAAAGATCATGAGAGGTAAGTGTTTTGGGAGCAGCTGAATGAGTGTGTTAGTGGTTTTGATGCACGAGACCGGGTTATAGTAATGGGTGATTTGAATGCAAAGGTGAGTAAAGTGGCAGTTGAGGGAATAATTGGTATACATGGGGTGTTCAGTGTTGTAAATGGAAATGGTGAAGAGCTTGTAGATTTATGTGCTGAAAAAGGACTGGTGATTGGGAATATCTGGTTTAAAAAGCGAGATATACTTAAGTATACGTATGTAAGTAGTAGAGATGGCCAGAGAGCGTTATTGGATTACGTGTTAATTGACAGGCGCGCGAAAGAGAGACTTTTGGATGTTAATGTGCTGAGAGGTGCAACTTGAGGGATGTCTGATCATTATCTTGTGGAGGCTAAGGTGAAGATTTGTATGGGTTTTCAGAAAAGAAGAGTGAATGTTGGGGTGAAGAGGGTGGTGAGAGTAAGTGAGCTTGGGAAGGAGACTTGTGTGAGGAAGTACCAGGAGAGACTGAGTACAGAATGGAAAAAGGTGAGAACAATGGAAGTAAGGGGAGTGGTGGAGGAATGGGATGTATTTAGGGAATCAGTGATGGATTGCGCAAAAGATGCTTGTGGCATGAGAAGAGTGGGAGGTGGGTTGATTAGAAAGGGTAGTGAGTGGGGGGATGAAGAAGTATGATTATTAGTGAAAGAGAAGAGAGAGGCATTTGGACGATTATTGCAGGGAAAAAATGCAATTGAGTGGGAGATGTATAAAAGAAAGAGACAGGATGTCAAGAGAAAGGTGCAAGAGGTAAAAAAAAAAGAGCAAATGAGAGTTGGGGTGAGAGAGTATCATTAAATTTTAGGGAGAATAAAAAGATGTTTTGGAAGGAGGTAAATAAAGTGCGTAAGACAAGGGAGCAAATGGGAACTTCAGTGAAGGGCGCAAATGGGGAGGTGATGACAAGTAGTGGTGATGTGAGAAGGAGATGGAGTGAGTATTTTGAAGGTTTGTTGAATGTGTTTGATGATAGAGTGGCAGATATAGGGCGTTTTGGTCGAGGTGGTGTGCAAAGTGAAAGGGTTAGGAAAAATGATTTGGTAAACAGAAAAGAAGTAGTAAAAGCTTTGCAGAAGATGAAAGCCGGCAAGGCAGCAGGTTTGGATGGTATTGCAGTGGAATTTATTAAAAAAGGGGGTGACTGTATTATTGACTGGTTGGTAATGTTATTTAATGTATGTATGACTCATGGTGAGGTGCCTGAGGATTGGCGGAATGCGTGCATAGTGCCATTGTACAAAGGCAAAGGGGATAAGAGTGAGTGCTCAAATTACAGAGGTATACGTTTGTTGAGTATTCCTGGTAAATTATATGGAAGGGTATTGATTGAGAGGGTGAAGGCATGTACAGAGCATCAGATTGGGGAAGAGCAGTGTGGTTTCAGAAGTGGTATAGGATGTGTGGATCAGGTGTTTGCTTTGAAGAATGTATGTGAGAAATACTTAAAAAAGCAAATGGATTTGTATGTAGCATTTATGGATCTGGAGAAGGCATTTGATAGAGTTGATAGAGATGCTCTGTGGAAGGTATTAAGAATATATGGTGTGGGAGGCAAGTTGTTAGAAGCAGTGAAAAGTTTTTATCGAGGATGTAAGGCATGTGTACGTGTAGGAAGAGAGGAAAGTGATTGGTTCTCAGTGAATGTAGGTTTGCGGCAGGGGTGTGTGATGTCTCCATGGTTGTTTAATTTGTTTATGGATGGGGTTGTTAGGGAGGTAAATGCAAGAGTTTTGGAAAGAGGGGCAAGTATGAAGTCTGTTGGGGATGAGAGAGCTTGGGAAGTGAGTCAGTTGTTGTTCGCTGATGATAGAGCACTGGTGGTTGATTTATGTGAGAAACTGCAGAAGCTGGTGACTGAGTTTGGTAAAGTGTGTGAATGAAGAAAGTTAAGAGTAAATGTGAATAAGGGCAAGGTTATTAGGTACAGTAGGGTTGAGGGTCAAGTCAATTGGGAGGCAAGTTTGAATGGAGAAAAACTGGAGGAAGTAAAGTGTTTTAGATATCTGGGAGTGGATCTGGCAGCGGATGGAACCATGGATGTGGAAGTGGATCATAGGATGGGGGAGGGGGCAAAAATCCTGGGAGCCTTGAAGAATGTGTGGAAGTCGAGAACATTATCTCGGAAAGCAAAAATGGGTATGTTTGAAGGAATAGTGGTTCCAACAATGTTGTATGGTTGCGAGGCGTGGGCTATGGACAGAGTTGTGCGCAGAAGGATGGATGTGCTGGAAATGAGATGTTTGAGGACAATGTGTGGTGTGAGGTGGTTTGATCGAGTAAGTAAAGTAAGGGTAAGAGAGATGTGTGGAAATAAAAAGAGCATGGTTGAGAGAGCAGAAGAGGGTGTTTTGAAATGGTTTGGGCACATGGAGAGAATGAGTGAGGAAAGATTGACCAAGAGGATATATGTGTCGGAGGTGGAGGGAACGAGGAGAAGTGGGAGACCAAATTGGAGGTGGAAAGATGGAGTGAAAAAGATTTTGTGTCATCGGGGCCTGAACATGCAGGAGGGTGAAAGGAGGGCAAGGAATAGAGTGAATTGGATCGATGTGGTATACCGGGGTTGACGTGCTGTCAGTGGATTGAATCAGGGCACGTGAAGCGTCTGGGGTAAACCATGGAAAGCTGTGTAGGTATGTATATTTGCGTGTGTGGACGTATGTATATACATGTGTATGGGAGTGGGTTGGGCCATTTCTTTCGTCTGTTTCCTTGTGCTACCTCACAAACGCGGGAGACAGCGGCAAAAAAAAAAAAAAAAACCTTCCACAGAGCATCTCTATCAACTCTATCATATGCCTTCTCCAGATCCATAATTGCTACATACAAATCCATTTGCTTTTCTAAGTATTTCTCACATACATTCTTCAAAGCAAACACCTGATCCACACATCCTCTACCACTTCTGAAACCACACTGCTCTTCCCCAATCTGATGCTCTGTACATGCCTTCACCCTCTCAATCAATTCCCTCCCTTATAATTTCCAAGGAATACTCAACAAACTTATACCTCTGTAATTTGAGCATTCACTTTTATCCCCTTTTCCCTTGTACAATGGCACTATGCAAGCATTCCGCTTTAAAGAATATATTTTATTATACTTTGTCGCTGTCTCCCACGTTAGTGAGGTAGCGCAAGGAAACAGACATAAGAAGGGTCCAACCCACCCACATACACATGTATATACATGCACGCCCACACACGCACATATACATACCCATACATTTCAACATATACTCACATATACATACATAGACATATACATATATACACATGAACATATTTAAACTTGCTGCCTTTATCCATTCCCGTTGCCACCTCACCACACATGAAATGGCACACCTCCTCCCCCCACACATGCATGAGGTAGCGCCAGGAAAGACAACAAGGCCACATTCGTTCACACTTAGTCTCTAGTTTTCATGTGTAATGCACTGAAAACACAGCTCCCTTTCCACATCCAGGCCCCACAGAACTTTCCATGGTTTACCCCAGAAGCTTCACATTCCCTGGTTCAATCCATTGACAGCACATTGACCGCGGTATACCACATCGCTCCAGTTCACTCTATTCCTTGCATGTCTTTCACCTCCCTATATGTTCAGGCCCCGATCACTCAAAATCTTTTTCACTCCATTCTTCCACCTCCAATTTGGTCTCCCACTTCTTGTTCCCTCCACCTCTGACACATATATCCTCTTTGTCAGTCTTTCCTCACTCATTCTCTCCATGTGACCAAACCATTTCAATACACCCTCTTCTGCTCTCTCAACCACACTCTTTTTATTACCACACATCTTTCTTACCCTTTCATTACTTACTCGATCAAACCACCTCATACCACATATTGTGCTCAAATATCTCATTTCCAACACATCTTCCCTCCTCCACACAATCCTATCTATAGCCCAGGCCTCGCAACCGTATAACATTGTTGGAGCCTCTATTCCTTCAAAAATACCCATTTTTTTCTGAGATAGCATTCTGGCCTTCCTCACATTTTTCACCGCTCCCAGAACCTTTGCCCCCTTCCCCACCCTGTGACTCACTTCCGCTTCCATGGTTTCATCTGCTGCTAAATCCACTCTCAGATATCTAAAACACTTCACTTCTTCCAGTTTTTCTCCATTCAAACTTACCTCCCAATTGACTTGTCCATCAACCCTATAGAACCTAATAACCTTGCTCTTATTCACATTTACTCTCAGCTTTCTTCTTTCACACACTTTACCAAACTCAGTCACCAGTTTCTGCAGTTTCTCACCCGAATCAGCCTCTGGCGCTGTATCATCAGCGAACAACAACCAACTCACTTCCCAAGCCCTCTCATCTCATCCACAACAGACTGCATATTTGCCCTTCTCTCCAAAACTCCTGCATTCACCTCCATAAGAACCCCATACTTAACAAATTAAACAATCATGGAGACATCACGCACCCCTTCCACAAAAATTAAACAACCGTGGAGACATCACGCACCCCTGCTGTAAACTGACATTCACTGGGAACCAGTCGCTTTCCTCTCTTCCTACTTGTACACATGCCTTACACCTTGATAAAACTTTTCACTGCTTATAGCATCTTACCTCCCACACCATATACTCTTAACACCTTCCACAGAGCATCTCTGTCAATTCTGTCATATGGTTTCTCCAGATCCATAAATGCTACATACAAATCCATTTGTTTTTCTAAGTATTTCCCACATACATTCTTCAAAGCAAACACCTGATCCATACATCCTCTACCAGTTCTGAAACCACACTACTCTTCCCAATCTGATGCTCTGTACATGCCTTCACCCTCTCAATCAATACCCTTCCATATAATTTCCCAGGAATACTCAAGAAACTTTTACCTCTGTAATTTGAACACACCTTTATCCTCTTTGCACTATGCATGCATTCCACCAATCCTCAGGCACCTCACCATGAACCATACATACATTGAATATTCTCACCAACCAGTCAACAACACAGTCACCCCCTTTCTAATAAATTCCACTGTGATAACATCCAAACCTGCCACCTTGCCGGCTTTCATCTTCCACAAAGCTCTCACTACCTCTTCTCTGTTTACCAAACCATTCTCCCAGACCCTCTCACTTCGCACACCACCTCGACCATAACATCCTATATCTGCCACTCTATCATCAAACACATTCAACAAACCTTCAAAATACTCACTCCATCTCCTTATCACTTCACCACAACTTGTTGTTACCTCCCCATTTTGCCTCCTTCACCGATATTCCCATTTGTTCTTTTTTCTTACGCACTTTATAACCTCCTTCCAAACATCTTTTTATTCCCCTTAAAATTTAATGATACTCTCTCACCCCAACTCTCATTTGCCCTTTTTTTTTTTACCTCTTGCACCTTTCTCTTGACCTCCTGACTCTTTCTTTTATACATCTCCCAGTCATTTGCACTATTTCCCTGCAAAAATCATCCACATGCCTCTCTCTTCTCTTTCACTAACAATCTTTCTTCTTCATCCCACCACTCACTACTCTTTCTAATCTGCCCACCTCCCACCTTTCTCATGCCACAGGCATCTTTTGCACAAGCCATCACTGCTTCCCTAAATACATCCCATTCCTCCCCCACTCCCCTTACGTCATTTGCTCTCACCTTTTTCCATTCTGCACTGAAAATTTGGTAATTCCTCACACAAGTCTCCTTTCCAAGCTCACTTACTCTCACCACTCTCTTCTTCCCAACATTCTCTCTTCTTTTCTAAAAACCTGTACAAATCTTCACCTTCGCCTCCAAAAGATAATGATTAGACATCCCTCCAGTTGCCCCTCTCAGCACATTAACATCCTAAAGTCTCTCTCTCACACGCCTATCGGTCAACACAGGATCCAATAACGCTCTTTGGCCATCTCTCCTACTTACATACATATGCTTATTTATATCTCTTTTTAAAGAATGTTTATGAGAAGTACTTTGGAAAACAGATTTATCTGTATGTCATATATGGATCTGGAAAAAGCATAGAGATACTCTATGGAAGGTCTTACAAATATATGGTGTTGGAGGAAAGCTGCTAAAAGCAATGAAAAGTTTTTATCAAGGGTGTAAGGCATTTGCTTGAATAGGAAAAGAATAGAGTGATTGGTACCATGAGAAGATTGGTCTGCAGCAGGATTGTGTGATGTCACCATGGCTGATTAATCAGGTTTTGGTTGAGGTGGTGAGAGAGGTAAATGCAATAGTGTTGGAGAGAGAGATGTGTATGCAGTTTGTAGGGGTGAAGGAAGCCTGGAAAGTAACTCAGTTGTTTTTGCTGATGACACTGCAGTGGTGGCATATTTGACAGAGATACTGCAGAAGTTAGTGATTGAGTTTGGGAAAATGTATGAAAGGAAGAAGATGAGAGTAAATGTGAATGAAAGCTAGGTTACTAGGTTTAACAAGATAGAGGGACAGGTCAGGTGGGATGTGAGTTTGAATAGAGAAAATTTAGAGGAAATGAAGCATTTTGAATGCCTGGGAGTGGACATGGCAGGTAATGAAACCATGGAAGTGGGAGTGAGTCATGGAATGATTGACAGGCCGAAGGTTTAAGGTGCAATGAAGAATGTGTGGAAGGAGAATTTATTATCTGGGGGAGCAAAAAAGTTGTTTGAAGGTATAGTAGTTCCAACAATGTTGTATGGTTGCAAGGCATGGGCTGTAGATGAGGATGTGTGGAGGAGGGTGAATGTGTTGAAAATGAAATGTTTTAGGACTTTATGTGAAGTGAGATGGTTTGATTAAGTAAATAATGAAAGGATAAGAGAGATTTGGTAATAAAAAGAATGTGGCTGAGAGAGCTGAAGAAGGTGTAGTGAAATGGGTTGGACATATGGAGAGAATGAGTGGCATGTTGACATAGAGGATATATGTGTCAGAGTGGAGGGGACAAGAAATGGGAGACCAAATTGAAGATGGAAGGATGGAGAGAAAAAGATTTTGTATGATGGGGTCTGAACATGTAGGAGGGTGAAAGGCATGCATGGGATAAAGTGAATTGGAATGATATGGCATACAGAGGTCGACATGCTGTCAATAGACTAAAACAGGGCATGTGAAACAGCCTGGGGGAACCATGAAAAGGTCTGTGGAGCCTTGGTGTAGATACTGGATGGTAGTTTTGGGACATTGCATATGACAGGTGGAGAATGGATGTGAGCAGTTTTGGCCATTTGTTATCTATTTCTGTCACTACTGCACCTATGCAGCAAAAGGCAGACAAATACGTATTCTGCCAGTCTTTAGGTGTCTTGTCATGATCTATACATGTACTGAAAAACTTAGTTCATCAGTGAACAACACAGTCACCCCCTCCTCCTTTTTTTTTTAATTCAGTGCCACACCATCCAGTCAAGCTACCTTGCCATATTTCATCTTACACATGCTTCCATTACCTCTTCTTTCTTCACCAAACCACTCCACAACTCTCTCACTTTGCATGCCTTCTCAATCCAAGCATCATACATCTGCCACCTGTCGTCAAACAACATTCAACAATCTTTCAGAATACTCACTATATCTCTTACTCACCTCATCATTACCTGTGGCCACTTCCCCATTTGCTCCCTTTGTGATGTTCCCATAGTTATATATAAATATAGTAAGATTTACTTACATTTGGGGTGAGCTTTCCAGAGGAATAAATGTTCAGGTGGTGACTCTGCCAGCCACATAATGTATCCCTCCTTTGCTGTAATAAGTACACATTTCACTGTATTATGATTTCCAATGTATGTTTCATTAGTTATATATCTTTATGTTAATTATGTACATAAATGTGTGTGCATCATTGATATACATTTTCCTCTGCTGCCTTGGCATACAAACTATCCTCCTCAGCATCTTGATGGGTACTGACCGGCCAGGGTGAAGAAATATGTGCAAAGAAAATTAGAACATTGACCTATTATTCCCCTAATTAGGAGCCAGGGATTTTTAAGAGCCCATGACTGGAACTTCCAAAGATGAACCATACAGCACATCAGCAGTCATTGGGTTGAACATTGGTGTAAATTATATTGTGCATTACCTAGATGTACAAAAGACACACATAAGTATAAAGGGTTTTATTTGAATCCATTTACATGAATGGTTAGGCCACTGTATTATATGTCTGTATCAACTTTTTTTTAATATTTTGCCTTGATGGCAAATATATTAATTTATAAGAATCAGATATGGTTTCAGTTTCTCTCCAGGTTCAATCTTTCCTGTGAGCTCTGAGAGTCTCTGAGATCCTTGGAGATTAGAAACCCATAACCTTCTTCTTCTAGTGAGGTGTATGCCTGTCAACTCTAGCTGACCACCTTTTGTAGTTGCATCCTCCTCCTCCTGCTTGGTCAGGGTACCATCTGCCAGTCAGCATGTCATCATCCTACCAGCTGACCCTCCAGTCACATTGGTCACCTCACATTTTACTTTGGCAAACATCATATGTTGGTTATGTGCTGCAGACATACATCTCATTTTGTTTGAGTCACCTCACATTTTACTTTGGCAAACATCATATGTTGGTTATGTGCTGCAGACATACATCTCATTTTGTTTGAAGATATTGAATGAGAATCTGGTGTGGATGAGGGAAAGTTTGCAAATGCTCTACCCTCTATATACAAATGGAAAAAAAATCACAGGACATCACTTCTATCATAGGCTCTCACAAAAGCTCAGAAATGGGAAGTGCTTTTTGGGAGAACCATTAAGCATAGTTTATATATCTTGACACAGCCATAGAGTGAGATTCCAGTGTGGAAATATACACTAAAAGCAAAGACCAGGAAATTTAAACCACATACATGAGCTCAGATGGAGATGCTGATTTAGGTATGGAAGGAGACAGAGAAAGTGAAAGCTAGGAAACAGCGATCATGGACATGATAACAGAAAGAGACAGAGACACTATTTTAGGTATAAAAGGAGAGGGAGAAAGTGGAGGCCAGGAAACCTCTGACACAGATGTGGGTGCACAAGGAGACAGGGATGCTGACTCAGGTACAGAAGGTGTGGGGAGGAAGAAAATAGAAGCCAGGAAACTATCACAGGGCTGGCTGCAGATGCAGAGAGTGTGAGATATGATGCAGCAAATAAAACAACAAATTTGAGAATAGACAAAATATGTAGATACTGCATAGAAGGAAATTACATGTATGGCAAGTCTTTTAGTATGGTGAAGGATGCAGATTCCACCATTCAAAACAGTGCAAGTCATTTCTAGAGATTAGGCAGTTTGAATGACTACTGTGAGAACCATCACTTTAGTTTGTACACTGGCTCCATGGAGTGCATACATTTTTTTCCACAGCTTCACTCAAGAGCTACTGTTTTCCAGGTGGTACTTGAGTCATTGACAGTTGTTTTCAGAGTACTGCCAAGGAAGAAAGGTCAGAGAGGCCAATTTGACATTAGTAGTGATGCTGATATGGTGGAAGAAGGTACATTGGAGGAGAATCTGATTTTGTCTAATAAGTGATATTGAAAATGATAGTGCTCCATTTGAACTTATCAAAAATAAAAGGAAGCTACATAAGTCAGTTGGACTTGGTAGGAGACATGTGGACAACAAATTGAAAATGACTAATGGAAGAAACAGCTGCATCAACAGGAGTGATGACAGTCATGATAAGGAAAGATCTGGTTATATTTTTGCAAGGAAACTTCTTTACTTCCCAAAGTTGGTTGAAATGAGTTTTCAAGAGAAGGTATAGTGGGCAGGGAGAATGGCTAAATTGCCTCAGGAATATGAAGTACTTTTCATGGAAGATAGGCACAGGTCTTACATAACTTTGTGTCTGAATATCTATCTTGTAAGGTTTTGAAAATGTTATGTTGGAAGTGCCAAAAGATGCAGAGAAGTTTACAAAGATGATTTTGTTTAATTTTCCCACATGTTTGGATCCTGATGATGTGTTAACTGATGATATGCTTGCATGGGCTAAACGACATGAGTTTTGGGTTGATGGGACCTTGAGCCTATACTACTGGCCTAAATTAAAGGAACAGTTCCAAAGGGGAATTTTGTTAAATGCTTAAGAAATTAAGATATGGCTGTTTATAAAGAGAATCCTGTTTTGTGTCGTGGTGTATGAATTCTACAGTG
Organism: Panulirus ornatus; assembly: GCF_036320965.1. Classification (NCBI taxonomy): domain Eukaryota; kingdom Metazoa; phylum Arthropoda; class Malacostraca; order Decapoda; family Palinuridae; genus Panulirus; species Panulirus ornatus. The sequence continues at coordinate 41,687,988 of NC_092224.1, forward strand.
GCTGCTGGTGTTGCTATTGCAGAAAAACATGATCCTAAAGAATGTTCTGACAAAAATAGTCAAGGTTTTGCCAGAATGCTGCAACTGTGATGTTTATAATGCCAATTCATGGGCTGCAATTTGGGCATTTTAAGCTAAAAAGTATAGTGATAGCTTATGTAAACATGAGTAATGAAGTAGATAAATATTTTAATGGTGATTTTAAGCATTGATAATGTGTGGGAATGAAGGGAAAAGAAAGATTAAAACAAGCCACTGCAGCTACAGTTTGTTGCAGTGCAAATGCAACATGTTAATGAGGAATGGAATTGTGGGATTATCTCTGAATTGTGTGAAAGTGCTGAACTTATAAGAGATCTTCACAAAGAAATTAAAGGTCTTAAACAGGTGATTCTAGAAGTACAGAGGTATGTAAAAGGTTTTTGTTCCTGAATGGGGTGGTTGGTAAAGAGAGGGCTATAGTTAACTATGATAATGAATCTATTAGGCAAAAGTTGGTGTGTGTCAATGCTTTACCCCTCTGGCAGGATGAAAATTTGAAAAGAAACTGTGTTTCGTATTATATGTTTAGTATTTTATATTCTGTTGTTGATTACATGCCCTAAAGAAGAATTAAAGAAAATCACTTGTTTCAGTGAGGTATATCAGGGAGAAAATTATTTCTAATGGAGCCCAGTAGTCATGGAAATCAACAGTTTACAGAAGAGGTCCACATATGTTCATGCCTATTTTTTATTTATTTTTATTACACTTTGTCGCTGTCTCCTGCGTCAGCGAGGTAGTGCAAGGAAACAGACGAAAGAATGGCCCAACGTACCCATATACACATACACTTGTGCGTGTGTGGACATGTGTTCACACATGCACATATACATACCTATACATTTCAACGTATACATATATATATACATACACAGACATATACATATATACACATGTACATAATTCATACTTGCTGCCTTCATTCATTCTCGTTGCCACCCCACCACACACCAAATTACAACCCCACCCCCCGCATGCGGTCGAGGTAGCACGAGGAAAAGACAACAAAGGCCACATTCATTCACACTCAGTATAGCTGTCATGTATAATGCACCGAAACTGCAGGTCCATTTCCACATCCAGGCCCCACAAAATTTTCCATGGTTCACCCCAGACGCTTCACATGCCCTGGTTCAATCCATTGACAGCTCGTCGACCCCGGAATACCACATTGTTCCAATTCACCCTATTCCTTGCATGCCTTTCACCCTCCTGCATGTTCAAGCCCCGATCGCTCAAAATCTTTTTCACTCCATTTTTCCATCTCCAATTTGGTCTCCCACTACGTCTCATTCCCTCCACCTCTGACACATTTATCCTCTTTGTCAATCTTTCCTCACTCATTCTCTCCATGTGACCAAACCATTTCAAAACACCCTCTTCTGCTTTCTCAACCACACACTTTTTATCACCACACGTCTCTCTTACCCTTTCATTACTTACTCGATCAAACCACCTCACACCGTATATTGTCCTCAAGCATCTCATTTCCAGCACATCCACCCTCTTCCGCACAGCTCTGTGTATAGCCCACGACCATATAACATTGTTGGAACCACTATTCCTTCAAACATACCCATATTTGCTTTCCGAGATAATGTTCTCGCCTTCCACAATTTCTCAACGCTCCAAGACTTTCACCCCTCCCCCACTCTGTGACTCACTTCTGCTTCCATAGTTCCATCTGCTGCCAAATCCACTCCCAGATATCTAACACACTTCATTTCCTCCAGTTTTTCTCCATTCAAACTTACTTTCCAGTTGACTTGTCCCTCAACCCTACTGTACCTAATAACCTTGCTCTTATTCACATTTACTCTCAGCTTTCTTCTTTCACACACTTTGCAAAACTCAGTCACCAGCTTCTGCAGTTTCTCACCCAAATCAACCACCGGCGTTGTACTATCAGTGAACAACAACTGACTCACTTCCCAAGCTCTCATCCACAACAGACTGCATACTTGCCCCTCTCTCCAAAACTTGTGCATTCACCTCCCTAACAACCCCATCTATTAACTAATAAATTAGATAACCATGGAGACATCATGCATCCCTGCCGCAAACCGACATTCACTGACAACTAATCACTTTCCTCTCTTCCTACTCATACACATGCCTTACATCCTCGATAAAAACTTTTCACTGCTTCTAGCAACTTGCCTCCCACACCATATATTCTTGATACCTTCCACAGAGCATCTCTATCAACTGTACCATATGCCTTCTCCAGATCCATAAATGCTACATACAAATCCATTTGCTTTTCTAAGTATTTCTCACATACATTCTTCAAAGCAAACACCTGATCCACACATCCTCTACCACTTCTGAAACCACACTGCTCTTCCCCAATCTGATGCTCTGTACATGCTTTCACCCTGTCAATCAATACCCTCCCATACAATTTCCCAAGAATACTCAACAAACTTATACCTCTGTAGTTTGAGCACTCACCTTTATCCCCTATGCCTTTGTACAGTGGCACTATGCATGCATTCCACCAATCCTTGGCACCTCACCATAAGTCATACATACATTAAATATCCTTACCAACCAGTCAGTAACACAGTCACCCCCTTTTTCAATAAATTCCAGTGCAGTACCATCCAAACCCGCTGCCTTGCCGGCTTTCATCTTCCGCAATGCTTTTACTACCTCTTCTCTGTTTACCGAGTCATTCTCCCTAACCCTCTCGCTTCGCACACCACCTCGACCAAAACACCCTATATCTGCCACTCTATCATCTAACACATTCAACAAACCTTAAAAATACTCACTCCATCTCCATTTCACATCACCACTACTTGTTATTACCTCCCCATTAGCCCCCTTCACTGATGTTCCAATCTGTTCTCTTGTCCTACGCACTTTATTTACCTCCTTCGAAAACATCTTTTTATTCTCCCTAAAATTTAATTGATCTGCAGGAGGTTGGTGTTAATGCTGCATCTCAGCAGTTAAATAGTAACACTAGAGTATAGTATAGTAATACTAGAGGGTTAATCACACGTTAAAATAGCATACTGGCCAGTTTGTAATTTGTTCATTGTGAAGTTGGTACAGAATATTTGTGTTCAAACATTCATGTGGGTATGGAGCAAATTGCATTCTTAATGTGTATGTATATGCAAATGACTTAGCACTTGAAAATCTGCCAGATTCTATCTTGTCAGATTACTGTTTGTTGGTTGATGATCTAAATTCAAGGCATAAGAATCTTTTAGAGTAAAGGTACTCTAAATATGAATGGAAGTATATTGTATAGAATTTTAGTCAATTGACTGCTTAAGAATTCTGCAGGATGAAGAACTGAGACATATGAGGGGGGGAAACTAGACTGTATACCATTCTTTTTAATAATGAAGAAATTAAGCAAGTACTGTTAATTTATCTGAGATATAAAGTGATCTCTTTGCTCTAAAGTTAAATATAATCAAGTTTAAGATGAAAATTGTAAATAACAGAAAAAGGTGTGTTGAAAGGTCCGCAAATCAAGTTTATAATGGAAGTTAATGAATGATATGAGTAGGGGTTGAAACTAAGTGTCAGAATAGAACATGTATAAGGATGAAAATGTGACTAGGAGAGATGGTCAAAGGACATTAGTAGATTACTTGTCAGTTGATGGTCATGTAAAAGAGAGACTTTTGGATGTTAATGTGCTGAGAGGGACAGTTGGTGTGATGTCTGATCACTATCTTGTGGAGGCAAAGGTGAAGATTTGTAGAGGTTTTCAAAAAAGAAGAGAAAATATCAGGGAGAAGAGAGTGGTGAGAGTTAGCGAGCTTGGAAAGGAGACTTGCGTGAGGAAGTACCAGGAGATATTAAGTGTGGTTATGAGAGAAGTGGTAGTGAAAGCTTTGTGGAAGATTAAATATAGAAAGGTGGCAGGTTTGGATGGTATTGCATTTGAATTTATTAAGAAAGGGGGTGACTGTGTTGTTGATTGTTTGGCAAGGATATTCATTGTATGTATCGATCATGGTGAAGTGCCTGAGGATTGGCAGAATACATGCATAGTGCCATTGTACAAAGGCAGAGGGGATAAAGGCGAGTGTTCAAAGTACAGAGGCATGTTTGTTGAGTATTCCTGGGAAATTGTATGGGAGGTTATTTATTAAGCATCAGATTGGGGAGGAGCAGTGTGGTTTCATAAGTGGTAGAGGATGTGTGGATCAGGTGTTTGTTTTGAAGAATGTATGTGAGAAATACTTAGAAAAACAGATGAACTTGTATGTAGCATTAATGGATCTGGAGAAGGCTTATGATAGAGTAGATAGAGATGCTCTGTGGAAGGTACTAAGAATATATGTTGTGGGAGGCAAGTTGTTAGAAGCAGTGAAAAGTTTTTATCGAGGATGTAAGGCATGTGTACATGTAGGAAGAGCGGAAAGTGATTGGTTCTCAGTGAATGTAGGTTTGCGGCAGGGGTGTGTGATGTCTCCATGGTTGTTTAATTTCTTTATGGATCGGGTTGTTAGGGAGGTGAATGCAAGAGTTTTGGAAAGAGGGGCAAGTATGAAGTAAGTTGGGGATGAGAGAACTTGGGAAGTGAGTCAGTTGTTGTTCGCTGATGATACAGCGCTGGTGGTTGATTCATGTGAGAAACTGCAGAAGCTGGTGACTGAGTTTGGTAAAGTGTGTGAAAGAAGAAAGTTGAGAATAAATGTGAATAAGAGCAAGGTTATTAGGTACAGTAGGGTTGAGGGTCAAGTCAATTGGGAGGTAAATTTGAATGGAGAAAAACTGGAGGAAGTAAAGTGTTTTAGATATCTAGGAGTGGATCTGGCAGTGGATGGAACCATGGAAGCGGAAGTGAATCATAGGGTGGGGGAGGCGGCAAAAATCCTGGGAGCCTTGAAGAATGTGTGGAAGTCGAGAACATTATCTCGGAAAACAAAAATGGGTATGTTTGAAGGAATAGTGGTTCCAACAATGTTGTATGGTTGCAAGGTCTGGGCTATGGATAGGGTTGTGCGTAGGAGGGTGGATGTGCTGGAAATGAGATGTTTGAGGACAGTATGTGGTGTGAGGTGGTTTGATCGAGTAAGTAATGTAAGGGTAAGAGAGGTGTGTGGAAATAAGAAGAGCGTGGTTGAGAGAGCAGAAGAGAGTGTTTTGAAATGGTTTGGGCACATGGGGAGAATGAGAGAGGAAAGATTGACCAAGAGGATATATGTGTCGGAAGTGGAGGGAACGAGGAGAAGTGGGAGACCAAATTGGAGGTGGAAAGATGGAGTGAAAAAGATTTTGAGTGATCTGGGCCTGAACATGCAGGAGGATGAAAGGCATGCAAGGAATAGAGTGAATTGGATCGATGTGGTATAATGGGGTAGACATGCTGTCAATGGATTGAATCAGGGCATGTGAAGCATCTGGGGTAAACCATGGAAAGTTCGGTGGGGCCTGGATGTGGAAAGGGAGCTGTAGTTTCGGGCATTATTACATGACAGCTAGAGACTGAGTGTGAATGAATGGGGCCTTTGTTGTCTTTTCCTAGCGCTACCTCGCACACATGAGCGGGGAGGGGGATGTTATTCCATGTGTGGCGAGGTGGCGATGGGAATGAATAAAGCCAGTGTGAATTGTGTTCATGTGTTTATATGTATGTGTTTGTGTGTGTATATATATGTGTACATTGAGATGTATAGGTATGTATATTTGCGTGTGTGGACGTGTCTGTATATATATGTGCATGGGGGTGGGTTGGGCCATTTCATTCGTCTGTTTTCTTGCGCTACCTCGCAAACGCTGGAGACCGCGACAAAGCAAAATAAAATAAAAAAACAATTCATACTGTCTGCCTTTATTTAATCCCATCGCCACCCCGCCACACATGGAATAAGTACCCCCTCCCCCCTCATGTGTGCGAGGTAACACTAGGAAAAGACCACAAAGACCCTATTCGTTCACACTCACTCTCTAGCTGTCATGCAATAATGCCCGAAACCACAGCTCCCTTTCCACATCCAGGCCCCACAGAACTTTCCATGGTTTACCCCAGACGCTTCACATGCCCTGGTTCAATCCATTGACAGCAGGTCAACCCCGATATACCACATCGTTCCAATTCACTCTATTCCTTCCACGCCTTTCACCCTCCTGCATGTTCAGGCCCCGATCACTCAAAATCTTTTTCACTCCATCTTTCCACCTCCAATTTGGTATCCCACTTCTCCTCGTTCCCTCCACCTTTGACTCATATAACCTCTTGGTCAATCTTTCCCACTCATTCTCTCCATGTGACCAACCATTTCAAAACCCTTATCTGCTCTCTCAACCACACTCTATTTATTTCCACACATCTCTCTTATCCTTACATTACTAACTCGATCAAACCACCTCACACCACATCTCATTTCCAGCACATCCACCCTCCTGCGCACAACTCTATCCATAGCCCACGCCTCGCAACCATACAACATTGTTGGAACCACTATTCCTTCAAACATACCCATTTTTGCTTTCCAAGGTAATATTCTCGACTTCCACACATTCTTCAAGGCTCCCAGGATTTTCGCCCCCTCCCCCACCCTATGATTCACTTCCGCTTCCATGGTTCCATCCGCTGCCAGATCCACTCCCAGATATCTAAAACACTTTACTTCCTCCAGTTTTTCTCCATTCAAACTTACATCCTAATTGACTTGGTCCTCAACCCTACTGTACCTAATAACCTTGCTCTTATTCACATTTTACTCTTAACTTTCTTCTTTCACACACTTTACCAAACTCAATCACCAGCTTCTGCAGTTTCTCACATGAATCAACCACCAGCGCTGTATCATCAGCGAACAACAAATGACTCACTTCCCAAGCTGTCTCATCCCCAACAGACTTCATACTTGCCCCTCTTTCCAAAACTCTTGCATTCACCTCCCTAACAACCCCATCTATAAACAAATTAAACAACCATGGAGACATCACACGCCCTTGCCGCAAACCTACATTCACTGAGAACCAATCACTTTCCTCTCTTCCTACACGTACACATGCCTTACATCCTCGATAAAAACATTTCACTGCTTCTAACAGCTTGCCCCCACACCATATATTCTTAATACCTTCCACAGAGCATCTCTGTCGACTCTATCATATACCTTCTCCAGATCCATAAATGCTACATACAAATCCATTTGCTTTTCTAAGTATTTCTCACATGCATTCTTCAAAGGAAACACCTGATCCACACATCCTCTACCACTTCTGAAACCACACTGCTCTTCCCCAATCTGATGCTCTGTACATGCCTTCACCCTCTCAATCAATACCCTCTCATACAATTTACCAGGAATACTCAACAAACTTATACCTCTGTAATTTGAGCACTCTCTCTTATCCCCTCTGCCTTTGTACAATGGCACTATGCAAGCATTCCACCAATCCTCAGGCACCTCACCATGAGTCATACATACATTAACTAACCTTACCAACCAGTCAACAATACAGTCACCCCCTTTTTCAATAAATTCCACTGCAATACCATCCAAACCTGCTGCCTTGCCGGCTTTCATCTTCCGCAAAGCTTTTACTACCTCTTCTTTGTTTACCAAATCATTTTCCTTAACCCTCTCACTTTGCACACCACCTCGACCAAAAGACCCTATATCTGGCACTCTATCATCAAACACATTCAACAAACCTTCAAAATACTCACTCCATCTCCTTCTCACATCACCACTACTTGCTATCACCTCCCCATTTGTCCCCTTCCCTGAAGGTCCCATTTGCTCCCTTGTCTTACGCACTTTTTTTATCTCCTTCCAAAACATCTTTTTATTCTTCCTGACATTTAATGATACTCTCTCACCCTAACTCTCATTTGCCCTCTTTTTCACCTCTTGCACCTTTCTCTTGACCTCCTGCCTCTTTCTTTTATACATCTTCCACTCATTTGCATTTTTTCCCTGCAAAAATCGTCCAAATGCCATTCTCTTCTCTTTCACTAATAATCTTACTTCTTCATCCCACCACTCACTACCCTTTCTAAAAAACCCACCTCCCACGCTTCTCATGCCTCAACCATCTTTTGCGCAAGCCATCACTGCTTCCCTAAATACATCCCATTCCTCCCCAACTCCCCTTACCTCCTTTGTTCTCACCTTTTTCCATTCTGTACTCAGTCTCTCCTGGTACTTCCTCACACAAGTCTCCTTCCCAAGCTCACTTTCTCTCACCACTCTCTTCACCCCAACATTCTCTCTTCTTTTCTGAAAACCCCTACAAATCTTCACCTTTGCCTCAACAAGATAATGATCAGACATACCTCCAGTTGCACCTCTCAGCACATTAACATCCAAAAGTCTATCTTTCGCGCACCTATCAATTAACACGTAATCCAATAACGCTCTCTATACTTATGTATATCTCGCTTTTTAAACCAGGTATTCCCAATCACCAGTCCTTTTTCAGCACATAAATCTACAAGCTCTTCACCATTTCCATTTACAATACTGAACACCCCATGTATACCAATTATTCCCTCAACTGCCACATTACTCACCTTTGCATTCAAAT